>NC_090265.1:450222516-450822516 GCF_040414725.1 Anabrus simplex
GACTTATTTCAGCGTCTCAACATATTATAATTCGCTGAAATGTAGCCATGACCCATTGCAAATGTTACTGTGGAATGTACCTAAATAATGACTGATACGAGGCAAATAAAGTAATAAATTAATATTAATAATAATAATAATCATCTGTTAAAACCAATAAAATAGTTCCTACTGGCAAGCATCCACACCAGCCCAGTTGCGTGATCCAGGTTACCAACCTAACTTTGAAATATCATTTAAATGCGTACTATAACTTTCTCTAAATAGAACGATATTGTGACACGGCTAAACCATTTATATGTATCATCTCGTCCTTCTAACTCGTATACCTTCTTTAACTGGCTTATTTGTTTCCTCACATTTATTCATTTACGACGTCATCATCATTTCTTATTCTGCACGAATTCTATTACCTCTCAGCTATCACGCTGATACTTATATTTCCAGTTTACTGAGAATATGTTCGCCATATTCTTTATTCTCCATAATTATCTTCAGGTAAATAACCTCATGTGTTACCGTATACTCTCAACTACGGACCTTCAAACATCTCAAATAAATTACCGTCGCTCAATATCGCTCTTATTATTTGACAACACCTTGATTTTACCTGAGCCAAAAATAAATCCTTTTATTTAACATTGTTCACTCAACTGTCTAACCGCGTTACTTGCCATAGCAACCAACATGTGGATGTATCAGTGTTACTGTCGTCCAACAGAATTCTCGACAGTAACTATTGAATATATATATATATATATATATATATATATATATATATGTTTTATTATCATTAATTGACTTCATCACTACTCCCCCACGATAACTGTGCTTGCGTGAAACAAATAAATTTCCGCCTAAATGCAATACTGACAATGCTACTGATAATAATAATAATAGTGCAGGTATAGGCGAATCACTCGTTATAATTGCCTCAAAAATATAACTTGGTCAATACAGAACAGAATAATACACGCACGACTGATGATAATGATAATAATAATATTTACACTACTCATAAACAGAATTATCCTAATTTTCTGGCTGTGTACTCGGGTTTATAGTTACATCATCGTCACTCGCATACCCGTCTAAATAAAGATACCATTATCACAGGAAAGCTTTAGATTTTAAATCAAACATGAGATTGTGTACTCACATTGAGGGCACTTCGGGATCGCCAGGACTAAAGGCAGCCATGTTGTCTTACAGATTCATGACCAACATGTTAATATCCTTGACCATTCTTGATGTATCCGGCATTGGCTTATATTACTACTTTCCACTCTCTTGACACTTTGCACACGCTTATTTCCTACTCATAATATTAAACATAACAACTCGTTTTTAACACTTGACATTACACTGTAATATATATATATACACATACGCAGTACTCAGATAACTTGGAACTTAGGCCGGATCTCACGTACTATGCTCTAACATAACAGCTGCTTCCATTGTAGCAAAGTCTTTGTGCGCTCAACCGCTCCCTTTATGTAGACCACGCCGTTGGGGAAAGTAACTACCCCCACTTTAGCTAAATATCTCGTAGAAAGTAAAAGTATTTTCTTCGCTCCACGTTTCAAACACCCTAACAAACCAGCTGTAGCAGGCAATGTTTCCACACTTACGGGCTACCAATGCCTATTGAACTGTCTGCTATGCTCTGCGGGCTACATATTGAAAATACGTCACATAAGATGCAACTCTGCATAATTCCCAGTTTCATTTCTTTACTCTGCGTAGATTTAGACACTTGTATAATTTGTTAATCTGTTCCTCCACTCACTTGTGGGGTTTCGAAAACTTTACCACCTACACTTCTGTTTATAACACTCATTTCCTCCTCCACAGTACTAATAAATATATATAATTTACCACAATCGTACTTAAGTGCGGAGCAAATTTAAGACACGTCTGACCGCCATTAGACTCTTGATGATGACTGATTCGTGAGAAGCCACTACTCGGGGGATGTTGGGCGCACTAATCGGCGTAGGAACACTAATTCTTGCCACTAAAAATCCCAACCAAAGGAATGCTGGGTAACTCCAAAACAAAAGTTACCAAAACATGAAATGCTTTGTACACACAAATTGCATCAATTCTTGTTACTACCATGATGCATCGTGACTCTAAAATTGTTCGTAATTTCTTTTACAATACAGTAGGCGTTGGCTGGACTATATCTTCTGCCGCGCTGATAAACCACTCTTCACGCTGACAAGGGGTTCCCACTGCCGGTGATAACAAACATCTGGATACACAATACTCCAATCCATTTGCCACAAACCAATAAGTTAGTTCAGAATTATTACAATAATTACTGACATCTCCTTTGATATAATCTTCCTTAAATACTGACAGGGATTAATTACAAGCCACCTGTCATTAAGTCGCGCTAATTTTGAAATTATTTAAATGCAGCAATCTGATTGGAGCACAGACTCCACTGTTCATCTATACGGACGAGTTCATTCCAGAATAAGGGGATTCGGGTATCAAAAACCATGATTCTCCATCTCAGTCACTCCTGCCAGTACTTTTCCACTCTAACTACGCAGTTCCAAAAGATGATGTAATAACAGGTGTCCCAATAATTTATTTTTAGCAGAGAACGAAGCGTGGGTTCTTATCAAGGCTTCATTCTCATGAGCTAGCTACCAGAAATTTCCAATGCTGTCCCTTTGTTTAAGAACGCTGGCTATTACTATTTATTAACAAATCCAATTATTAAAATGTTGCCAATCAGACTCATCCGATGGGTGCAGTATTTAAACAGAAGGTTATTGTGATTCGAGATCGAGGTCCACAGTTCAGGCATCCATCGGTGTGTCAGTGTACACTATGCGAAGGCTGGTCCGATAAATTAAATAATAGTTGTAATACGCATCCTAACTCAGGCTCGAATGATATTCGTCATAAAGAGCATCACATAGGAAAATACCCTATGTTTGATTTAGTAAGAAAGTTATATGTAACATTTTTGGCCATTCTTATAATAAGAATCGACAAAAAATATATCCCTCAGACAGTGAAATTTAATTAATTAACTAATTAATTAATTAAATTAAGAACAGAACCTAATGGTGGCGAAGCACTTTACACTGTTAAAACGGAACTTCCAATTTCGGGTGAAGACAGTAGCTTAAAAAACACAGTCTTCGTTCATAGGCCAAAAAGTAAAGGAAAATATTGTAAATCAAAAGTTAGCTGAACTCATTGATCGGTGACGTAACTGCGGTGGTGTTAAGACGCTGCCCGCAACACACAGAAGGAAAAGTGTAATGAGAGGAAAGGTGTTCAGTTCTCCCAGTGGTAGAAAAAATAATATTCAAAGTTGTAATATACAGTAGTATACTGACACTGGACTGTCTAATATTGACAATTTACTACATTCGTTGTTGTATTATGTATACAACTGATTTTCTTTCGTAATGTAATGCTACATTGTCTGCGAAGCTGCATAGGAGCTGAATAGACTTGTCTACGGGCGCATTTTTACATTAATTTTATTAATCGAAAAGTACTCAGAGCATAACAATTGTGTTATATCAATAATAATAATAATAATAATAATAATAATAATAATAATAATAATAATAATAATAATAATAATAATAATAATAATAATAATAATAATAATAATAATAATAATAATAATGTAAATTTCCTTGCCTGAATGGTCAGCAAAATGGCCTTTCGTTCAGAGGGTCTCGAGTTTGTGACTGAGAATTTGTATTAGACTTAATACACACTTCTTCACACACTATGAATATTACTAACCTACACAGAAACACACAACAATAAATACATTCTCCCATATATGATTGACGTCAGGGAAGGTATTCAGTTGTGAATCTGGGTTTAATTCACGTCTAGTGCCGATATCATGTACCGAATTGAGAAAAGACGAATAATAATAATAATAATAATAATAATAATAATAATAATAATAATAATCCCTAGAAATTCTATAGATCTTAAGGTAGACCTACACCAAGATGCCTGAAAACTTGTTCCGTGGGATTTTTCTATTTTACGTGCGAGTAAATCTACTGATACGTAACTGTAATGTTTGACAAACTCCATAGCCTATACCATCGGACTGAGCTAAGGTGAAACCCACAAACTTGGGCGCAGAATGTAAGTTCTCTAGTTCTCTACTGTCTGATCCGTTCGACACGGAGTTTTGGATCCACTACCGTGATTTAGAATAGAGCGTAACAACTCCCTTCTGACAAATCCAGTTCAGTTTTTAGCTTTATTAGTAGAAGAATAACGAGATGAACTCAGCCACATGTAAAAATATACTAGGAATGGCTTTCCGTGGTTTCTCACTTAATCTCCAGGCGAATACCGGGATAATACTTCCACACTTAACTAAAAGTATACACACGAGTACTGACACCACATCGATACAGGATATGACTAAAATTAAAATGTTCGAAGTACACAGAGGTGATTAACAAAATGTTCCAAGTTCCCTACGTGAGACTCCAGGGTTCCTTGTACATGAACGTTCATGATCAGCAGGTTAAAATGGATTAACGTAAGACGTAATTTCCAGATAAACCTATATATATCTGCAAATGCACAAAGGCTGACAGGAATAAAGCTTGTATTTTCTGTATATGGAAAGGAAGCATGTAATACAATTATGCAGTAATGCAGTTATTTGAATTCGCAACAAAACGAGATGCATGCTATTTTCATTCCATCATAATGTGTCAACTTGTTAATGTGAACTCGGTCCGCTGTTTAACGCACCGATTTCCTATTTACGGCACGTTACCCCCAGCGGTAAAATTACTACCAGCCCTTCACTAGCTGAGTGAAGAGAACTGACAGAGTCTAGTAGTAAACAATGGATCATGTAAAGAATAGAAGTGTGTTCCATTATGGTATAATATGACGGATAAAATATGAGCACGATATATGAATAAATACACTGCACCAGAGAAACATCAGCCAATGAATGATTATTTGGCACCCATGCGCTGTTCAAACATTCGTAATTATCACTTATTCACGGCAGTAGCCTAGCTGTACTTATATCATAAATTTCATGAACAAAATTACACTGCTGGAAAACGAAACTGAAAATGGTTTTCCGTGGTTTCCCATTTTCACACCAGGCAAATGCTGGGGCTGTACCTTAATTAAGGCCACAGCCGCTTCCTTCCAACTCCTAGGCCTTTCCTATCCCATCGTCGCCATAAGACCTATCTGTGTCGGCGCGACGTAAAGCCCTTAGCAAAAATAGATTTTCCTAGCTATATTGCATGAATACATAGTGGGATGGGGATTGGACTATTACGACAAACTAGGTTCTCCGTTTTCAGTTGATTCGTTTTAATGGCAACCAGTACCTCCCGTAAGTCACGTTAGTCTATTCCTATAGGGAGATGTGAAGGCGTCCTACCTTTTGGAAGAATGAATATAACAGCTAGTAGACGATGTCATTGAAACCCGTAAGCAACTCTACTGAGAAAACATACATAGGTTGCCATATTACCATGGAACTATATCATACCTCAAACACATTTTTAACTCCCTTACATATTAATGACAACCAAATGTCTTATACAACCTGAACGTTCCTGACTGAGTACTTGTCCGCATCTAAGCCAGAGGTTTTTATCAGGAATGCTAGGCCGGATGGTCAGTTCCTTTCGCTTCTCATTTAGCCAACTGTTTATGGACTACGCATCCCGGAGGTAACAATGCCCAATGTTCATAACTTCGTAACTTATGTTCCAACATGGCTATGCCATATTAAGAATGTTAAGAAAAACACTAATGACAACACTCTCCATTCCAGAATTAGAACTTAAATGCTGCTCATATTATTTCAAAATAATGTAACTAATGAACGTTGACCTCACTGGCATTGCACATTCCACCAGCTGTGTGGTGCTGTTGTTGACGCGCTCGATTCCTGTAATTACATTACAGAAATATCACTTCGCGTTGAAAAGTGTTTAAATAAATGTTCACTAGTTTAGAAGGTTTACTAGTAAGTAAAAATTAATAGAGCATACATTCAGAATTCAAATGCTCCTTACGAGCACTCACAAGAGTGGAAATTTAAATTCACATTATTCACTAAGTTATAACATATGAAATTGTTCGACTTCATATTTATATCTGCGATGATACTGTATAGGCTTTTGGTCTTATGCCGTGTCAGGAAAATAAGGTGAAATACTTTACGTTTCGCAGAGAAGCCTTTCTCGTGGACAGTCGAGATTTTCTTCTGATGACGCAGGGCCAGTTCTTTGTGAAACGTAAATAATTTCATCTTATTTTCTTGACACGGCATAAATCCAAAAGCCTATACAGTATCATGTTTATAAGTGCGGGCCGTGAAAGCATAAATGGCAACATCTGCAATGGTTTATTTAAGTGTAGATGGGATTTTTAAATACAAGAACACATCCTTGTGGTTCGGGTTCTACGTAGAACTGAAGATACATTGGATAGAACTGGAAAATATACGAAGAAAAGCAGCACGATTTCTTCTGGGCGATTTTCTACAGAAGAGTAGGTCTACTGTTACGAAAATGTTGCAAAATTTGAGCTGGAAAGACTTGGGAGGAGATGAGCTGCTCGACTAAGCGATTAAAAAAGAATAAAATTTGTTCTACGTCAAACCGACACAGATAAGTCTTATGGCGATGATGGGAAAGGAGGAAGCTAGGAGTGGGAAGGAAGTAGCCGAGGCCTTAATTTACAGCCCCAGCATTTTCCTGGTGTGAAAATGGGAAACCACGGGCTACCGACAGTGTGGTTCGAACCCACTATCTCCCGGATGCAAGCTCACGGCCAATTCGCCCGGTGCGAAATGTTTAGAGCTGTCAGTGGTTATATGGCTTGAAATGACACTAGAAGACGAATAAGCTTGAGAAGGGTTTTTAATTGTAGCAAAGATCATAACATGAAACTAAAGATGGAATTCAAGAAGACAAATTGGGGGAAGTATTCGTTTATTGGAAGATGAATTAGGGAATGGAATAATTTATCCAGATAGATGTTTGAAAAATGTCCAACTTCATTGAAATCATTCAGAAAGAGACTAGATAAAGGACTGTTGGGGTATCTGCCACCTTGGCGACAGCCCTAAATGCAGATCAATAGCGATTGATGGCTATGATCACGATATCAAAACTACAAGCTTGTTTGCTTGCTTTTAGTTTATTTGAAGAACTCTAATATTAGTTGACAATCTCAGTCGTGCAGACGGCTTGGTAGTTGCCTTTCTGCTCTTAAGGTAGCAGGCTCGATTTTAAATGTAACAAATCTATGTCGCTGGCTCCAGACTTCTGTGCGACTAATCAACTCTTAAAATCTATAGCAGTTGAAAATAATTTAAATCTATTATTATTATTATTATTATTATTATTATTATTATTATTATTATTATTATTATTCTAACTCAACTTTTTTACTAGGCCCTATATCTCTTCATTTAATAAAAAAATAAAAAACATATGTATTACTATTTGAGTTTATTTTTGACATATTCTCTATGGTTTGGGCGGTTCAGAGCCTAATCATAGGAAGTGTTCCAGTATCCTCTTTAAAAGTGTTGGGTCTGCGCCGCTCTTGCCGCCATGCTGATTTGCATGCACCGCCATGATGCGGGGCGGAGTGGCGGTGCGCGGGGAAAGTAATCGATATCACTGCCATTAGAGCTACGTGCTCAAGTTAGGGTGGCAGGGTACGTGCCAAGAGAAAGAAAGGCTAGGTTTTAGGATCTAAGCCTCAAGCCAGATTCGATGTCGTCACCCAGTCTCATGGTTTGTGTTACGTCCATCGTTCCCCCTTCCCCCCGCTCCCTTCACGAACATTCGCTCCATCATCATTTCTTTCGACTTTGCGTACTTTTGCCACCTCACTTGCTGGGGAGCAGATAGAGGTAGGAGGGGAAGGGGGTTGGATGTCGCCGTAAACAAGACCCCTGGAAGGGTTCATTAACTATCTGGGTACCGAGGGGAGTGTGCTGGAATGATGATTTTGCTTGTCGTTCTCCTAGCCTGTCCACGAAGAGCAGGCCCCTGTATTGCAAGGAACGTGTTTTAACACTTTAAGGTCATTCTCGGACGTGTTACAGTGCGGCAACATTCCCGCACATGGTGAAGCCTACATAGCCAATATGAATCTCGTGTTTTAGTTTCATTTCTGGAACTTTGGTGACTTTAGGTATCACTTCTATGCACTGATACTAATATTGCTGATTTTTTAAAGGAAACAATCAAATCCTAGAGAGCAATACAATTCTGCCTGTGGTTAATATGGGAAAAGGATCGTTAGAACAAGTATGATTAAAGCGGAATTCGACCGAATTCATAAATATTGTCACACTGGGTAGTGCTTTGATGTTCCTGATTAAGGTGTAGGTTTAAAGTAAGGCAAAGCAAGGCAAAGCATACTCGATACTAGCCATGAAGGTCCCTGGGAGGAAAGGCTCCACCTACAACCTCTACATTAAATGCGATAGAGTTGTAGGCCCTCAGTAATAAACCTACTACTTATATGTGGTGTAATGTTCAGTGTACCCCTCCAGAGTAGAAATCAGGTTCCTAAATTCCTGATGAGGAATTGAACCCACGTTTTTTCATGTCAAACGAGCATTATTTTATCACCTCCGTTGTATACAACAATAACCAGTTTATAAAGAAATGTTTATGATACATAAGGTTGGGATTTTCATACATTTACATCCTGTATTTTTTGTGAATATTGGTATACACTCTGGCCGGCCCCGTGGTGCAGGGGTAGATTGCCTGCCTCTTACTCGGAAGCCCCGGGTTCGATTCCCGGCCAGGTCAGGAATTTTTACCTGGACCTGAGGGTTGGTTCGAGGTCCACTCAGCCTACGTGATTCGAATTGAGGAGCTTTCTGACGGTGAGATAGCGGCCCCGGTCTAGAAAGCCAAGAATAACGGCCGAGAGGATTCGTCGTCCTGACCACACGACACCTCGTAAACTTCAGGCCTTCAGGCTGAGCAGCGGTCGCTTGGTAGGCAACACACATTGTTCGGTCAGCTATGAACGTGTCTTGGAATAAAAGAAACTCAACAAATCAATTTCCCTGGGGCACTCATCATCAACATCATCAGCATAGACCATCTATAACAGACTGTCCTGGTGTGGTATACAAGTATCTCCATTTCTGTCTATCAAATTACGTTTCCTCCTTCTGGATCTGCAGCCACTCCAGCACTAGCTCATCCACACCTTGTTTAATTTAGATAAGTCTCAATTCCCTGAGCTACCTATAAGTCTCTTGTCTTCAGTCGCATTTTCAAGACATTTCCCTTTGGTTCAAGCTGTTTTAAATGGCCACATAGTCTGAAACTGGCCTTTTGACAATGTTACGGAATATTGTACTTTACAACATTTACAACATTTTCTAATAATAATAAATAATAATAATAATAATAATAATAATAATAATAATAATAATAATAATAATGATAACAATGGTTTTACGTCCCACTATCTACTTTTATGGTTACTCGAGGTGCTGAGGTGCTGGCATTCTGTCCCGCGGGAGTTTTTTCTCGTGCCGGTAAATCTACCAACACGGGACTGACGTATTTGGGCACCTTCAAATACCACCGGAATGTGTCGAGATCGAATCTACCAACTTGGGCTCAGAAACCCAGTGCCTTAACCGCCTGAGCCTGCTAGCCCGACTCAATATTCTACAATATTTAATGATTTCAGAAGAAAGGTGCGGTGGGATGAGGAATTAGGCCCTATAAGTGTTTGTTTATTTTTATTTTTCTGTTTCTACGAAAGCTAAGTTATGTCCATCTGACACCAGACAAACGCTACTTGCCTCCCATTCTCTAAGTAGTATCGATAGATTGGAAATCCACAGCCTGTTTTCAGTCATTCGACTGGGTCAGGAATGGAACGACTGAAGCCCTCATCCAGCGGCGAGGATAGGAATTGTGCCGGGTCCCGAAGACTGTCGCACTCCTCTGGGGCAATGATTAATGAATGACAGATGAATTGAAATGATTTTGGAGAGTATTGCTGGAATAAAATATGACAGGGAAAACCGGAGTACCCTGAGAAAAACCTCTCCCACCTCCGCTTTGTCCAGCACAAATCTCACATGGAGTGAGCGGGATTTGAACCACGGAACTCAGCGATGAGAGGCGGGCGCGCTGCCGCCTGAGCCACGGAGGCTCTAGTATCGATAGATTATGGATTGTTTTTATGTAATTTTATTCCTAAGGAACATCTCTCCTTAAACTTCAACATAAACTTACTTTGTAAATTTTCTCATCAGCTGCAGTTGCGTCTCCGTTAAGAAAGTTTTGGCTGTCTATCGGTATGGTATATTGCAACACATTGTATGTAAAATACAATCTAATGTAACTAACGCACACTAAATCTAAACTAATAAAATGCAACTAACCTTTTGTTTTAAACGTTTCTGAAATATTATTAAAATGTTCTTAGAATGTTCGTGCATTGTTGTATTTTAATCATCCATATTCGTGTATTTCGTTTAGTAAATGAAAATTCTAGTACTAGTTGTGCCAACTTACTCTCGATATAACTAGTTGATTACAAGCCTCTGTGGCTCAGACGGCAGAGCGCCGGCCTCTCACCACTGGGTTCCGTGGTTCAAATCACGGTCACTCCAAGTGAGGTTTGTGCTGGACAAAGTGGCGGGACAGCTTTCTCTCCTGGTACTGCGGTTCTCCCTGTCACCTTGCATTCCAATATTTCATCTGCCAGTCACTAAGCCTAATCATTGCCCCAGAGGAGTGCGACATGCTTCGTCAGTCGGCACAATGCCTATCCTCACCGCTAGATGGGACTTCATTCATTTCATTCCTTATCCGGTCAAATTATTGAAGCCAGGCTGTGGAGTTTATAACTGGTTGATAACAATTTTCTGGTTCGCTGCTTAATGGGAGCAGAAATATTCACGGACTAATAGGCCTATCATATGTTTTTTACGACTTGTTTTACGTCGTACCGACACGGATAGGTCTCGTGGTGACGATGGGATAGGAAAGGGCTAGGAGTGGGAAGGAAGCGGTCGTGGCTTTAATTAACGTCCAGAACCAGCATTTGCCTGGTGTTAAAATGGGAAACCAGGGAAAACCATCGTCATGGCTACCCACTATCTCCCGGATACAAGCTCGCAACTGCGCGCCCCTAACCGCACGGCCAACTCGTCCGGTATATGGTATATTTGAGAAAATGTAAACCAGGCAGTACCGGCTATATGATTATATATTGTGTTTACTTAAAATTTGAATTCCTAGTGCCTCATTCTCAGGATAAGTAAGTAAGTAAGTAGGCGTCCGATAATTTCGTCCTCAAGGAACCGCTGACATTGCCAAAGCTTGGTTAAAAGAAACGTTTTACTGAATGTTGTTATTCCGAGCAGGCCAAAATTTACTGTAATGACGAACGCTTGATTACTATTAAAGGTATTTATAGGAATGATTTACTGCAGATCTAGAACGAAGTTCGTTTGTTCTCCACTTCAGTCTGGTTGTTATAAAACTCCTACTGACCAAAAAAGAAAAAAACAATAGGACTACTCTGGGAACTGAATCTGTTGAGTTCAAAGAACTAATTGGTCGTTTGTAGACCAAAATAATAATAATAATAATAATAATAATAATAATAATAATAATAATAATAATAATAATAATAATAATAATTGTTATGCCAACAAAGCAATAGAGGGGGAGAAACTGCAGATCCTAGGACACTGAACAAAATGACCACACAAAAGTTTACATTCTGAGCGTAGTTCTTAAATATTGTTTGTTCTTTCTTTTGTATTATCTTTTGATGGTAACAACAATATTGATTAATAACAGCAAGAAACATTTAGAAGGGGGTATTACAATAATAAGCATCTAAGGAACTCCTATTTCTCATGTACCATGGTACAGCAACATTTGGCAGGTAGCACAAGAAGCTGTAGCTTCCCATAGTTAAGTTACACGGTACAAAGGGATATAGAACTTCCAATCTTAAATTGCCGAAGAAGTATGTGGTATCTCGTAAACACATTCCGAAAGGGAACGACGAACATTCAAATCTTATCAGCTTTTACACTTTTAGACACTCACTGCCCTACTTCAACAGAAAAGCAACAAAACATATGGATCGGAGTAATCCAACAGAAACAGGTTCAGAAGCTCATACTTCACGGCCAGGAATCACGGAATTAAATGTTTATTTAAAAGGCCGAAAACAAAAATATACTGGGATATTGAACTCATACAAGCAATCCCGTGACATGACTTACAATAAAAACTAATGGGGCAGAAGGCCCGGTGACGCGGAGGATAAGCCATACTACATTTGTGACTAAGCGAGGAAAATAAATAAAATGACCGAAAGTGAGAGTAAACAATTTAAACTGGGAAAAGCTTGTGTAACAAAATGTAAGTTGAACAGTGAAAACGAGGATTCACATTCGTACATAGACTAGCAACCGGACTATGGGAAAAAAATGAAATGGCGTATGGCTTTTAGTACCGGGAGTGTCAGAGGACAAGTTCGGCTCACCAGGTGGTCTTTTGATTTGACTCCCGTAGGCGACTTGTGCGTCGTGATGAGGATGAAATGATGATAAAGACGACACATACACCCAGCCTCCGTGCCAGCGAAATTAACCAATGATGGTTAACATTCCCGACCCTGCCGAAAATCGAACCCGGGAACCCAGCGACCAAAGGCCAGAACGCTAACCATTTAGCCATGGAGCTGTACCGGACTGTGGAATTTTCGTCCCATGCGTAGACTGCCATTAACGCCACAGTACAAACGGCTGCGCTTGGAGTAGTGCCGTGACCGGGAAGCATGGCCTGCTGATGAATGGCGTTCAGCGATGAATCACAGGTTCTGCACTATCCCGGCGGACCACCGTCTGCGAGCATGGCAGCGACCCGGATAGAGATTCCATTCTTGCAATGTTTCGGAGATGTACAGTGTTGTTACTCCTGGCGTCATGGTGTGGGGAGTCATCGGCTATGACTTCAGGTCGCGGCTGGTAACGTTTGAGGGAACTCTGACGGCACGTCACAGACATCTTGTGTTCTTGTGTTACCTCATGCGACAGAATCGTGGTGTCATTTTCAACAGGACAATGCTCGTCGACACATGTCTCTATGAACTGTCTGCGTGATGTTGAGGTATTCCCGTGGCCAGCAAGATCCGCAGATCTGTCCCCGGTGGAATGTGTTTGGGACCAGCTCGGATGTCAACTCTGTTCCATTGCCAGTATCTGGGATATCAAGGACCAGTTACAACAGTTGTGGGCCAGCTTGCCCCAGGGCAGGATACAACGGCTTTATGACATCTTTCCAACTGAATTAGTGCATGCATCTAGACCAGATAGGATGCAACATCAAGTGGGTTCGTACTGCCGAGTTCTTTGTAAATTTGGCCTCGGTTTCGTAATCACTGAAATAACATCACACACCCTCTAATACGAAGTTTCATTTCATTACCTCCTCTGATCGGGAGTGCTTCAAAATTTTTTGTCAGGCAGTGTAGATACATAAGGTCCAAGATTGCTCCTATTCCCGGCGATGATTGACTGATTTCATTTGAAATCACAGCAGCAACAGCTTAGAAAGACAAGGCATGAGTTATCTTGTGCTGACTCCTAAGAAATACAATAAATGGCACCCAAAAGCAAAGTAGTGACAGCAGTTAACAAACATGCTTTTTTTTGCTAGTGGCTTTACGTCGCAACGACACAGACAGGTCTTATGGCGACGATGGGATAGGAAAGGGCTAGGAGTGAGAAGGAAGCGGTCAAGGCCTTAGTTAAGGTACAGCTCCAGCATTTGCCTGGTATAAAAATGGGAAACCATGGAAACCATCTTCAGGGCTGTCGACGATGTTATTCGAACTCACTATCTCCCGGGTACACGCTCACAGCTGCGTGCCCCTAACCGCACGGCTAACAAACTTGGAAACTTTGTTAAGTTCAGTCTGTTTCTGCAAGACTTCATCACATTTAGCGTTTAAAGTGTTGCCTACCACTAGGGAGAGACCGTATAGACGTAATGATAATAATAATAATAATAATAATAATAATAATAATAATAATAATAATAATAATAATAATAATAATAATAATAATAATAATAATTGTACCGGGCGGTACACCTCCACACCGTTTATTTAAAAGTTGCGCCAGTTGAAACTCCTCTTCTGGAGGAAGTCTGAACTTTATCTACGGTCTTAATTTCCAAATTTCTCAGAAGATGTCACTACCTGGAAATTTTTGAGTTTGTGAACTGTGTCATTTTCGACGTACTTTTGTCTTGCTTGTATTAAGAAGTGTGAACTTTCTCTTCTAGAGGACACTACTGAAGATCAACAATAGTGCACCCTAGTGCGGAGTCAAAGAACTATTTTGTTGGAGAATATTTAATTTCAGGAGTTTGTTCTTTGTTAAATTTCTTTCTGTCATTGTTTAAGTTGGCAATATTTACCCCTTTCTTCCCCTTGTTTTGAATGTATCCAATCACGATTTTTTTCAATTAATTTCTGACCAATCTGGTGTATCTTTCCCCAACTTGAATCTGTTGCGGGGTCCTACCCAATAAAATCTTTGTGGGAGGGTGTTTTCTTTCCCCTAACGCCTAGAACTTTCTGCGAGAGTATTTAAACTGCTGATTTTAGGGTCTCCGGGCCACTTCTGTTCCATCTTTCAGTGTATTAAGTACATAGCAGGAGGCGGGAAGCGCCTCTTTCCTCGGCAGCGGTCAACAATAAGGTAATGGCCGATTAATAAATTCTTTCTTTGCTAGCTCAGCAGTTTAACTTTCGGGGCGGGTTCTAAGCGTTCCCCTATGTAACCTTTTCCTAAAACGTAACTTCTCTTTCCTTATATTCTCTTGTAAAGCGACATACTGGGATAGAGAGTGCTAACCCTCTCGAGCTCCCACTCACATTGTCTTGAGGTGAACTTATTTTCTCAATCAATTCTTCCGTAATGTAATGTAAATTTTTTTTTTTAAGTCACCTCTGTAGTATGGGATTAGCCCTTGCATCAGTGGCCTAAGAGCCAAAATAGGTCTTAAAGACAAAGTGTATTAGGAGTGCAAGTTCGCCTCCTCTCAAATTGTTACCTTAGAGGTCATTTAATTAACCCTTTTTTTATTTCCTAGACCTCAGTAGATTGGGTATTTTACCCCTGTGTTTAGGTCCGTTGAGGACAACTTGAAGGTTGAGTTTGGTGTGGCCTGGGAGAAGGTTTAAATTTGAGAGCGTGTGGCTCTTTTAAAAATCAATTGTGGTATGCCTCGTGGAGGCTTATCGGTGTAATTTGGAGCAAGGGCTCCGAGGTATGAATGGGGTTTTCTGCCCCTCTGTTGAAACTTGTGTTTTGGAGGTAAAACTGGGCTGATTGCCCAAGCATTGTGTTTTCGGGGCTCGAAGCCCAAATTATGTGAATATTGTGACTCCCCTTTGATTTGCTACTTGGTACCTGCCATACTTGTTATTTCTTTGTTTTTGAAAAGAAAATATAACCTTGTTAAATTTTACATTAACTTTGATTCCGTAGTTTGAGACTCATTCACGCCCGCACCTTCTTTCACCTCTACCTACCACCAAAACAACGGTAACAAGTGGTAGCAGAGCGTGGTTGAATGGGTCTCAATTTAGCCCCGTTTGACGGCTAAATATTGTTTGTTCCGAACTCTAACTATTTTCCCAGTTGCTGGAATTTTTTTGAGTTTTTCAAAATTGGTCTGTCATCATGCCCGGCCCTCGCGATGTTCTCCTTCTTAACTATTTGCGTAAGGAGGAGTTGATCTATGAATTAACTATCAGAAATGTGCAATCTGGAGGCACGGTTGCAATAGACACTAACAAACTTAGAGAGTCCCTTGATTTGCCCATTTCTATCCCCAATTTGGGAGAGAAAGAAATTGACGACTCTCTTTCCACGATCACGGAGAATATTACTGGGCTAGCATCGGTCGTTAGTTTTTTTGATGAAAATGATCCGTCTCCAAATCAAATTAAGCGTGTGCAAGGCAGGCTATATCATTTTTCAAATAGAGTTAATGATCTGTTGTCTCTAAAACTGAATGATGTTCAGAGGAAGGAAGCTAGTACGCTCCTGGAAAATATTTCCGAATTATCTAGTAAGGTCACTCAATTGTTAACTGGGGAAGTTCCTCCCAAATCTGATCAACCCACCATAGTAAATGCAGGTAGTGAGGAAGCGCCTCCCAAGGGAGAAGTTAATAGAATAACCGTTGCTGCTCAAACTATCCCTGCCCCATTGGACAACGAGTCTGAACGCCGTGCATCGCTGAGTAACATCCGTTCTGAATTAACTTCCTTGCCATTGAAACCTTTACCTACTATGTCACCCGGGTTTAGTAGCTTGCCTCATCCATTGGCAATGTTGCTCAGAGGTATATCTAAGTTTTCCGTTAATACCACCAGTGACGTAATTTCATTTTTAAGATTTCTAGTGGAATTCCAGGATCATGCCCTTGTTTTTTCTCTTTCTCCATGTCAAATCTTGCAAATTATCTATCCGTATGCTATTGGTATTCTCTCTGATAAAATCGTAAGAGCCATTGCCGAGCAATCATCTATTGAGGATTTCCATGCCCATTTGCTAGCTAACTTCATCCCTGCTAGGGCCAGGTCCTCCCTTATTCAGAAGTACTATTATCGTGTACAGCGCTTGGATGAAAACTTGGCTGATTTCATACAGGACATTAAGTTTTATACTAGGGTGTTTGCCCTTCATTTTCCTGAAGATCAGATTGTACAGGCTATTGTAGAGGGAATTTCACCTCCCTATAGGTCATATTTGTGTTTCGCGGCGTGCCCGCAAACTTTCTCGGAACTTGAAGCATTGGCCGTCTCAGCGGAAGGAGTTAGATACGCCGATTCTTTGCGTGTCGCGAAAGAACCCCCGCCTTCCATTAGTAATACTCGGCCTCCACCTCGCCGATCAGTCACCCCCCGTAAATGTTATGCTTGCGGGTCGCCTGACCATCTGCGCAATAAGTGTCCTCTGATCAAAACTAGTAGGGCAAATAATGGAGCTGGTTCATCACAAGGCTGTTTTAAATGTGGGGCTTTCTCACATATCGCAAAGAATTGTCCCAATTCGAATAGCACCCCCTCCTGCTCAACTTCTGGTGTAACTTCCAACAACAATCAAAAGTGACTAGTGGCTGCGGCTGAGTCAACTAATTCTGCTTCCCAAGGCTCAGCCCCTGGCAAAAAGGTCGAGAGTTCAGGGAACGATAAGTCTTCGAATACATCTTTTGAATGCCCCAAAGAGTGCCTTAGGATTGCGGCGGATACCCCCGCACCTGTTCCTTTTCTTAAGATTGAGTTAAATAACGAGCCTATAACAGCTCTCTTAGATTCAGGCAGTGTTTGTTCGATTATTTCGGCTGAATGGTATTCTAAATTGAAAGCTGTTTGTAAACTACCTGACTACGTCTCATCTCCTATTCAATATGTTTCGGCTAATTCATCTCCATTAGAAATTCTAGGTTCCGTACTGGTCAAAATTCGTATTTTTAAATTTACATGGAAAATTAAATTGTTTGTGGCTAAGTACCTGTCTTGCCCCATCATACTGGGAGCGGACTTTATTTCTCACACTGGTCTTGTGCTCGATCTTCAGAGTAAGTCGTGCACATTCAAATTTGCGTCCAATTGTAAAATCCCCTTGTTAAAGTGTAATTCTGTGTCATGTTCATCTATTTCGCCTACCCAGGATGAGATGTTGTTAGACCTTAGACATCTACCTGAGGAGCAGGCTGATAGTATTCGTAAATTATGTCAGTCATTTCCAGAGGTGTTCTCTGATACTCTTGGTGTTACTGACCTTATTGAATACAAAATTGAGGTCACGGATTCGATTCCTGTCCGTTTTCCACCTTATAGGCTATCTCCACCTAAAATGAAGGCTCTGAAAGAAATTATCGATCAGATGTTGAAGGATGGTATTATTAGGCCCTCTAAGTCGGCGTATTCATCGCCTATTTTTCTAGTCCCGAAACCCCAAGGAGGCTTCAGGCCTGTCATTGATTACAGGGCTCTCAATCGGAAGGTGGTGTTGCAATCTGTGCCCCTTCCTGACCTTCATTCTTGCTTTTCATGGTTTCATAAGGCCAAGTTCTTCACTATCTTGGACTTGAATCAGGCCTATAATCAAATTCCCCTTGCCGAAGAGTCTAAACACCTTACAGCGTTTGCCACGGACTGGAATTTATACGAATACAACCGCGTGCCTTTCGGGCTCCCCACGGGGGCAGCTGTGCTCACTAGGCTACTAGATAGGGTCTTCTCCGACATCAAATTCGAGTACTTATATCACTACTTAGATGATGTCGTCGTATTTTCAGAGACCTTTGAAGAACATCTAGATCATTTGCGAGAAGTTCTCGATCGCCTTCGTAAGGCTGGGTTAACTGTTAAGTTGTCCAAGGTTGTCTTTGCTAAGCCCTCTATGTCATTCCTAGGGCATATTGTGTCACCCGATGGTGTAGCAGTTGATCATTCTAGAACACAGGCCATCCGTGATTTTAAACCTCCCAAGGACATTAAAGGTATCGCCAGGTTCATTGGTATGGTGAATTTCTTCAGAAAGTTCATTCCTAACTTTGCTAATAGAGCGGCGCCCTTAAACCTTCTTCGTAGGAAAGGCATCAAATTCGAGTGGGGACCTTCTCAACAAGCCGCCTTTGAAGATCTTAAATTAGCGCTTTGTAATGCCCCTGTCCTGGCTATGCCTGATTTCTCGAAGAAATTCATCGTCCAAACCGACGCGTCGTCGTCAGCAGTAGCTGCAGTCCTTCTTCAAGAGACTGAACTAGGGAGGCGACCTATCGCCTATGCCTCTAGGACCTTGTCGGCTCAAGAAGCCAAGTATTCCATCTATGAGCTCGAAGGTTTGGCAGTCTTATTCGCCTTAGAAAAGTTCCGTCTCTATCTGGAACACGTCAAATTCGACCTGGAGACAGATAATCAAGCATTAAGCTGGGTCTTAGGTAGGCCGCGTCGTACTGGTCGTATAGCCCGCTGGGCTATTCGTATTTCCGCCTTCCAGTTTGATGTTAGACATATCAGAGGCACCGAAAATGTTGTTGCTGATGGACTCAGCCGTATGTTTCATAACGACGTCGAGACCCACGAACCGGTCGACAGTTCATCACCTCCCGAGTCCATGCTATCTGAGGTTAATGCCATCCTAACAGATGCTCCCATGCTTTTTAGGGATATCGAGAAATACCAACGTGAAGATCCGACGCTGGCTCCGATAATGGAAACCCTTTCTTCTGGGGAACATGTTGTCCCTTATGTTCTGAGGAATGGTGTTTTATGTTGCCCTTCGAGGCGTGACAAGATGATGAAAGTTGTCGTTCCAGCTGTTCTGGTACCTATGATCTTCAAGTATTATCATGAGACCCCACTAGGAGGGCATCTGGGTATCTTTAAAACTCGTGAGAAGATTCGTGAAATGTTCATCTGGAAAGGTATGGACGGTGAAATCCGGGAACTTGTAAAAGCTTGTAAATCTTGTTTGCTCAGTAAACCCACCATGTCCACCAAGGTAGGCCTTTTGTCTTCGCATCAAGCGTCGCGCCCTATGGAACGTCTGTATATCGATTATGTAGGACCCTTCCCCCAGTCAAAGGGTAATGCTAACAAGTTCATCTTTGTGTGCGTAGATGGTTTTACCAGATTTTCTTGGTTATTTCCGACTAAGCTGGCTACCGCTCAGTCTACCATTACCTGCTTAAATTCTATTTTTGCTTCTTTTGGTCCGTGTCAATATATTGTATCTGATAATGCTAAGGCTTTTACATCTAATTTATTTCGTAAATTCTGTTTTGACTTATCAATCTCTCATGTAACTACTTCTGCTTATTACCCTCAACCATCTCTGGCTGAAAGGGTTAACCGTAATCTCAGGTCAGCACTTATTGCCTATCATCATGAAGATCATTCCAGGTGGGACACGTCCCTGCATTGGATAGCTTTTGCTTTGAATTCGGCGGTTCATGAATCTCACAAGTTTACTCCAGCTTCTTTGATGTTCAAGTTTGTTCCCAACTCGCCGCTCTCTAACCTCTGGTCTCTGAATGACATTCTACCCGAGACAATAGATCCGGATAACATTAAAGATCTTTGGAAGAAGGCTAAAGCCAATCTTAAGGTGTCTCATGAAAAGGTTAGGGAAAGGTATGATCGTGGACGGAGACCCACCCCTTTGAAGGTAGGTGACCAGGTTATGGTCAAAAATTTTGTTCCCGCGGGCAAGCTTGCCCCCAGATTTCATGGGCCATGCATCATTCTCGATTTTCTCACACCGGTTACATTGTTAGTAAGCAATCCAGCCACCGAGAGGATATTTAGGGTTCACCTGTCACAGGTGAAACCGGTGTAAATTTTCTGTCAACTTGCTTCATATAATTGATAGGAATATGATGGTTATATATTTTTTTTTTTTTTGAGTTCCACGCTTAAGGCATTCTGCTCCTTCTATAATATTTTGTTTTATATGTAAGAATTTCTTGTAAACCTCCCCCGATCCGTTAAACTGCCATCCTGTTCTTGCCACGGCCATTACCACGCTCCCGTCTCCTGCTCCACCTTACACTGTGGCTTCATAAGATTAAATGCCATGGATATCTACACGCCGCTGGCCCCTCAACCTCTCCATAATGCCTGTGCCTTCAAAAAGACGATGGTCCAACACAATTCTGCCGCCTAGCTTTAATGTTTCAGTGCCCCCGCAGCCGCGCAGCGCCGTGCAGCAACTGGGGAGGGGGATGGGCCCCCTCCTCTCCAGCGAGGACGACATGTGCATGGCGAACCGGAGCTCTCCTCCCGGCCAAGGCTGATGTGCGGCGCACGACCTGCTACTGGCCCGCAGCCTGTATATGTTCACCGCGGGCGCGGCGTGTTTCAACACTCTGCTCCCCTCATAGTGCGGGCGAGCGGTATCTCAGGGTACTTAAGGGGTCCGAGCGGCCTCCTTTTGGACGCAAGCTGCAACGGCCGGTCCGGCCATCCAACTTCATCAACATCAACTACATGGACAGTTACTATAAGAGATAACTACATTTGGGAATTCAACAGCAATATCTGATGGACATTGCAAATTTTTCCTTCACTTTTAAGTAGTAAAAGCTTATCTTCAGATATTCAACTTCTATAAACCTAAAGACTTCACTTCACCTCCGACAACAAAATTTTGGAACCGAATTAAGAAATTTCTCAAATACTGCTGCAAGTTATCTTAATATCAACATCAAAACTTGGAACTTATTTTCAAACAAAAGTTTATGTTCTTCTGTGTTACCCCGTGGAGGAACTTTTGGGGGGGGGGAGGTCTGTACCGGGCGGTACACCTCCACACAGTTTATTTAAAAGTTGCGCCAGTTGAAACTCCTCTTCTGGAGGAAGTCTGAACTTTATCTACGGTCTTAATTTCCAAATTTCTCAGAAGATGTCACTACCTGGAAATTTTTGAGTTTGTGAACTGTGTCATTTTCGACGTACTTTTGTCTTGCTTGTATTAAGAAGTGTGAACTTTCTCTTCTAGAGGACACTACTGAAGATCAACAATAGTGCACCCTAGTGCGGAGTCAAAGAACTATTTTGTTGGAGAATATTTAATTTCAGGAGTTTGTTCTTTGTTAAATTTCTTTCTGTCATTGTTTAAGTTGGCAATATTTACCCCTTTCTTCCCCTTGTTTTGAATGTATCCAATCACGATTTTTTTCAATTAATTTCTGACCAATCTGGTGTATCTTTCCCCAACTTGAATCTGTTGCGGGGTCCTACCCAATAAAATCTTTGTGGGAGGGTGTTTTCTTTCCCCTAACGCCTAGAACTTTCTGCGAGAGTATTTAAACTGCTGATTTTAGGGTCTCCGGGCCACTTCTGTTCCATCTTTCAGTGTATTAAGTACATAGCAGGAGGCGGGAAGCGCCTCTTTCCTCGGCAGCGGTCAACAATAAGGTAATGGCCGATTAATAAATTCTTTCTTTGCTAGCTCAGCAGTTTAACTTTCGGGGCGGGTTCTAAGCGTTCCCCTATGTAACCTTTTCCTAAAACGTAACTTCTCTTTTCTTATATTCTCTTGTAAAGCGACATACTGGGATAGAGAGTGCTAACCCTCTCGAGCTCCCACTCACATTGTCTTGAGGTGAACTTATTTTCTCAATCAATTCTTCCGTAATGTAATGTAAATATATTTTTTTTAAGTCACCTCTGTAGTATGGGATTAGCCCTTGCATCAGTGGCCTAAGAGCCAAAATAGGTCTTAAAGACAAAGTGTATTAGGAGTGCAAGTTCGCCTCCTCTCAAATTGTTACCTTAGAGGTCATTTAATTAACCCTTTTTTTATTTCCTAGACCTCAGTAGATTGGGTATTTTACCCCTGTGTTTAGGTTCGTTGAGGACAACTTGAAGGTTGAGTTTGGTGTGGCCTGGGAGAAGGTTTAAATTTGAGAGCGTGTGGCTCTTTTAAAAATCAATTGTGGTATGCCTCGTGGAGGCTTATCGGTGTAATTTGGAGCAAGGGCTCCGAGGTATGAATGGGGTTTTCTGCCCCTCTGTTGAAACTTGTGTTTTGGAGGTAAAACTGGGCTGATTGCCCAAGCATTGTGTTTTCGGGGCTCGAAGCCCAAATTATGTGAATATTGTGACTCCCCTTTGATTTGCTACTTGGTACCTGCCATACTTGTTATTTCTTTGTTTTTGAAAAGAAAATATAACCTTGTTAAATTTTACATTAACTTTGATTCCGTAGTTTGAGACTCATTCACGCCCGCACCTTCTTTCACCTCTACCTACCACCAAAACAACGGTAACAATAATAATAATAATATCTTCATTTTGGAGGCTTAGGATATCACCGTCAACATTTTGTGTGTATGACGTTTGTCCGATAATGTGCGTGGATATAATCTTCTGTTTCGCTGCCTAGTGGCAGCAGAAATGGTGACTGGACGTGGTCTGTATGGTAGGTACCATTGCACTGACCTGAAATCGAAGTGAAAAATAACAAAGATAAACTTCTAGGACGGTGAAGAGTAGATTTTGATCTCGCTTCTTACAGTTATTTTCGAGACTGAGTTCATACCAGAGTTTAAATTTTAATTTCAGAGGATAGGAATTTAACCTGGATCAATTTGCTGGGAGGATGAAAAGCCTGTCTCTAGATCTTGACTGTGATTGATTATGGTGATGACGGAGGGGATTAGCTGGGTTGAGCGGCTTCGACCGATAGAGCGCTGGCCTTCCAAAACCAAGTTGGCGATTTCCAACCCGGCTCAGTTCGGTGGTAGTTGAAGGTGTTGACATATGTTAGTCTCGAGTCAGTAGATTTACCGAGGTCTATGTAGAAGAATCCTTATGGGACATAACTGCGCGACTCCGGCGTCTGCGAAAACAGTGGGCTAAATGTAGTTAGTAGGACATAAAAACAAAACGATTATTCTTGTTGCTTCCAGAGGAAGTACAACTATGCAACTATCCCCTCTTAACATGAATCAGAAAATAAATAGGATCAGTTCCGATCCTCGAAGTATAAAGGTATTGGCGTACGAAAGGTCCCCAAAGGGCGTGAATCAGAAAGGTTCCCTAGGTCTCGCGTCGGAAAATAATACAGTAAGTGTTGACCAAGAGAGGTTGGATGGGAGGAGGAGAGAGATGGAAGGAAATAAATAAATATCAGTATGGCTGAAGTAGGTAAAAAAAAATCCACACTCAGCTGGACTTCCATGGCTGCTAATCACGATCCAAGGTGGAGTTTCTGAAAAAGCCCTTCTAGTCGCCTCCTATGATATGCAGGGTATACAATGAATCTAACCCACGCCCTGATCCGTAGAAGTAATAGTATTGGTAGTAGTAGTAGTAGTAGTAGTAGTAGTAGTAGTAGTAGTAGTAGTAGTAAAGTTTATTTCAGGTATCAAATTGCATACTTCTGAATATACGCCCTTTGTTAACCTTCCTTTTCGTATGGAGATACCTTTATTTGTCGAAGGATCGGAATTCTTTCTGTTCCTTTTCTGATTCATGTTATGAGACGATCGTTTTCTGATTGTACCTCCTCTAAAAGCAGCAAAAATAATGGTAGCCTGCCTACAAATTTCGACGTCCTATTTTCAACTGAAGAATTCTTCAGGAGGATAACTAAGGTTGAAATGAGGAGATTTATTCAAACATCCAATATCTCGACCCGAATCTGTCTACTCTGCCCAGCTCCTGTCGTAAGAGGGGATTATACGGGTAGGCTTTCCCCAGAGTCTCTCACCTTGGGAGCGTTGGTTTGCAATCACGGGGTCCTAAATGAGTCTGGTATTTTTTCTATTTACATGTGCCAGGGGCTCCTATCCAACCTACCTTGATCAACTCTTACTCTCTTCCAATCCGGATAGCATTAGGTTTGTAGGCACTACAGTGTGTTTCACTTCCACGCCCTTCCTGAGCCTTTCCTTGCTCTTACTGACACCTTCACTGTTCCAAGTATTGGACCACTTCTATTTTTATTTCTGATCAGTGTTAAGAGAGTATCCTCACCAATCTGTAGGCTTATTTCCTTTTAAAACGATAATCACCAAGAATAATATCACTGATATGTATTTCAATTTTTTTCTGCTACAAGGGAAAATATTAATGTACCTTGTTAACTAAAGTGCCCTGAACCTATGTCTGTGTTCAGAATTTCTGTATCATGTCAGGGCTTTTTTTTTTTGTAATTTTGAAAAAATCATAAGACATCAAAATTGGCAAATGCCATCATTAAAAAAGTCGTATAATTTAATAAGTCAATATTACTAAAATGATTGCTTAGGTATTGGCGAATGTAGAATTCAAGCCTGTATTAAAATTTTCTGTATCGTGCACCGTTTTATGTAATTTTTAGAAATAAGAAAGAAAAAATGAAAAAGAATCTCAATAACGTTAAATTGGATAGTTTTTTAAACGTGTCTTAACAACACAATGTTATATTCTAGTGTATAAAAATAACTATAAAACATTTAATTATATAAATAAAAAGTACTTACAGCCATCCATATGTTGAATTTGTTGGTCGAAAAATGTTGAACCGTTTTGAAGCCCCGCTGTGACTTTTGGATGTACTCTTCTTTAAGCACCAGCAACAATCCGCCAATATTGCTTCATTCCTTGCGTGGTATCTTATTTTCATCGTTGTAATATCTTGATAAAAATATTTCACCCCACTCCTCAGTCATTACACTATGGTTTTTGGGAAAGTAGTCAAATGAAAATGAAGTTTCGCACTCAGTTTACAACCTAGAGATGAAGTTAGCTAACCTTCAATCGGCAATTTCCTTGTAGTTTTCAGATTTTCTGTTACCCAGGAAGCTTTCTGTCAAATGTTTAAATGAACGCCATGCAGATTTTTCTGCTTCTCTGCCCCCGTGGTCCCCACACTTTACTGCTTTGGCGGTGCAGTTCAACAGGAAGTTTTTTTTTTTTGCTAGTTGCTTTACGTCGCACTGACACAGATAGGTCTTATGGCGACGATGGGACAGGAAAGGGCTAGGAGTGTGAAGGAAGCAGCCGTGGCCTTAATTAAGGTACAGCCCCAGCATTTGCCTGGTGTGAAAATGGGAAACCATGGAAAACCATTTTTAGGGCTTCCGACAGTGGGATTCGAACCTACTATCTCCCGAATACTGGAAGTAATTTTACCACACCACTTAACCTCCTCAGATCCATTACAAAAGAACAACATATTTTCTGCACTGGGTATGTGACACACTAAATGAATACACAATTAAGGCTTATAGCTAGCGGTTTCAAGGAATGGCATTTAAACAAATGTACAAATGAGTTGATTTTTTTCATCTTTCCTTTCAATATTAAGCAAGAAAAAAAGAATTATAGAATACTTTGTTCATAAATTTTAATTTCATTTGTTTTATAAGATTTTAGTGATTCCATTATATAAAAATTACCAGCTTTAACGCAATAATAATAGCATTATTGATGTAAATATATATATTAATTTCAGTATTTAGATACTTTCATGAATTTCAGAAATAGCTTTTTTTTTTAATTGGACGTGATTATACGAAACTACATATGGGCTTTGTAACTACAATAGCGGGCGGGGGGGGGGGGGTGGCGGACTGAAAAATATGAACAGTTTCTGTGTAGCAAAATGGCTGCATATCATATCAGTGTAATCGGTCGGGTTCAATTCGGTGAAATTGGGATTTTTGTCTAGAAACTCTGTCACTAGATCAACGTTAGTAGTAGTAAGCAAAGCCATCTCTCTACAGGTTATGAAGGTCGTTGGAAGAGTGGATGATAAAGGTTTCCACTTTCCGTAACCTCGGCGTTTAGTGGAATAAAGTGATTAGTTATATGCCCAGGATTTACCTTGGTACTCACTCTTGGAGTAGGCTGAGTGAACCTCAGGGCCATGTGCCGCTCCAGAAGTAGAAATATATTTCTTAAATGTTTCGACTTTCTGGCGGGGAATCAACCCTACGTCCTTCCGAGTTAACCGAGCACGCCTTTACCACCTCGACTAGGCAATCCGTAGTAGTAGTATTATTTATGAAATTTCCAACACTGTTCTTTTTTACAATTTGGTTTTAAGTCGCACCAATACAGATAGGTCTTATAGGGACGACGGGATAGGAAAAGCCTAGGAGTGGAAAGGAAGTGACCGTTGCCTTAATTTAGGTACAGCCCCAGCATTTGCTTGGCATGAAAATGGGAAAGCATGGAAAAGCATCTTCAGGACTGCCGACACAGTGGGGTTCGAACCCACTATGTCCCGGACGCAAGCTAACAGCTGCGCGGCCCTAACTGCACGCTCAACTCGTCCGGTAAATTTCTAACAAGAGCAAGGCGGTCCTAATACGAACATTGTATCCCGCTTACACCAACGCACTTCAGAGACTAATGTTACATCGTCTTTGTATTTAAAGTAATAATTCAGGAAATTAAAACTCTCTTGTTTCTTCTCAATGAATGGGCAGGACGATTTTGTGAGATCACATTTTCTTAACAAGGATTGTTTTTTCCTCTCCTGCCCGAACATTCCCGAAAGAACAGTGTAAGTCTTTTCCATGTTGCTAGACAGTTATCAGTTAGGGAACCAATTTATCGCATAGCAGCTCCTTACGGACATCCGTTAGCGTAACGACATTCCACGACATTAAATTGAAGAGAATTCCCTAACAGGCAAAGGATGGAGCGGGAGAGATCAGCGATAGAGAATATTTTCTTCACGGAGAAATTCTTGGCATCATTGCCCACATTGATTTAAAAGATAACGCAAGCGTTTCCTGGTAAACTACTGTTCAAGTTACCGCAAACAGAGAAACTTGTCAATATATATGTCTAGTCACCTGGAATGTCTACATTAATCAAATGCTTACCGAACCGGAGGAGTGGCTTCACCTTTCTGTGATGGACAGGCTCTATAACAGGCTCAACAGTAAGTTTCCGGGTATTCGCTCTGTGGTGGTGGTGATTACTGTCTTATAACTGCAGCGCCCATGGGCCCAAGAAATTCTGCGCATCTGTCCCATTTCCCAAAATTTTGGTATGCACGCAGTAATGACAGCAATGAAATGGAATGGCGTGTGGCTTTTAGTGCCGAGATGTGTTCGAGGACTTCGGCTCGCCAGGTGCCCGTAGGCGACCAGCGCGTCGTAATGAGGATGAAATGATGATGAAGACGACACATACACCCAGTCCCCGTGCTAGCGGAATTAACCAATGATGGTTCAAATTCCCGACTCTGGCTTGAATCGAACCTGGAACCCCTGTGACCAAGGGCCAGCACGCTAACCATTTAGCCATGAAGCCGGACAATGACAGTAATGAATGACATTAATTAAGTTCGCAGTTTAAAGGTTTCCGTCTTGCTTTTTCATTAACAAATGTATCTTTACGTCTCGAAATACAACCTTGTAATTAAATAATTTGAATGTCCGGCTCCATGACTTATTGGTTAGCGTGCTGGCCTTTGGTGCAAGGGTTCTCGAGTTCGAATCTCGGTCGGAACAGGGATTTTAACCTTCATAGGTTAATTCCGATGGCTCGGAGACTGGCCATGTGTGTGTGTGTCGTCTTCAGCATTAGAATAATTCATCATAGGTAGGGCCCCATCGTCGTCACCTGCGCGCAGGTCGCCTATAAGGCGTTAATTCGAAAAATCTTCACCAGGCCTCTCCGGAGGCCACACGTCATTATTAATGTTTTGTCATTATCGTCATCATCCTCCTCATCATCAGTTGAATGACAAGCACAACAAGATGGACCAAGCGTTGTTAAATCTGAAAATAATTTTTAATCCTAGCGAAGGCCAAAACTGAACTTATAGCTGTTCCAAATAGGAGTATATAAAGTAATACTGTATTTGCACCTTAAAAATATGAAACAACGGAAATAGTAACTAATTAGCAGTTAAGATGTCCCTTTATGGAATGAATTTAAAAATTGTCTATACTTGTTTTATGGACATGGTTAATTTATCGCCATAAAGATGCCAGCCTGGTTCAGGGTTCCTTTTACCCCTCCCTAAATACTTCCCTGCACATACACATGTAAGCATGTGCATACATCGAGGGAGTTGGCTCAGGCTTTGTTGCTATCGGTGTCAATTCGAGAGATAAAGGTTCGAGCCCTACTATCGGCAACCCTGGAGGTGGTTTTCTGTGATTTTCCTTTTTCATACAAGGCAAATGCTGGGATTGTACCTTAATTAAGGCCATGGTCACTTCCTTCCTGGTCCTTACATGTCCCTATCACATCTCGTCAAAAAGCAAATGTTTGAGATATTGCGATGTTATGCTTCTATCAAACAGACCATACATATTTAGTGTGTTGTCTGCAAGCCTCTGTTCATTCACTGTGCGCCTCAGCAATCCAGTATTTTCAACTAGTCCTGTGGCCTCATTTACTTCTACCTTCTCTTATTTTTAATTAATTCAAAACTGGTTTTCAACCATTGTTGTCTCGATGCCCCTCTACTTCTCTTACCATCCACAGTCAAGTCTAGTATTCTCCTAGGTAACCCTTCTTCCTCCATTAGCCTAACGTGATTTCACCAGTGAAGCCGATTTATACGCACAGCTTCATTCGTCGAGTTCATTTCTAATTTATTCTTTATCTCCCCATCCAGTCCCTTTCTATTATTGCTCCTTACTCCTTTCACCAACAATCATTCTCGCTACCTTCATGTACGTTCCCCCCGCCTCCTGTCAATAAGATATCCTGAGTATATCCAGCTTTCACTCCTGCACAGCACAGTCGATATGAAAATGGAGCAATGTACAAATAATTTCGTCCAAGAGCTCACTTCTTTCTTACAAATTACCATCCATCGCTACATCTTTATTTGATTTCATTTACTACACTACCATCCTCCGAGAATACACAACTTAAGTACTTAAATATCGAAGTACTGGTACCGGTGCAAAACTGAAGAGGTTCAATCATTCGGATAATAAATGTACCAGGAAAAGAAAGAAAAGGAACATGAAAGGCGTGGAAATGACATAGAACTCGGCCTTGTAAAACTATACTGTCGGATTCAGACGAGAACAAAAGTTGATCAGGGTAGGTCAGAGAGGGGAGACAACATTTAGGAACCTACCACAAGCAATTAAAAGCAATATTGGAATCGCGCAGGGACTCCGCGGGAGTGAGTTCACCCTTTCATCTTGAAGGCCTTGCGAGTATTACGTGATATTATGTTGAAAGGAACAAGTATTA
Source organism: Anabrus simplex (assembly GCF_040414725.1). Classification (NCBI taxonomy): domain Eukaryota; kingdom Metazoa; phylum Arthropoda; class Insecta; order Orthoptera; family Tettigoniidae; genus Anabrus; species Anabrus simplex. Next base: position 450,252,301 of record NC_090265.1, read on the forward strand.
CATTTTAAAGACAGAAGGCAAGGGCAGTATTTAAACGGGAGCATGTTGAAATATCCGATAGTTGTACCCAGTGTGTCACACCCTGTGCCGCTAATTTTTGTTGTCAACGTGGCAGAAAAAGAAAATCATAGAGAACGTTTTTTTTTAATTTCTTACATAAATAATTGCATTGTTGTCATGCGGTTTGCTTGAATTAAAATCATAGCTTACGAAAGAAAATATGTTTTTCAAACTTTGACGAGATAGCTCATTATTGTTGATAGTGTTGCTTCAATGATATGTATTCTTCTTCTTCTTAATCTGATTACCCTCCAGGGTCGGTTTCTCCCTCGGACTCAGCGAGGGATCCCACCTCTACCGCCTCAAGGGCAGTGTCCTGGATCATCAGACTTTGGGTCGGGGATACAACTGGGGAGTAGGACCAGTACCTCGTCCAGGCGGCCTCACCTGCTATGCTGAACAGGGACCTTGTGGAGGGATGGGAAGATTGGATGGGGCAGGCAAGGAAGAGGAAAGGAAGCGGCCGTGGCCTTAAGTTAGGTACCAGCCCGGCATTTGCCTGGAGGAGAAGTGGGAAACCACGGAAAACCACTTCCAGGATGGCTGAGGTGAAAATCGAACCCACCGCTACTCAGTTGACCTCCCGAGGCTTAGTGGACCCCGTTCCAGCCCTCGTACCATTTTTCAAATTTCGTGGCAGAGCCGGGAATCGAACCCGGACCTCCGCCGGGGGCAGCTAATCACGCTAATCATTACACCACAGAGGCGGACGTCAATGATATGTACGAATACAAATAGATTCGTTACCGCCAATTTGAGCAGGTAAGATTAGGACCTCAACCAACTACTCTTAGACGATTTTTTCACTGACTTGTGTATATACCACATATAGTTACTCCTGTACACAGTCATAGCAGCATAAATAATGTGTTATATAGACGATGCACAACAAAAACGCTAGAAACTTTACAGGAGATTTTACCATGTTATTATATTGTTGTGGATTCTCTGTCTAACAGTCCTCTCTCACTGGCCGAAACTAACTTAACGGGATTTTGAAGCCTCTATAAATTTCATGTTCTATTCAGGACTCCGTCACCTTTGTTTGATTTTACATTGTTCATTGGCCGTAGGCGAGGTCACTGTTAGTCAACTTCATGGCTCAACATTAGTAAGAACGTATTTGTTCAGCATGTTTATGATGTAGGATTGTTTAAAGCCTAACGACTGAATTTATGAGTGTGTCAATAAATTTACTACCTGGATGTACTGTATTCCATAAACAATATTCTCATACGAGTCTTCCCCATTACCTTCATGAGTCAGTACACTGTGAAAAGAGGTACAGTAGCTAAGTTACATTAGAATTGTTAGAAACTGGTTATGTCCCATCGAGCACTTTTACCTAATAAACAAACATTATTACAGACACGTTTTCCTCTATTCCTGAAACAACACCTTTCCGTTCAAGTCCTATGATTAAGTTTAACCTACTGAAAACTATTCAAACTCTTCGGACCTTTCCAATCGTGAAATTACTAGCGTGTGGCCGCAGCATAGCAGCGGGGTCGTCAACTGGACTGTCACACCTTTCCGAGACGCTGGCGTTTAGTGTAACATTGAGACACCACTGAAAACCTCCTACGTCGGACAATGCAGTGACAGTGCACTAGAGGAGATACGTACCACGCTGGCATAAAGAGATTGAAAAACTTATTTTCAATAACTTAGTTTTCAAAATACCTCCCTGGTTACAAAAATATTCTTCAAGTTGTCCTTCTCCTGGTCTCTATCTGTTTGACAACCATCATAGCTGTGTCTTTCCAGTTGACCACTGCTTTGAATGTGATAGTTCATGTTGTCGAGATTCTCAGACCTTTCTGAACTAGGCGATCGTTCCCATTCAAATTTCTTTCTTTCCTGGTATTCTTTGCAGAATAGTTTTGCAGTAACTAGTCAATCCTTTACTTTCTCCTAATGTGACCGACATGTTGAATCGCAGTGGTCGGTCCTTTCATGTATTTCTTCATTCGATTACAGGTCATAAACCCGAAAGCAATCCCCCAAATCCGAATTCCCGAAAGATGACATCCAGAAACACTGTTTTGCTGAGTGTCTGAGACAAGCCTGCTTCGAGAGTCTAACAGCCGACTAGATACGTCGTGTGCATACGCCGGGCTAAACATTCATGCAATGTAAAGCGAAAACGGCAAAGGATGAACTACGTAAAATGTTTGTTTATTAACTGGAAAACAGAAAATAATTATGCATTATCTGTAGCAGTAAGAGCCTTGTTGCGAAAATATTCTTCAAGGAGAGATTGGAAAATCATGTTCAATATGAGTAACTTTAACCCAAGTTCAGTAATGAAAATCCACAGCCTGTTTCCAGTCATTCGAGCTGGTCAGGAATGGAATGAATGAAGCCCCATCTAGCGGCGAGGATAGAAATTGTGCCGGCTGCCGAAGCCTGTTGCACTCCTCTGGGACAATGATTCATGGATAACAGATGAAATGAAATGATAATGGAAAGTGTTGCTGGAATGAATGGTTTCTTAACATATTTTACTTATGTTAACTTTTATTTTGTTGTTAGTTGTTAGTTGTGCCATTAATGACCACATTTTTTCATATAGAAGTCATTGCTATTCTATTGCAAGAAAACATTGCTAAAAGGATCTATCTCTTTAACAGTAATATTCGTCTACGGTCACTTCTACTACTATCGGTTTTAAAAACAGGAGTATCAGAAGTACACAGCCACAGATACCTAGCATTTAAGTAATCTTAAAAGACAACCTTGTGTCCTTGAATTTGAACAGTACACGTCCATAGAAAGGAATTGACCAACCAATTCCACGGAGTCGGTGATGTACTCTATGTATGTTTCTGGAAGTCTGTTACATGGAATGAAATAACAGAATGAGTTTTGAGCACCACAGTATTAGCTGTTGGAGGTGAAGGTAATATCTATGGTTTGCACAAGGAGACGCGAATCACTCGATTGTCGTTACTCACGAGCGAAATTTCCTGCAAGAAATTATCTCTCTTAAAATGGTGGCCTGATGCATATGGCTGAAGGAGACTAGATGAGCCGCATAAACAACGGAAAACTGTGTCCCTCGTCTCAGAGTTATATTATATATGTGCACGTTGGATTGCTGCCAAATTTCCTCGCCGTATCTTTCTAGCTTGTGTGTGACATCTTCGTTGTCGCGGTTACGAAAGGAAAAAAATCTTCACATATTTCTCTCCTTGTCTCTTTCAACTTCATACATCATCACCACATGCAAATGGCTGTGGTCTCCTGGAGGAGGAAGAGTAGTTCTCTGTTTTAACTCGCGCCATGAGCATCTGCTTCATCTTATAGGAAGTTAAATATTTCACGTCTCTGTTCATCTTCTCCCAGCTGGAGTTCCTTACACGTAGTTCTCAATTTATTGGGTAGGTTCACTCTCTTCATTGGCATCCAGTTACTCAAGAGCCTGGTGGGATCACGGGTGCAAACTGCCTTACACATGTATTTCTGGTTCTGTTTTAGTGTCGGATGTCCTCCATGATGCTATCCCTATGTGAAGGGATGGATTCACTAAAGCCTGTTTGTGTGGTGGCTGGTAGTATGACGCGTTTTGTGTGTGTGGTGTGCGGCGGGGTGAAGAGTAGTGTGTTCGGATAAACACCAAACACAAGAAACCCATTCCTCGATCCAGAGGACTTAACCAGACGTGTTTAAAATCCCCGACCCGCTCGAGAATCGAATCTAGAGCCCGCTGAACCGTGGTTCTCCACACAGCTAAGGAGCTAGACTACATCAAGTTACCTAAGAACATGTCTTCTTCTTCTTTTTTTCTTTTTCTACCACTTTTCCCACACCTGTAGGGGTCGTGGGTGCAAACTGTGCCGCTCATGTAGAGTTGGCCCTTGATTTACGGCCGAATGCCCTTCCTGATGCCAACACTATATGGAGGGATGAAATGTAGTGTGTTGTGTGAATATTAAGAGGAAAGTGTTCGAACAAACACAATCACCCAGTCTCCGGGACAGAATAATTGATCAGAGGCGATTAAAATCCCCGACCGGGCCGGGAATCTAACCCGGAGACCCTCTGAACCGAAGGCCTCAACACTGACCATTCAGCCAATGAGATTACCTAAGAGTATGTCTTAAAATAATATTGAAGTACTATGCTTATAGATTCTGTATTCATCCTAGAGCTCCATGAAGTGTAGAAGGCAGTTGAGAACGTCCTAAATTCAAAGTAGGGTATTGAGTTCCAGTTCAGGTCACGAATATTTTCCTGATTGTTAACTCATCAGCCCGGTGGCTGGTTGGATCCTCAAACAGTTCCACCGAAGGTTATGCGGTTTCAAGGAAATTCTAAAACCCAAGACCGGAGGCTGGAGTGAGTTAGTTATCCATTGCTTTCCACACTAAACAGGATTTTCATAAATTAGTTGTTACGTCGTGCTAAAACAAAAGTTTTCAGCAACGGGGTGGGTGAGAAAGATAATAATAATAATAATAATAATAATAATAATAATAATAATAATAATAATAATAATAATAATAATAATAATAATAATATGGTCCCCGGTTACCGAGTTGCAGATCGTTTGAAGTGGTACCATCTAGGTAACCTGCTTAATACTTAAGTTTCGACATTCCGACTGTTCTGCTGTCTATTAACGAAAGCGATTTTTTTCTTGACAAACTAGGCAAATGCTCAGACTGTAACTTTATCACTATATCGCATGCCACCTCCCTAGTCTTATTTCACTCATCTCGGGGAAAAACAGATAAGTCAGTTTTTAACTTTTTAAAAATTGTTTTGCACTAACCTAGTAAGGTCAATGCTGTCTATCCTTTGACACTAACAAGATAAGTCATTTCGTCATAATACTGAAGTAATAGGCAAATATTACTTCCAGATTATTCATCAATACAGAACAGTCCCCTGTAAGAACCAGATAAGTTGAGTAATCTTGTTAATATTCTGAATATTGTTAATAAAAGCGGCTTCAAACAGATATGTCAGGTCTTCCTATTTGTAATATATTTTCTCTGGTTATTGTGGACATGGACATTATCCTCCTGTAAATGAACTATTGACAGTGAATTTGCCCAGCTGTTTCTGTTAAAGGGAACTATTGAATCTTACTAGCTAGCAATGTACAAAGCAAAGTAAAGTCACCTCCGTACAGGCCATGAAGGCCCTTGGAGGAGTGGAAGGTAAAGTATTCCACCATTGATAACCTCGGCACGTGATTGGGTAGAGTGGTTAGCTCCACGCCCGGCCACCTTTGCCCCCAGGAATTAACCTGGTACTCATTTTTGGTGTAGGCTGAGTGAACCTCAGGGCCAAATGCACCTCCGGAAGTGGAAATCTCGTTTCTTAAATTTTACGACTTCCTGACGGGGATTCGAACCCTCGTCCTTCCGGACGAACCAAGCACGCCTTTACCACCTCGGTTTTTAAAAAGCTGTTTCATAAAACATTTGGTGATTTAGTATTGTTTAGAAAAAATTGCTTCACCTGAGAACTTTTTTAAAATCTTGTTATTTCCTGAGATGAGCGATTTCTTCTCCATTCCTGCCTCGGAGATCAGTAGTAGAAGATAATCATCTTCAGTGCTGCCGAAAGCAGGTTCGAACCCATCTTTAAGTAACTTGAAAGTACTATTGCAGCGTGATAGACTGTGTGAGAAGTACCTTGCATAGCATTCACACACTAGTTATGCTCAGAACGTCATATCATAACACTAACGCATACCTCAGCAACTTCCATTATGATACAATTAAAAATAAGACTAAGGCTTCAGTTGAAGATACATTTTGCTCTGGCCTATGCGAAGGGACAGATGCAAAAGAAAATACATCACCCATTCATCCAACAATAAACGGCCATATAATTTATCCAAGAAGTTTAATATATAAATATCGTATCGGGAAATAAAAGAATACTTGCAAGATTGTTTCATTCCTCAACAACTCTGACCATCATTATTCTTGGAATATCACAGTACAGCCATTCGGTATAGAAGTATAAGTTTACTTATGTAAACAGGATAATACTAAAGAGGTAGAAGTCAATACAAAAAGCAAATAGGCCTATATTCGTTTTCAGCTGAATGGGCCAGATTAATGGATTTAATATTAAAGTTAAATTTCGGAGGTGCAGATAGCTTTTACTGTCAGAGAGCTGAATAGGTGATTTGGCTTTTCTCTATATTCAGTGTACCTGAAGCTACTGTGAATTAAATTTCTTTCTTTCTTTCTTAATCTGTTTACCCTCCAGGATTGGTTTTTCCCTCAGACTCAGCGAGGGATCCCACCTCTACCGCCCCAATGGCAGTGTCCTGGAACGTCAGACATCGGGAAGGGGATACAACTGGGGAGTAGGACCAGTACCTGGCCCAAACTGCCTCACCTGCTATGGTGAACAGGGGCCTTGTGGGGGATGGGAAGTTTGGAAGGGATAGACAAGGAAGAGGGAAGGAAGCGGCCGTGGCCTTAAGTTAGGTACCATCCCGGCATTTGCCTGGAGGAGAAGTGGGAAACCACGGAAAACCACTTCGAGGATGGCTGAGCTGGGAATCGAACCCACCTCTACTCAGTTGACCTCCTGAGGCTGAGTGGACCCCGTTCCAGCCCTCGTACCACTTTTCAAATTTCGTGGCAGAGCCTGGAATCGAACCCGGGCATCCGGGGGTGGCAGCTAATCACGCTAACCACTGCACCACAGAGGCGGGCGAATTAAATTTCTACTATTCAAAACTCAGTATTCATTTTTACTTGCACACTTTCTGGAATTCATGAAAATGAAGATAAAAAGCTTGCGAATTATTGTTCTGAATTGTGTTGCTAGTGGAACAGATGAACGAAGTACGTAATACAGTATGACAGCATTGTTCTGAGAAAGTGAGAATTTGCAAGTCACTTATTATTTATTATTTAAAAATTAATTTTCTAATTTTAGATAATTCAATTAACGGCCTTCGTGATGGCCTTAATGATTAAGGCCTCAAGGTTATATGGCCCGACACTGTGGTTAGCCGGTTCGATTCCTGTTGCTCGAATAAAGTATCCAGTCTCAGATTGTTGGCCGGCAATCACTAAATTGTGTGCCGAGCTCCTGCATTTAATCCAAAAATCTCCTGTGTTCATATGGAGTGGGGGCATATGACACTGTTGATGGTGATTCGTCCGTCTGATGGAGACATTAGGCCGTGAGCAGATTCCTTGGTGCTATTCGACAGGAGTGTGGAGAAGCGGGACAAGTGTTGGGCACACACATATAATTAAATTAACGCTATATTCATCCACTCTGAATGTAGAGTTGAACCAAGTCATCGTTTCAACTCTCTGGCCGCCAACTATATCCACATCTTCGCCTCATTAGGGTGTAATCTTCGTTCAGTCCTCTTCTTTCCTTTCTTTCTTCCTTCCTTTGAACTTTCTCTCGACTTACCAGGTAACATGACTTCCTACATATCCAACCTCTTTTCCACGTGTCTTCTATTCAGGCATGTCCTCCGGTATGTTCATGTGTCTCCTCTTCAGGCCTGTTCTCGCATATGATCTTCCATGAGTCTCCCGCTCCGTCATCAACCCGGAGGACGGTTGGATCCTCAAATAGTTCCACCGAAGGTTATGATTTTCCACCTTTCTCCTGTTCGGTATCTTACTCTCGTATGATCCTCCACGATTTCCCTGTTCAGTCTTTCACTCTCATATGATCTCCCATCAGTTTCCTGTTTGGTGTTGTACTTCCATATGATCTTCCACGATTCTCTTGTTCAGTCTTGTACTCTCGTATGATCTTCCACAATTCTCCTGTCCAGTCTTGACCGAGCTGGATAGCTGCAGTCGCTTAAGTGCGGCCAGTATCCAGTATTCGGGAGATAGTGGTTTCGAACCCCACTGTCGGCAGCCCTGAAGATGGTTTTCTGTTGTTTCCCACTTTCACACCAAGCAAATGCTGGGGCTGTACCTTAATTAAGGCCATGGCCCCTTCCTTCCCACTCCTAGCCCTTTCCTGTCCCATCGTCTCCATATGACCTATCTGTGTCGATGCGACGAAAAGCAACTTGCAAAAAAATAAAACTCACTCTTGTACTACCGTATGATCTTCCACGAGTCTCCTGTTCAGTCCTGTTGCTTCATACCTCTTCTCCATGAGCCCTGTTCAGGCCTGTATTCACGTATGATCTTCTGAAGACTAACACCAGTCTCTCTCCACGTGTCTTATGTTCGTTCCTCTCCTCTCATGTGATCCTCCTCACGATTCTTCCGTTCATCCCTCTCTTGTCTTATGTTCTTCTGCAGACCATCGCTAGTCTCTTTCCACGTGTCCCCTGTTCAGTCCTGCTCCCTGCCTGCTATGTTCCCCATGTGTCTTCACGAGGCTACTACTAGTGTAGTGTCGCCCCCTCCTCCCTGCGTAGCGTCCCGGCGCTCATGAATGTTTCATGAAGCAGCGCCAGGCCCGCGCGGCCTGCATATGGATGTGTGCACGTGACTCACTGAACTGAATCCTGCTTGCTGGCTCTCAGCTGCTTCATTAAGACATCTCCTCGCCTTGACCTCGTCCGGTTTTCGACCCGCGACATCATCGTCGCATTCCGCGTATGCATATCAGTTTCCCCCCTCAGGTATGAGATTGCACTGTACTTGGGCGGCAGTGCTCCTGTTCAGGGGCGAACTTGTTTATCCAAGACATAATTGTTAGTCAACAGTTCGACTAGCGGAATGAGACCTAGATTTAAAGGTGATAGATTTAGATAGGGTGTTTGCTTTGATCTTATGTGCCTCATGTGTGGCTGCAAAAAAGACAAATTCAGAATAAAGTACCAGCCCTCATTCCTTTATTTTAACAGCCCCGAAGGGTTATGGCTTACCAAGCTACCGCTGCTCAGCCCGAAAGCTTGTAGATTACAAGGTGCCGTGTGGTCGGCACGACGAATCCTCTCGGCCCTTATTCTTGGCTTTCTAGACCGCGCCCGCTATCTCACCGTCCGACAGCTCCTCAATTGTAATCACGTAGGCTAAGCGGACCTCGAACCAGTCCGCAGATCAATGTAAAACTCCCTACCCTGGCCGGGAATCGAATCCGGGGCCTTCCGGTAAGAGGCAGGCACGCTACTCTTACATCGCGGGGCCAGCTCCTTTATTTCAATGATTCACTTAAATTCGATAGCTTGTATTTGCATTGACGGAAGTGTTGTGTGTGATGATCACAATGATTAAGAAGCAAAAACAATTTTGATGAATAAGATATGATTAAAACAAACTGATATGTCATTATTATATCAAACTTTCATAACTAAATATGATATTAAAGTCTGTCGGCAGCCCTGATGATGGTTTTCTGTGTTTTCCCATTTTCACACGAGGCAATTGCTGGGGCTGTACCGTAATTAAAGTCACGGCCGCTTGCTTCCTTTCCTATCCCATCGTCGCTATTAAGACCTACCTGTGTAGGTGGGACGTGAAGCAAATTGTAATAATAATATTAAAGTCTATCAGCTATGAGACCTTGCAGCGTATACGTTATCTCTATATAGGTATAAAATGTTCTCGGTGTAGCCTACATCTACCATCTAAATATCCGGGCTGAAAAATCAGGAATCTACTGTATGTATCTTCATGAATTTAAGAATAGAGTCATGTTTCTTGTTACCACAAAAAAAAAAAAAAAAAAAAAGGCAGATTCGAGTGCTGGCTTTTTGAGCCCAAGTTGATGATAGAATAACACGGAACGTCGAAATCGACGCGCAGGCAACCTAAACATCGTCATATTAAAATGCCTGCACACAGTGGCCGAGGCCATACGATTATTAATTGTATTACAAAGAAGAATTGCTGCATGCTATTGAACAATGACTACTGAATCTGGTTATTGTAGTGAAGTTCTGTGTACCTTCTACGAGAAAACCAAATGTGGCAACTTGATAATCTGAGAGACGTTCACACACGCCACCCGGTTTCCTCTTCCTTGTTCACATCGCACCACGTAGAACTGGTCAGGAAACGTGAGTGGTTTATAGCGGACGTTGATAGACTGGAAAGAACTGAACTCTACTTGTTTTATAATCATCTAATTGAATCTATGATTATAAACATGGATACGTTTTAGGGCTGGAAGGGTGTGGGGGGGGGCATCTATTTGGAATCACCGTCATTAGTTTCCTAACACTATTGTCACCATATGCCTTTGCTGGCAGGACCTAGTGTTTACAGTGCACTACGTCTTCTGGTATAGGCTAGAGCAATTTTGTTACTTTCATTCATCTGTCTCTGTCTTACCCTTGGCTTTGACAATATGAAAGTGACCGAGGTATGAGCGATGCTAGTAATGCCTTTCCTTATGCAGCCAGTCCCTGCTATGAATGGTGTGAAAATGTTGCTCGTAGGGTCAGTGGGTGCATGAATTTCAGTGGGTTTGGCAGACTAATATGTAATAGCAACTCCTGGCTCGGTGAGGAAAGCAACAGGAAACTACCCTACTCCTCATTTTCCTAGTACGCCACTTCAGTGATGCCTAGGCCATCTATGACAGCTGATGGTGAAGCTGTTGAGGATCAAAGGAGCCTTAGGACTGTGGTGGTGGTGGTGGTGGTGGTGATTATTGTTTTAAGAGGAAATACAACTGAGCAACCATCCTCAACATGTGACAATGTCACCATGGCAACCACTGTTCGCCATCTGTCTACACTAGGTCAGTAGCGTCATCTAGGCCTATACATTGCTATAAGAACGTAAGCTGTTAGTTACATGTTATGACATACTCTGCCCCAGGAGCTCTGAATTTTGGAGCGTGGGTTGGCGACCACGGGACCGTTATCTGAGTCCTGGCATTGCTTTCACTTCTGCCAGGCTCCTCACTTTCATCTATCCTATGCGAACTCCCTTGGTCAGCTCTTGTTCTTTTCAGATGCCTACGGTATTACGTATGGAGGCCTAGGGAGTCTTTCATTTTCACGCCATTCGCGGCCCTTGTCTTCCTTTGGCCGATCCTTCATTTTTCGAAGTGTCGTGCCCCTTCCATTTTTTCTCTCTGAATAGTGTTATATAGAGGATGGTTGCCCAGTTGTACTTCCTCTTAAAACTATAATCACCACCACCTCGATGACCACGCTCTCGTCTTCTAAGCCGAAACATACCCATGATCCTATGTTTATCCGTGTAGCGAAGACAAATGTACGAGTCACTCTTTTATCAGGAGCAGGTTAAGTCACATCTTGTATATAATGTTAAGTCATGAAATTATAAGATCGTTGCACTAGACATGATTGCCCTTGATGAAATGTTTCCTCTGTTACTATTAGAGCCTGTGGTGCTTATTACAACCTCTGTTCAGTAAAGCTCATGACCGTATAGCTAAGGACCTCAGCCTATCACGTGACTAGTGCTCAGCCTAAATGCCTGTAGATTACGGGGTGATGCGTGGTCAGCTCTACGAATGCTCTCAAACGTTATTCTCGTCTTTCTAGTGCGGGGTCGTTATCTCACCGTAAAATAGCTCCTCAATAAATACCTAGGCTGAGAGGATCTGGAAGCAGCACTCGGATCTAGGTAAAACTCCCTGATATGGGAATCGTCTTTTACATTATGTTTGAACGGCTGAAGGAAAATCCTTGAAGTGTTCAAGAAGCGATTATGGTTAATTGCTGGGGGTGGCGGATACTGTTTGGAAGTAAGACTCTTCCCCGTTTATAGAAGGAGAGACATGACTGTAAAAACAATAAATTATATCGGCCAAAGAACATTATGGGTAAACAAAGGTGCAAAAATTATTCCTTTGCGAAGATCAAATGATCGTAAATATATCTTTCTGCCATGACCATCCATCAACGCATGTTAATTTTGGATGATCACCAGCCAAAATACACTGACTGACAGAGCAAATGCAACACCAAGAAGGAGTCGTCAGAACTTTATGCCAATTGCAGGGTAGACTGACTTCACTGAGGTATGCTCATGATGTGAAATGCGCCGCTGTGCTGCGCACGTAGCGAACGATAAATGGGACACGGCGTTGGCGAATGGCCCACTTCGTACCGTGATTTCTCAGCCGACAGTCATTGTAGAACGTGTTGTCGTGTGCCACAGGACACGTGTATAGCTAAGAATGCCAGGCCGCCGTCAACGGAGGCATTTCCAACGGACAGACGACTTTACGAGGGGTATGGTGATCGGGCTGAGAAGGGCAGGTTTGTCGCTTCGTCAAATCGCAGCCGATACCCATAGAGATGTGTCCACGGTGCAGCGCCTGTGGCGAAGATGGTTGGCGCAGGGACATGTGGCACGTGCGAGGGGTCGAGGCGCAGCCCGAGTGACGTCAGCACGCGAGGATCGGCGCATCCGCCGCCAAGCGGTGGCAGCCCCGCACGCCACGTCAACCGCCATTCTTCAGCATGTGCAAGACACCCTGGCTGTTCCAATATCGACCAGAACAATTTCCCGTCGATTGGTTGAAAGAGGCTTGCACTCCCGGTGTCCGCTCAGAAGACTACCATTGACTCCACAGCATAGACGTGCACGCCTGGCATGGTGCCGGGCTAGAGCGACTTGGATGAGGGAATGGCGGAACGTCGTGTTCTCCGATGAGTCACGCTTCTGTTCTGTCAGTGATAGTCACCGCAGACGAGTGTGGCGTCGGCGTGGAGAAAGGTCAAATCCGGCAGTAACTGTGGAGCGCCCTACCGCTAGACAACGCGGCATCATGGTTTGGGGCGCTATTGCGTATGATTCCACGTCACCTCTAGTGCGTATTCAAGGCACGTTAAATGCCCACCGCTACGTGCAGCGTGCAGCATGTGCTGCGGCCGGTGGCACTCCCGTACCTTCAGGGGCTGCCCAATGCTCTGTTTCAGCAGGATAATGCCCGCCCACACACTGCTCGCATCTCCCAACAGGCTCTACGAGGTGTACAGATGCTTCCGTGGCCAGCGTACTCTCCGGATCTCTCACCAATCGAACACGTGTGGGATTTCATTGGACGCCGTTTGCAAACTCTGCCCCATCCTCGTACGGACGACCAACTGTGGCAAATGGTTGACAGAGAATGGAGAACCATCCCTCAGGACACCATCCGCACTCTTATTGACTCTGTACCTCGACGTGTTTCTGCGTGCATCGCCGCTCGCGGTGGTCCTACGTGCTACTGAGTCGATGCCGTGCGCATTGTGTAACCTGCATATCGGTTTGAAATAAACATCAATTATTCATCCGTGCCGTCTCTGTTTTTTCCCCAACTTTCATCCATTTCGAACCACTCCTCCTTGGTGTTGCATTGTCACTGTCAGTCAGTGTACATAGCCTACATTGTTGTTAGATAACACTGTATGGCAGGGCCTTCAAACGCCCAAACCTCACGCATGTAAACTGAGGCGCAGGAGTTCCTGTGCACAGTGCATCCGCCCCACTCGGCTCGCCTCGAACCAGCGCGTCGTCTCGGGGCTACTCAGCTAAGTTCGGCTCATCTCGGCTCGGAGTTGGAGGGCTACACAGCAAGTGAGAAAGAGGGAGACAGGCGGAGCGAGCGAGACAGGCGTGGGGAAAGAGAGAGCGCTATACTCTGGTCAACCAAGCGAAGTCATCTTTCGCACCGTGCGCAGTGCAATGCACTGATGCATGCACCCTGAGAGGCCTTGCTGTATGGCCATCTATCCGTACCTCACATCACAGCCTTCATGGTTACGAAGGTTATACTTCTGTCACGATAACTTCCGTAATGCAAATTTTCAGATGACCCCAGCCATAACACATATTTATGTCAATAAATAATGCCCTAGGTATCACAGCAGAGTGTTGGATTGAAAGGAAACAAGGGTTGTCGAAAAGAGGTTGGATAGGAAATATTTAAAAAAAAAAGTGATCCTGACGTAAGTAAGTGGGGACAGTGTCAGACGTAGCTGAGGTGCCATGGTTACCATTTAAGGTCATACAGCTTTAGAACCTTTTGACAGGTATAGCATGTACAAAAAACTGTGGTTTATATATCACTAATTCGTTATTCTAAGTTAATGTTGAAGAGAAGAGCGATGTAGATTACTGTAATGCCAAAGTTATAATGGAATAATGACTTCAATATACAAATATTTCACGAGATTTCAGCCACCACAGTAATGTCAGCTCAGGTGGTATCAAGCTTCGAAGTGAAAAACTTGACGAGAGATACTCCTTTATAGGCCTACTAGTAGTGTGATTGGTAAATTTAAAGTCGATACAAGCCATCCTTTAAAGGAAAATTGCTGATTAAAATAACATTTAAATCCTCGTGTATAACATTAGAAATTATCTTTGTGAATGTAACAACCATTTACCTTAGATAACTCTAGATATTATAGGACATGGTAGACCTCTAAAACGTTCATTTTTCTGAAAGAAATGCAAATGAAAACACTTTAATGACTTAGTTGCTATGTTCTCATGAAGGTTGCCATGGTTTTAAACCTAGTCAATGTAAGTAAAATTTTTGAAAACAGGCAATTGTGATCTAGCAAATTCCTCATAAAACTGTAGGTCTAGTGACTTACATCTAATAAAATAGTTACGTAAAATTACGAACATTTATTTATTTGACAGGATGGGAGATGATATTGAGTCGTGATCTTTGTTTTTAAACTGAAAATTTTTCAAATGAAACGTCCAATATCGTGAATATACTCAATACAGTATTTTGGATTAAGAGCTTCGAATTTATTTGAAACGAAATCAGATTACAGATACACACATCAACTTTAATCTCGATCTTGGCACTTACAGTTAATTTGTATTCTTGTCAGGTATTTAAGAAACGGAGATAAACTGTAACTTGAAAAAATTACGTATCCACGTGTTTATTTCAGTGATTAGTAGTAGTAGTGTTACTTTTTGTGACAGCGATGACAATTTCTCCTTAGTAAAAGTATATTATTGGTTATTTTGCTCTATTGGGTTACTAGGTTCGACAATGTCACGTATAATAACATTTTTATAATCCAGGAAAGTGAAATTTCTACCGAACTATATTGTCCCCTATAAGCGTGCCTAGAACTCTTAGAATTATATTATTCCTGATGAATTATCTTCTATATTACTTGATGTTGAGCTGTCTATTTATCATCCACAATAGACAATAACAAAATTCACTTATGACGCACGTGGACTTTTCAGTAATATAGGCACCCACCTGAAAGAGTATTTCTGAAATGAAAGGATAACTTTACGGTATGACGAGACTACTAATTTTGTGTGTTGGGGATATATTATCGACCATCCTTCGTTAAAAGTTGGACCATTAACGTTATACCTTACGTGGGCTGACATTAGCGCTTTAAAGGCCATTAATGAACGACTAATATATGCTTTGAACTCGTTACGAAGTTCACTCCCGTCATAATTCAAGCTATATACACCGCGACGAACATCACCTCCATTACAGCCTTTAAAAGCTTATTTCGTGACCAGGTAAAGCCGAGGGTCTATTTCTTCCATTTTACCGGTTTAAATATTCTGTAACATTTTAAAATGGAGTTTCATGGGCTCGGTTAATATCACAGATCTATCATCAGTTAAACTTTAAGCACGTAAACGACCTCGCATGTGAAATTTACACATATATTTTTGAGGATTCTTCATGGGAATGTCAATTGTTTGAAAAATACTCAGATTCAGAGAACATTATTTTGTCTTTTATTACTATTCCTTGGTTTGTTATTTGTTCGTTATTAACCCTAAGCACCCAGAAAGGTTTTACTGAGCAAACTTGATCTTCAATCTCACAGAATGTAGTCATTAATGTGGACAAATATTCTGCTGATTTTGATTTATTATTGTTAGGTAAGTTTCTTTTTAAAAATCCGAATTGGAAGGCATTATTTTTTAACAACAACTGCTAAGATTTTCGACGTAATGTTCTACGCTACACAAGAAAGCTGCAGTGTATGAAGATGGAAAAAGCACGCTTTTTCTTAAAAGTAAGTTTTATTGGATTTACACACCAATAACTACTTTTACGATTCTCGGAGACGCTAAGTTTCCCTTGGGGCAAATCTACCAACATGAGGATGGCGTATTTGAGTTCTTTCAGATATTATTGCCATGAGTTGGAATCGAACTTGAAATCAGGACGCCAGTGCTCTATCACATAGGCCACATGTGATTTTAAATACATGTCTAAAAGTCACTGGTATTGTGTAAAGTATGTTAGGTTGAGAAATAACACAGAAGTATTTATTAATGTTCTTTATGTGAAGAATGGCAATTAATACTTCATGATATGATTACATCTTTGCCATCATCAGTCTCTTGTCATTATTTTATGGGATAGTCGACTGAAATGGTATCTGTAAAGATGAAATAAGGGGATAATTTGGTACGGGAATTGTTGAAGAAGCGAAAAACGAATAGGCATAAATAGTGGTCCACGTGAATGGTCTGATAAGACTGTCTTGGAGATTAAACAGATTTTGATATCGGCGTTAAATATCTTTTAAAGGGTGAAATGTGGATTGAAATGACAAGGAACGTGGAGAGTGACAAATTCTGACTGATTGGATGAACGTTCATATTGATTTTTTCACTATTTTCTACTTTCTCAATTAACCTGAGACTTGATCCTCCCAATGTGGTGCGACAGAGTCCCGAGAAAGAAGTACCAGTTCTAGTTCCTTTCCATCACACTATGTTCTTGTATACAAGGAAGTTTCTTTTGTAAATCTAGTGTAGGAATGCATAACATACAGTATGCTAAGAGATATTCTCTATGTACACATGAGAGAAATTCTTAAACAACGCCCCTAAAGGTTGTGTCAGGAGTTGTCAGGACCCATTATCAAACTCTTAACTTCAGCTCTTCGGTCTAGTCATTCAAGTTTAGAAGAAAAAGTTTTCATTGTGTTTTCTTTAAGTTTTCGATACTTTTCCAAGTATTCAAGTAATAAAAGCCTGCTGGTCACTTCCGACAACATTCCCTGAACTAACGATGGGGGTGTGCAGGTAAATCGCATAGCAAGTTTCTTTCCCTGACTTGTGCTGTGCTGAAGAAGATATTGCAGCAGCAAAGTACTAGGGCCTGGACTGTCGGCCATAGTGCCCGAGCCCCCCTCTCTGCCGACGCCTGGCGCCTGTATCGCAGCCTATGGCTGGCTGGTAACCTAGACAACGGCGCGTGCTGCGTCATGACGCTTGAGCTGCCTGCGTCTTGTGTGGCCGGCGGCTCCTCCCCACTCCCCACCTAGCATTTCACTTTCCTCGGCCCGTTTCAAGGGTACTTCCCCTCTTCGTCTCCACGACCGACGCCGCCACATTTGCATGTTTGCAATCGATAGAATCCGTATAAAGTAGAGAACATGCAGAGAGGAAGAAGAGAAGGATTTTAACCAGTCCCACACGAGAGCAACGAAAAAACAACGAAAGGAAAAATGAATAAACGAACTAATCCTTTTATCATAAAATCTTCCGAAATAACCTTCGAAAATTTTATATGCGCCCTTAAGATGTACTGTACATTGTTCACTTTCTCCACAGAGGATGTAAGGTGCCCCATTTGTAGGCTACACATATTATCAACTTGAACTTGTTCTACTGTGTTGCTCTATGTTAACCACTTAACAGACGTACACAATGGTTCATAGCTCATCCAGCTTCATATACTCCACGCCAGGGTACACGCTTACACTAATCCAGATGGGACACCATCATTCCAAAAGAATACTTAAACATTCATAATGTTTCTTACAATTGGCTTTACGTCACACCGACACAGATAGATCTTACGGCGACAATTGAACAGGAAAGGCTTACGAGTGGGAAGGAAGCGGCCGTGGCCTTAATTAAGGTACAACCCCAGCATTTGCCCGGTGTGAAAATGGAAAACCATGGAAAACCATCTTAAGAGTTGCCGACATTTGGATTCGAACCCACTATCTCCTGGATGCAAGCTCACAGCTGCGCGCCCCTAACCCCACGGCCAACTTGCCTGGTACATTCATAATGAAATAAGCACGAGAATAATAAGTACTTTATAACAATGAAACTTCGCAAAGATATACATGAAAATTTTAGTTTATAATATTGTATCGTCCAATTTAACTCACTCTCCTTTTTAGGGGAATTTTCACTTATCCCAAGTACTAATTACCAAGGGATGAGCTCAGACCTTACAGTTTTGTTAATATTACATAACTAGGCCTATTTATAACGTGTTTATAATTACACAATTGTAATATTACTATTTTATTCTAATAGACAACTATTATTTGCCTTAACAGTGTTTAAAATGTACAAGTAGTTAAACGACACGTGTAATATATTATAAATAGGCTTCTGTTTCATGTCCTATAATTATACTTAATAATTGTTAATGATAATTATCGCCATGGTAGAGTTGCGCGGGTGACTCAGACGGTTGAGGCTCTGGCTTTCTGACCCCAACTTGGCAGATTCGATCCTGCTCAGTCCGGTGGTATTTGAAGGTGGTCAAATAAGTCTCGTGTCAGTAGATTCACTGGCACTTAAAATAACTCCTGGGGATAAATTTGCGGCACCTCGGCGTCTCCGAAAAAATCAAAAGTAGTTGGTGGGACGTAAAAACAATGAATTTATTAACAGAGTATACACATGCGCTGTTGACCAAGAAAATCCTCTGAAGAAATGTATTAACTTCAAAACATTCTCTTCTTTACACAGAAATAGTATTACTTAATGTTTGAAATTTATGAGGAATACAGTAATGGTATGACGGGAAAGTGAACCCGTGACCCTGTCAAGCTCGCATCCATTTCGCAACTGAACATACATTACTGTGAACACTTTTTGCTGAACCGTCTTAACATAGCAAAACAAGCAAACTAACCATGATGGCTCTTGGAGGAGTGGAAGGCGAAGTATTGCAGTGATCTTAACTTCGGCACGAAGCCGGAAGAGGGGTTAGTTTTAAACCTGGCTGCCTTTGCCCATAGAACTTAACATGGTACTTGTTTTTGGTGAAGGCTGAGCGAACTTTAGGGGAAATGTGCCTCTCTAGAATTAGAAATCTCGTTGATAAATTATTCAACTTCTTGACTGGGAACAGACATACTTTACAAAAGCACGTTTTATTAAATACGACCACCGGGCGAGTTGGTTGTGTAGTTAGGGGCGCGCAGCTGTGAGCTTGCATCCGGGAGATAATGGGTTCGAGTCCCACTGTCGGCAACTTTGAAGATGGTTTTCCGTTGTTTCCCATTTTCATACCATGCAAATTCTGTAGCTGTACCTTAATTAAGGGCACGGCCACTTCCTTCCTACTCCTAGACCTTTCCTCTCCCATCGTCGCCATAAGACGGTGCGGTGCGACGTAAAGTCACTAGCACAAAAAAATATGCAAAATCCTTGAATACGCGGTGCTTTGTTTCTAAGATAATTACATCAATTAATTCACTAATGTCTACTTTAGACCTACATAGTTGTACTGATCAAAATATATTTGTTTTCTCATGTCCCATTTTTCTACATTCCCTTTAATATTTGTGAATGCTGTGACTACCCAGATAGTACCTAATTACGACAACGAGGGGTCACCACAATAAAGTACTGGTCAATATTATTATAATAACTGTACTTAACGCCTATTTAAGAAATATATGTTTTAAGAGACCCGGGTATTAGCGTTTGGTTTCCCTAACGTGCTGGTTAATCTACGGGCCTGATATCATCATGCTCTCTAAAATGTGTATCTACTGTGATTGTATTCAATAGGAAAGCCCCGTGGTGTAGAGAAACAGTGTATGCTCCTTATTTGAAAGCCTTGGGTGTCAACCCTGGTCAGTCCAGGAACTTTAATTCTGGACTGGGAGTTGGGAAGTGGTTTACTCGGCCTTGTAGAAACGACTGAGATACTGTCTAATATGACAGGCAGCGGACCCAGTCAAAAATGCTGAGGATGTCGTCAGGCTGGCCATGTGTCACACCATTATCTGATGGACATCTGGCAAGGCAACAGACCTCTTGTAAGGCCGATGTCCTAATGGGATATTGCGCGATGGGACTTCTTATTTTTGAATGTATTCAATTATTAGACGATTGCTAAACTACAGTCTGTTTGGTGTAATATCTGATAGTTATTCTTACACTGGAGTTCTGTCTTCATACACGGGTGATGTATATCTATTAACCGAGTTTTATAGTATGGGTGACCTTTATTATAAACGAACCTGGATATGGGTGACCTAGTCAGTGTCCTATGCTAAGCAGGAGGATCCATTGATCGGGTAACCTGACGGGGAATCTACTTGCTGTACGATGGTAAATCGTTTCCGGTCCCCATCATTATTGCCATAGTTTGTTAATTGTTTCCTTTTTGTTCCCAATTTTGTGGATGTGATTCCCGTTCAAATCTGTGGAACTTTGAATTTCAGGTTGTTTAAATTCGACAGTACCTCATCGTATGCTTCCAGCTTGTTGGTATACCAAAATAAATTATGGTGCAACTGCCCTGACGGGCCTTACCAAGCGACCACTGCTCATCCCGAAGGTCTGAAGATTATGAGGTGACGCGTGATTCGCACGAAGACTCCTTTCGGTTGTTAATCTTGGTTATCTAGACCGGGACAGATATTTGACCGTCAGATAGCTCTTCAATTGTTCCCACGTAGGTTGAGTGGACCTCAAACCAGACCTGGCCGAGAATCGACCCCGAGGCGTAAGAGGTAAGCTCTCTAACACTATAACACTGGTTCGGTCGTTAGTATACCTGCGGGACAACATTCAGACACCCGAGCGTGTCTTGCCTTATCATATTCTCAAGAGAGCAGCACGAGATCTACCCATCCAAATGGTATTGCTTAGCTGTAGATATCTCATACGATCCGTTGTCTGAACACGGTTAAGCGGTAGTTAAGGTACAGTTACCATGCAGCACTCCTCTCTCTCCCCCCCCCCCCGCCCCCCTCTCTACATTCAATCAGAATTTACCCCACAGTATTTGCTTATGTGTTGAGATGCTAACAATTGGAGCCTAGTTACTAGAAGCACGTGATATTTAATCCCTATGTACTTTCCTAATCGTAACTCACGAAAATTCCTAAATGGCAACATTCGTAATGCATAAATCATCCCTTTTCAAACTTAAATACAGCACCTTCAAAGTTTCATAATTAGGAGTTATGTAACAGCTAATTCAAATAGTGCTGATAGGAGAGTTGCTTATGGATACCAAACTTTCTTCAGTTAACTTACGTTTTATTCCGCTTTGGAGTATAATTTCGTTAACTAGTCCAGTACTGACCTACTGTCCTGCGTGAATGCATATGACAGAATGTGTTACAGCCGGTCTAAGATGAAGATACTGGTTGAATACACGAAACTGAATCTAAAATTGTCCAATTTTATTTCATAATACAAATACGTCAAGCAATAAAGGTTGTAGGTTTACCAGACGGTCGATATTGTGATCATAGAATCTACAGTTTTGCAGGGAATCTGCATTTTATTTCCAAAATCTCCCATGAATTAATTGTAAGTCGAACGACTGCGGCCTTTGTAAGATGATAATGCCAATTTCTATCAGTTCAACAAGCATAGCTAAATACAAATAATTCGTATTTCAATAGAATCAATTTAAAGCAGAGTCATCTATCATAAGCCTATGTATCATGAGTAGCGAGTGGAGCGAAAAGGCTTCTATTACCCGTATTACCGCCATTAAATATTGTCTGATTCTGCAGGACTTAAAACCAATAAATACTTGCGTGAATGCTTCCTTCTCTCAAGTTTAACTCGCACACTCCATTTCAGGGAAAGTTAAGAAAGCGATCCTCGTCACAGGTTATAAAGTCCTGTGGAAGAAGAGAAAGTAAAGACGCAAATTATCTGTATTTTGGACACTAAATTGGATAGTGTGTTAGTTCTGCGCCAGAAATTATCCTGGTACTCAAATTTGTAGTGGGATAAAAGAGCTCACGATTGAAGTCATAATCAAAGATTAAATAACAATATATTTTATGGGAACAATCCTTCCTGTACAAATGGTGTCAATAATAAACGTCTCCTTGTTTCTTTTACGTTACGGGGAAGGTACAACTTTATAAGTCAGCAAATTGAACTTTTCAAGTTATTTTTATGGAACGGGTTTTTGTCTGTAATCTAAAGATTCCTGAAGATTTTCTCTATTGTTTCAGAAGTTTTATGAATGTCTAATGTATGTCATTTGCTATGTCCCACTCTGTCATATTGTTGTTGTTGTTGTTTATTTTTCGTCACTTTCATTTCTACGCATGGTATACATCATAGTTCAAAAATTATTGAAGGTATTTGCATGAAAGTTTGCACTGTAGTGTATTTTATTTTATTTCTTGGCTGCGCACTGGCCTCCTATTTATAGGGCCCTGGGTTCTATTCGTGGCCTGTCCATTATTTCTAACTGCTTATGGTTTGGGAATGAGTGTTTTTATTCGTCTCATTACACTTATTCATAACAAAACAACATTGCCAAATCCACACCAAGCGCCTACGCCAATATATTGGGGAAAATGCCAGTAAGAGGAAGAAAAAGATGATGGATATTTTAGAGATACTGTAGTATGTCGTTGATACGAGCCATTAAATTATTTTAGCAGAAGAAATCGTATAAATATTAAACGAATAGTATTTACATTCTAGACCACAATTAGGCGCAAAATATTATTATGCAGACCTGATTTTTAAAAAATACAGGTAATTACTCACTTAAAAAATTCCGAATATTATTTCATGAATGATAATAAATGCATGCCAAGTATGAAAAAAATGAGCATCATTGATCATTTCTAAGCTAAAAAAGATATTGAACCATACGGAATTTAAGGTAGCGGACAATATACCTCTGCCATTAAGCGCGATTAACTAATTAGTACCAAATGTATGCCCGTAAGTTTGATATTTCAGTGTAAATACAGTACAACAAGCCAATGGTTATTTAATATATGACATTTCGAAGTGATGTAGAATTTAATAACCGAGCTATGCGAAGCTGCTCGTAACTTAAGCGACATACTGTGGTGGCAGGCCTATCTAAACCACATGCCCTCACTGGAACCCCATCTTTCAAACCCCAGCATCCCATCTCACTCACATCTCTACACTACTGGGCTGTACAACCAACAGAGCTTCATTTGGATCCCCCTCCGCTTCACCCCTGCAGCCAGGCTGCCCCGCGTTGCACACCGCACTCTGTCAACACTGGCGCCCGCAAACCAGCAGCGGCGGCGTCGACGTCCGAGGGGAAGGGAGGGGTAAAGTCAAAAAGAAGGGGAGACTACACAACGCAAGAGAAAATAAAACATCCATAAAAAACTCTAATGTTATGTGGTAGGGGAACTTCTTTTCACAGGTTATTGAAAGAAAACTGAAAATACCGTTAACCAGTGTCGCTACATTACGAAAAATCATCCATTGTGTTCCTATGATGGATTATGACACGCTACGCGGCTAACACAGTTCTTAGTACTTAGGAACGTACATAAAAACAACTAAACTCCGGGGCAGTTAACTAGTGTTAAGAACTTAAAAAAAATGGCGATGTGTTCTACCACACAATTGAACACTTTGAACTATAAATTTATATTTGTTGTTACTACCGCAACTGATAGCTATCTGTTAGCCATGTCTCTTTGCGTATACTGAATCACTCTGGCAGTCTGTGTTGTTGCAGTGTTTAATGCATAGTAGTAGAAGTAGTAACTAAATTTGTGTCAGCATAATATTTAGGTAGGAAACCTAGATGTAACTGATAGTACACTGTAAATGAGACAGAATTAAGAAGCTCATTTATAGAAGAAGTTAAAGATAAGCTGGCAAGATAAAATCTTAATGCAACTTAATAACTGACTGGTATTTCATCACTGTGTTTCGTCTTCTTCGTACATTAAGAACTTTAATTGATTTTGAGACTTCTTTCAGAAAAAAGTAAAAGACAAGGTGCCATTTCTATTAAAGCAAATGTAATGAAAATAAAGAATTAAATGATATCTGAATACTTCATCTTGTTTTGTACGTATAATAAAAAATGTTCCTTCAATCATGATACGTAAGTGAAGAATGAGATAGATGTCACGGTCTAGAAAACTAAGCACAATGAAAGAGAGGATTTGCTGCACTACGCACGCTTTGCCACAAATCTGCAGGCCTTCGGGTTTAGCTTCGGTCACTTGGTAGGCCAGGACTATAGAGTACAAGTGCAAGTGTTTAAAGTCGCCTCGACTCCGTTAGGTCATTCGTGCGTCGATGGCATAGGGGTCTGTAGGACTGAGACGAAAGCTCTGTTGTCTTAATTAAGGTGCAGTCCCAGTACTTGCCTGATGTGAAAACGGGAAACCACCGAAACCATCTTCAGAGCAGCCTACAATAGGGTTCGATCCCACTGTATAGTGAATGCGAGATTACAGCTATGTGGCCCAAGTCGTGTAAACAAGTCGCAAGGTACGGCTGTAGATTAATAGGATTATTGTTAACACATATATTACGACTGAGAGATTCCCCAGTGGGAATGTCCATTTGTATTAGTATAGCATCATCTATTACAGAGCCCGCTTCCGTATCGTAAAGGTTAGTGTTATTAGCTGCCGTCCTCGGGGGCCCGGGTTCGATTCCCTATACTGCCAGAAATTTCAGAATAGCAGGAGGGATGGTATTTCATTGAAATGGTGCGTGCAGCTCACCTCCATTTGGGGTGTGCCTGAAAAGAGCTGCACCACTTCGGAATTAGGACACGAGTTTACTTTTACTATCTATTACATACATACATACATACATACATACATACATACATACATACATACATACTGTATCTTAACCTGTCCGCCATTTAAATGAACTTAAGATCATAGGACAGGTTCAAGGATATATTATTCGTAAATGAGAACTCGAAGAAATAAAAGGGTGCTAAGGTATATTAACAATAAGCATGAGAAACGAATGATAATCTTCCTAAATAGGCAAGGTAAGGGTTATTCTGCCCGAAGGCAGGTCCGAAACTCCGCAGAGGTGTTCCTGAGACGAAGTTTACGTGCGGTAGGGTGGCCAGTTCCTTTCCGCTCCTCCATTCCTTTACCCCCACCAATTGAAAGGACATTTTTTTTGTTCCACGTAAAATGCCCTGAGTCGAATCTATTCCTACAATCTTGCTTAAATGCAGTCCAACTCATCTGAAATCCTCCGTCAATGCCTCAGTCCACCGTCCAGGGTTGTGTTGTGGAATTAGCAAATTCAAGCGCTCTCTGCACTGGATCCTGAATCCTGGCACTCGAATCCTGGGAACGCCATTACAGATGCCGTCTTCTTCTTTGTTGATCTTCAGAAAATCCTGGAAACTTGATGATGAAGTATGACACTCCTCTTCACTGCCTTTCAGTCCTGTTAAATGTGGTTGCAATTGCACACACTGTTTGAAGCGAGTCTCTTCTTGCCTGTTGCACCATGTAGTGGTCATTTACTGCTGTAGTTGACCGTGGTCGACTTCCTCCTCTACTTTGGACAGCAGTGCCTCTTGGTTCTGAATGCTTTCCATGCACGTGAAACAATGCTGTGAGCAATACCAAACTCCTGGGCTACACTCGTCACACATCATCCTTCTTCCAGTTTTCCGATGATTCTTCCCCGTGTGAAGTCATCCAAATGTTGTCTCCGAGTCAGGTTGTAATGAATAACACCACGACAGTGCATCGTAACAGCTCGCTGATTGGCTCATCCTGTCTTGACCCGTTCCTTCAACGGCCTCGTTTCGTGGGGCGAGACCCATTTGGCGCTATAGTCGCGCTGACCTCACGCAAGGTTTCTATGCACGTGTTGGAGACCTCTGACAACATGTTGCCGCACTTCCATTCATGTCCACTGAGTAGTTGAAATGTTATGTTGCTTTATGTATTTCGTCCTTAAGTTTTACAGAGCAGTGTATAAATTATCTCCAAAAGCAAACCAAACCCAATATCGCAACAGCCCCGAAGGGCCATTGCCTACCAAGTGACCGCTGCTCAGCCCGAAGGCTTGCAGGTTACGAGGTGTCGTGTGGTCAGTACGACGGATCCTCTCGACCGTTATTCTTGGCTTTCTAGACCGTAGCCGCCATCTCACCGTCAGATACCTCCTCATTTGTAATCATGTACGCTGAGTGGACCTCGAACCAGCCCTCAGATGCAGGTAAAAGTCCCTGACCTGGTCGGGAATCGAACCCGGAACCTCCGGGTAAGCGGCAGGCAAGCTACCCCTACACCGCGGGGCAGGCATAAATAATCTCCAGCCGAACAAAATTACAGCCCTTCGGCGTCTCCAAACACCGTTAATGTACTTAGAGGGACGCAAAAGAAATATATTGTTATTAGATAAATGCGAAATGAGCTGATGATTATACATGTCTAATTTACTGAATATTAATATATAACAAGATCGTGAACGCTGCTGAAGAGCAAACTAATGCACCTAGTGCAGGGATGGCGAACCTATGCCATGCGTGTCACTAGGTGACACGCGAACACGATTTCGGTGGCACGCCACGTGAACATATTAACGTTTTTATATACGTCTTGTGCTACAGACTATACATATCTCATGGATCGTATAGTTATAGTGTTTCACGTGTAAGAAATAAATATGGAAAGCCAGGCCGTCAATCAGTCAATGAGTGAAGTTTGACTTGTGTGTGATAGCCAGTAGCGCGTAATTTCGGAGTGATAGAAAGAAGCAATAGAGCTGTGTGTTGCCTGTGCTTGAAAACCATCGTGTCCCACACATTCAATGTAGGCCTAAAGCGCCATTTCGAGACGAATCATTTAAATGTTCGTTCCTTGCCAAATTAAGAAAGAAGAGAGCTCGTTTCACAGAAAATCGAACAATACACAAAACCAACTAGTTGTTTTGTATCATCTTTCAGACCAAGGAATAATATCAGTGCGGTTGTTTCCATCTGTCTCACTGCATATTAGAGCATGGGGAACCCATCATTTTTGACGGTGAGTTCTTGAGAGACGTCCGATACTTTAATTTGAAGATGTTACTAACAAACACATATAATTAACAGAATTAAAGAAACACTAACAGGTGAAATACGATCAAGGGTAGAATAATAAGAATGAGTGAAGATATTTCGGAACAATTGAAAGCTGATTCGGATAACTCCCAGATATATTCAGCATATCGTGTTGAAAGCACGCATGTGACCTTACAAGAAAGGATTGCTGGTTTTTTCTGATTTCCTTGTGGAAATATGATGAGGGAGGGATTAATTAAATTGTTGAGTTCACGAAATACGACAGTAGGTAAAGATATAATGAAGGATATTAAGCAAGAACTTGTATTAAAATGGGATTTGACTTACAGAATATTGCCTCAAGTATGATGGGTATTTATAATGGGTTTGTGCAATTCTTTAAAGAAAAAGTTAAACATCGTATTTTACAGTTCCATCGTATGTTACACCAGGAAGCCCTGTGAGCGAAAGAAGGAATGCAGTTATTTGAAAGAGTACTCTCGGTGGTAACTACAATTGAGAACTTCATACATGCACGTGCTCTAAATAATCGCCAGTTCTTGAAAATGTTATAAGAAGTGGAATCTCGCTGTGGCGTACTTGAAATGTACAATAATGTTCGCTGACTGAGTCGTGGGCCAGTTCTCCAGAGGCTTGTCGAGCTCTTGGACGAAATTCGCTTCTTCATGATAGAAAAGCACGAATAATTCCCAGAACTCACGGACCCTATCTGGCTGTGCGAATGTATGTTTATCCGTGATTTTACAGCAGTATACAATGATATGAATCAGGCAAGGAAAGGGGCATACTGCAGATAGATTGTTTGAGATCATAAAATCATTCCAAAGAAAACGTGTATTCGTCAGGGATGTTGAAACAAAGAATTTTAAGTACTTTCCTTCACTTAAAGTACAACTTGAACTGATGTGAAAGTTTGAAAATCAATCAACTTTTGAAGGCACAAGAAGTATTTGTAAGAAGTATGTGGACGTCTCACAAAATTCAAAACAAATAATTTCCAAGATATTTTCCCAGTTTCGAGATTTGGAGAAAACATTTCACTTTATTGCGAAACCTCATATTGCACAAATGAGTGACATTAAGGTCAATTTTTTACTGACCATTTAGAAGTGGAGTTGATTGAATGTGAAGAAAGCAGTACATGGGTGAACAAATTCGTACAACTTGGTGAAGCATGGGTGAAAATAAACTGTGCTTTTGATGGTGAATACTCTCTCCAGAAGCCAGACAACTTAATACGTGAACAATGGGACAGCCTCCCACAAACGTTTTCGGTGATGAAGAAACTTGCTACAGCATTACTTAATTTGTTTGGCTAATCATATGACTACGAATAGCTATTTTCTACAATGAACGTTGTGAAGTCAACAGTTAAAAGTCCTCTTGGTTCAGACCTAAATGCTTCTTGTGTGTTAATGAATACAAGAAGTTACGAACCTAATATGAATGACATGGGTACTAAATGTGAGAATGATATTTCACTTAAAGTCCATTAGCAATATTAGTGTTTTAATATAATTATAATTTCGTGTGGCTATTTCGTGTGCCTTGTAAGGCAGACCCCCCGATGAGGGTGGGCGGCATCTGCCATGTGTAGGTAACTGCGTGTTACTGTGGTGGAGGATAGGGTTATGTGTGGTTTGTGAGTTGCAGTGATGTTGGGGACAGCACAAACACCCCGCCCCAGGGCCATTGGAATTAACCAATGAAGGTTAAAATCCCCGTCCCGACCGGGAATCGAACCCGGGACCCTCTGAACCGAAGGCCAGTACGCTGACCATTCAGCCAACGAGTCAGACAGTGTTTTAATTATTATATCTTATAATATTTAATGACGAAGTGTATTACAATGAGAGCTTATTATATATATTTTTACAGGCAATGTTAGGTATTCTCCAAACTTACATACTTAAAAATGTACTTTTGATGTATTTGCAAAATACAACCACGAAATATGCAATCAAATGGATTTACAAGATATATATATACTGAATAAATAAATAAATAAATAACTAAATGAATAAATAACATATTATGAAACATAATTGGGAATTAAGAAAGGAAGTCGGTGGGGGGAGGGCGTTGAAGCCATTCCTTAAAAGAAAATAACAAGTGGCATAGTAAATAGTTGAGAATAATAAACCAGACTTAAAATGGCACGCTAGCTGGAAAAAGTTCGCCATCCCTGCCCTAGTGTATCAAAAAGATAGTGTGACAAATCTCACCTGCATCACAAAGAATTGAGTAACGTAGTCTGGCAGGTCGTTACCGTAAAAGCAAACAGGAGATGTAACAAGCCGAAGGTATGAATAATGTGCTATTGCTGCAGAACTGTGCGTTGTTGTTCACCACGGGGGTCTCGGGTTTGATAACCCAGAGAGATATCACTTGGACAGATGGTGTTGTAGTCTGTGCTAACAAGTCGCTACTAATTATTCTCTGTTAAGTAGTGGCTGAGATATGTTTGGACGGCACGCGAGCTGCTATCTGTTGATATCAACCTCCCCCCGCCTGACATGCATTGCCCCATTTCAAAGGGGTCCTCTCTGGGAGCAGAATGATAGGACATACAATATCGAAATTAACGTCAGATATATTCTATTGTGAGGCACCGCGGCTCAGGTGGCAGCGCGTCGGCTTCTTACCGCTGGGTTCTGTGGTTCAAATCCCCGTCACTCCATGCGAGACCAGTGCTGGACAAAGCGGAGGCTAGACGGGATTTTCTCCGGGTACTCCGGTTTTCCCTGGCATTTTACATCCCAGCAAAGCTCTCCAATATCATTTCATTTCATCTGCCAGTCATTAATCACTAGCCCAGAGGAGTGCGACAGGCTTCGGCAGCCGGCACGGTTCCTATCCTCGCCGCTAGATGGGGGCTTCAATCATTCCATTCCTGACCCGTTCACAGGACTGGAAACAGGATGTAATTTTTTGTATTCCACTGTTTGTCAGGAATGTGTCTGCAGGAACCTGAGTGATGAGTAAAATGGGTACTTTACTCAAACTCTAATTTTTCCCTTCTTACGACCAAATTAGCGTGAAGAATTTTCTTGATGGATAATTTTTGTATCTGTCTTTTGGCACAGCCTACAGCAAGCTGTAGCTTTCACCGGTCTCAGTCTCATTTACGGCTATGGCACTACAGAAGCTGCTGAGGTATGGGTGGCGTTGAGTAATGACATTTAGAGTATGACTAATGAGTCTGAATGTCATGAAGGCGCTATTCATAGGACCAACCATTCTGTAATAACACTTTATGGCCCATTGGGGAAAGCAATGGAAAACTGCCTAAATCCTCACCATGCCTAGTATGCCTTATGGCACCATAATCGTCTATTGTGGTTTCCGTATAACCATATAACGTTTGGTGATACTTATTGCCAATCCAATCAGCCTCCAGGCCAAAGTTCTAACCTCAAAAAGCGCCGAGAGTTTAGCAATGGAACTGACTAACCTAATTTTAGAGTCTAACCTCAAACCAAAGTGATTTCCAAGAAAATATTTAATGTGTGTTTTATATACGGTTTTCCACCCTACTCTTAGTAAATGTTGTAACAGAAGTCTTATTTTTATACCACATAATAATAATAATAAAAATAATAATACTTTTATTGGTTACATCCCCCTAACTACTTTTATGGTTTTAGGAGACACCAAGTTGTGTGAATTTTGTCCATCAAGAGTTCTTCACCGACACGAGACTGACATATTTGATGACGATGTTTGTTGTTTAAAGGGGCCTAACATCTAGGTCATCGGCCCCTAATGATACGAAATGAGTTGAAATGAAATGACAATTTAAAAGTACAAAATCCATCCACCGGCCAGAATTCAAAATGTGATGATGAAGAACTAATGAATGAATATTAATTTAAAACAATCAGCGGATCCGACCCGCAAAGCCTCACCTTTCCAGAAACAATATTACTGACCAAGGGGCTGCTTCCCAAGCACAATCCTGAACTGATGATGTTCGTTGTCTAAAGTGGTTAAATATACAGGTTAACGGTCCCTCATGGTGGCACTTATCGCTAGTAAAGTAGAACCATGGTATTTCTCAAGTTGCGGTGCTAACCAAAGTTAGCGTAAACTCACGGTGTTCCAAACGTTATGGTACTACTCACAAGTCTTGCACGTCGTACAAGTAACGCAGACCTATGGTGTTTCTCACATAAAGGCGCCATTTGTAGGCAACGCAAACCCATGGTGCACCTCACATAGGTATACTAATCACAGGGACTCGTACTATCCCGTAGTGTCTCTCACATAGTGGGTACAAATCACAGGCAACGCAGACCAACAGTGTCGCTCATATAATGGTACTAATCACAGGCAACTCCCAGACCCGTGGTGTTTCTCACACAATGGTACAAATCACAGGCAACGTAAGGCCGTGATGTTCCGCATATAATGGTACTAATCACAGGTACTGGAAACCCACAGTGAACCGCTCTCTGCTGCTACTAATCACAAACCTGTTGTGTACCTAACATAGTGGTACTAATCACAGGTACTGGAAACCCACAGTGAATGACTCTGCTGCTACTAGTCACAAACCTGTTGTGTACCTAACATAGTGGTACTACTCGCAAGTAAAGGCGACCCATGGTGTTCCCCGCGTGATAGTACTAATTACAAGTAGATTCATGGTTCTAATACAATCATCCCTTGGTCTCCCCTTTTAGTCGCCACTTGCAACACACAGGGGATGCCGTGGGTGTATTCTTCGTCTGTGTCCCCCACCTACAGGGGGTAGCCTGACATATTTAAGGACCTTCAAATAAGACCGGACAGAGTCAGGATCGAACCCCTAACTTGGGATAATAAGGCCTATCATCTGAGATACTCATCCCAGCTCTTCCAGGAAATATTTACATTCCTATCCCCTGCTTATTATCGATACACGCTTGAGTACATACAGTTCAATAGCACAGGTTATTAGACATTTTCCCTACCCACATTCACTCGTAAATGATTAAAAGAAACTGATAAGTACGACCTCATAAACGAAACAATAAGGTGTCTTACATTTTCATAATGTCTGCAACTTCCCACCCCACCAGAAATCTCTTTCATGAAGGAAGCTGAAGAATGAATCATTCCCTCAAGAAGAAGAAAATAATTATCTTTGTTTCGTAACATACTGCGGTCCGCCTCTGTTGTGTAGTGGTTAGCGTGATTAGCTGCCACACCCGGAGGTCCGGGTTTGATTCCCGACTCTGCAAACGAAATTTGAAAAGTGGTACGAGGGCTGGAACGTTTTTCCGTGGTTTCCCACTTCTCCTCCAGGCAAATGCCGGGATGGTACCTAATTTAAGGCCACGGCCGCTTCCTTCCGCATTCTTTGCCTGTCCCATCCAATCTTCCCATCCCTCCACAAGGCCCCTGTTCAGCATAGTAGGTGAGGCCACCTGGGCGAGGTACTGGTCATTCTCCCCAGTTGTATCCCCCGACCCAAAGTCTGAAGTTCTAGGACACTGCCCTTGAGGCGGTAGAGGTGAGATCCCTCGCTGAGCCCGAGGGAAAAACCGAACCTGGAGGGTAAACAGATTAATAATAAGAAGAACAACAAATTAGACTACGAAGGTGCGAAAAATTAGTCCATCAAACACAATTTACAACATAAGTTAAATGAGAAGTTTAAAAAAATGCTATTTGTTCGGGGCGTTGACCCATGTGGATCTTTTGCCCCTTCTGGCACCATATTGTGTGAATCTGCGTATAATTGAAATGGCGGTAGTGTGGAATGTTGTGTGTGAGGAAGGAAAGATTAAAGACGTCACAAACACCCAGTTCCAAGGCCGGGGATATTAATCATTACAATTAAAAAAACCTTGACCGACCGGGAATCGAACCCGGGCCTGCCGGGTGACAGGCGAACGGGTTTCCCCCTACATGGCGCGTTAGGACTAAATGAGAAGTTAATCTGAAATTTGTTGCAAGAACGGTATTTAAATAGAAATGTATGTTTCAACAAATTAGATGGAAAATTTTGAATCTAAATAAATTGTATATTGTAACTTAGTCAATGTGTTATTTCAAGTTTTCTCTGCTAACTAGCCTACACCGCACAGCTCGTCATATTGCCCAGTTTTTTGATACATTCAACCTCACAATAATTGATTGCCGAGCTCGATAACTGCAGTCGCTTAAGTGCGGCAAGAATCCAGTACTCGGGAGATAGTGGGTTCGAACCCCACTGTTGGCAGCCCTGAAGATGGTTTTCCGTGGTTTCCCATTTTCGCACCAGGCAAATGCCGGGGCTGTACCATAATTAAGGCCACGGCCGCTTCCCTACTATTCCTAGGCTTTTCTTATCCCGTCGTCGCGAAAAGACCTATCTGTCTCGGTGCGACGTAAAACAAATAGCAAAAAAAATTTATTGGTAAAGAAATATTACATTTTATACATACTCGAAATGCAAGGATATTCGTAAACTGTTGATAGCCAGTGGCCGAACAGATGATACTTGGGATCCTACCAGCTGCGCAATATATTCCTTCTCATTTCAGACAAGATGATAATGAAACGAAGTCATGTTCTGCAACGGCTAATTTTTGTGAGGCTGAATGTACACTGACTTAGCAAATGTCATGGGATAGTCACCTAAAAGCGTGTGGGGCCTCCTCTGGCCCTGCGAACTGCAGTGAGAAGCCGTGGAAGTGAGTCGACAAGTCCCTGGTAGTATTCTGGACGCAGTTGACACCAAATCGTTTGCAGAGCGGCCACCAAGCTGGTCTGTTTGTGGGTGCAGGATCCATGGCACGGATCCTGCGTTCCAGGACATCCCAGATATGCTCATTAGGGTTCACATCGGGGCTCCTGGGTGGCCATGGCGGTCGTTGGATCTCCTCTGCATGTTCCTGGAACCATTCCCGTGCGACGTGGGAGCGATGTGGCGACGCGTTATCATCTTGAAACACCGCAGAACCGTCTGGGCGCTGGAAGGCCAAAAACGGGTGGAGATGGTCTCCGAGCAGCTCAACATACCGCGTACCATTCAAAGTCTCTTCCAGAACAACAAGGGGGTCCATTCCATACCAGGAAAATACACCTCAGACCATAACAGAGACACCAGCGCCCTGGACCACACCTTCGAGGCAGGCGGGATCCATCGCTTCATGTGGTCTGCTCCATACACAGTGCCTCCCATCGGCATGGGTCAGTTGAAATTGTGATTCATCCGACCATATTACGTTACGCCATTTCTCCAGTGTCCATCCCTGGTGACTGGCGACAAATGCGCGTCGTTGTGCCCGACGACGTTGGGTTGACAGTGGCAGCCGTGTACGGCGCCGGCTCCCATACCCCATAGAACCCATGTTCCTACGGACTGTCCACTGGGAGACATGTTTTGCACGGCCTGTGTTGAATTGAACCGTGATTTGTTGCACGGTTGCCCGTCTGTCACTATTGACAATCCGTCTCAGATGTCGCCGGTGACGGTCATCGAGGGGGGCTGGACGGCCGGTCGTTCGTCTGTTGTGGGCGGTGACACCCACATTCAACCATTCACGATACACCCTGGACATGGTTGATCGTGTGAAGCCCAATTCAGGTACCACTTCCGAAATCGCACTTCCCATCCGTCGGGCACCGACCACCATATACCTTTCGAACGGTGTCAGCTCACGACGACGTTCCATGTTACACCTGTCACATGCACATCCACTGATCACAAGGTCTCCTATACAACTACCTCTGGCACAGGGGGCGTGTGGTGCGCAGACAACATACCTGCGCATCAGTGCTCCGCTATCCCATGACATTTTCTCAGTCAGTGTACATCTGTCCTTCCTTCGTCCTTTCTTTTACCGAGCTCGATAGCTGCAGTCGCTTAAGTGCGGCCGGTATGCAGTAATCGGGAGATAGTGGGTTCGAACCCCACTGTCGGCAGCTTTGAAGATGGTTTTCCGTGGTTTCCCATTTTCACACCAGGCTAATGCTGGGGCTGTACCTTAACTAAGGTAAAAACGGCTTTCTTCCCATTCCTAGGCCTTTCCTATCCTATCGTCGCCGTAAGACCTATCTGTGTCGGTGCGACGTAAAGCGAATTGAAAAAAAATAGCGTTTCTTTCTTTCTTTCTTTCTTTCTTTCTTTCTTTCTTTCTATACTTCTTTTCAGCACTTCCCACACCCTTATGATGCGATCTATGACACACATGTGCACTTGGCACAGTTTCACAGCCGCGTGAACTTCTTGCAAGCTTGTGGTTTTACGTGACTGTCGATATCGTGACCATAATCAACCTTACTGTATATAAAGGGATTTATCCAACTATTACGTGTTTCCGTGTGGTGTATTGCGCGTAAATTAATATAAATTATATTACAATTTGCTTTACGTCGCACTGACACAGAGAGGTCTTATGGCGACAATGGGATAGGAAACGGCAGGGGAGGGAAGGTGGCGTTAATAAAGGTACAGCCCTAGCATTCACCTGGTGTGAAAATGGGAAACCAAGGAAAATCACCTTCAGGGTTGCCGACAGAGGGGTTCGAACCCACTATCCCCCGAATAGTGGATACTGGTCGCACTTACGCGACTGCAGCTATTATTATTATTATTATTATTATTATTATTATTATTATTATTATTATTATTATTATTAAATGTTTGTAGTAGTGGTAGTAGTAGCAGTAGTAGTAGTAGTACGACTGCTTGGCTGTGTTTCTCTAATTAAATCATCCTTAAGTCTTATCCAGTAACTTATCGAAGTTATATTTGTCGCCAACATTTAGAATGTAGGTACTGAAACTCTCTTTAATACAAAAAGTTCGAATACTCAACATTAAGTGATAAACAAGAGTAGAGTTATCTAATAATAATAATAATAATAATAATAATAATAATAATAATAATAATAATAATGAAATAGCGTATGGCTTTTAGTGCCGGGTGAGTCCGAGGATATGTTCGGCTCGCCACGTGCACGTCTTTTGATTTGACTCCCGTAGGCGACCTGCGCGCCGTGATGAGGATGAAATGATGATGAAGTCGACACATCCATCCATTCCCCGTGCCAGCGAAACCAACCAATGATGGTTAAAATACCCGACCCCGCCGGGAATCGAACCCCGGACCCCTGTGACCAAAGGCCAGCACACTAACCATTTAGCCATGGAGCCGGACATAATAACAATAATAATTCTACATTGTGTAATTCATTACTGTTTGAAAGCATGATGTCCATCAGTTTTGTATATTAAATATCTTATGTATATTAGGTAGGTAGTTAGTGAAAGAGGGTGTGATTAGCTCTGTGACTTAGCTGCTGGATTCCCAGCCGGGAGGCCAAGGCTCGAATCCCGGTAGATCCTGGGTCGATCCTCTCGTCAGGAAGGGCAGCCAGGCTAAAAAACCCTGCCAAGGTCGAAATGAGCTTGGGCGGTTCCAGTGACCCCTGAAATAGCTGAGACAAGCTGAAGAACGTTTTATTAGCAGGTAGTACAGTAGGTATGATTTCATTCACTGTATATAAGCACCGAATATATTGCATTATTTTTAGACGTGGAAAAGTAGATAGGATGGCTCGGAAGGCTAAGTATGAAGAGACAGATGAATGTACAACGAAGAATTGCAATTTAACAAGTGAATTTGGAAATTATATTTTAGAAAATTCTTGAATCCAAATAAAATATTTCTGTTTTCCCTCCACAGTAAGCAGAGAGACTCGTACATCACCAGTCATTATAAAGTTAACCAATTTGGCGCTTCTGTTCGAGGAGAGAGAACAAACCTTACGTTCTTTGTTGGCTTGTCCACTGTAATGAACCAGTTTCCGTTGTGTCTTGTCTTTTTCTCACCTCACTCCCCCACACTGTTCGTTAGCGTCACATTTTGTTGTATAAAAACTGCTTCAAACTAAAAAGCGTCGTGATGTTGGAGGAAGTCAATTTGCAACGCGGCGCCCGGCAAGATCAGACGACGAGCACAAATTAGATTTGGATTTGTTTAGCTGTCGTCGGCCGCTTGCACACACACACCCACACCCACACACACTTCATTTCACGGGACTTCCCCGTGCGAGTCTCCAAGTCTCGTCAGGCATCAACATCGTCCTACTTGATGACTTTCCTTCACTTGTGTTGGTATTTCTCTGGCAGATAACCTCCAACCCCCGAGCAGAATATAATTAGCATATACATTATAATGAAAGCCACCGAGGCTGTAAGCATATAAGGGCGCTAGCAACGAGTATTGACTCATTACACTCGCTCTGAAACTCACATGTTGTACAAATTTCTATAAATCCCTTATTGCAATTGGAGACATAACTTTCTAAAAGGGCTTAGTGCCATTGTTGCCAACAATTTGTTGATACATTCAATAGGCTCAGTTTCATATTGACAATTGGTCTTTATGAGCTGTGTATTTTGCTGGCAGAAGTGATCTCCAAATACACAGTAGTCCTATATGCAAGGTATATTTAAACTCCTTTCTGGTATGTGCTGCTGGCACGGTATTTTAACACACCGAGCTAGATAGCTGCAGTCGCTTAAGTGCGGCCAGTATCCAGTATTCGGGAGATAGAAGGTTCGAACCCCACTGTCGGCAGCCCTGAAAATGGTTTTCCGTGGTTTCCCATTTTCACACCAGGCAAATGCTGGGGTTGTACCTTAATTAAGGCCACGGCCGCTTCCTTCCCACTCCTGGCCCTTCCCTGTCCCATCGTCGCCATAAGACCTATCTGAGTCGGTGCGACGTAAAGCAACTAGCAAAAAAAAAAAAAAATGTATTTCAACATGCTGTAATGAATGTGCATGTGAAAAATATGTAGCCTATTACTATCTGTTGATACAGGTTACTCAGGAATATAAAATAGATGTAAGTTATTCAGGTCTTTGGTGATATCTTGAAAACTTTTTGGCACTTAACCCGTTTAAAAATGTAAATCCTCAGTTATTAATCATGTGTATTTGTTATTTGTACCTCTAATCCTTTTACGGCTGTTGGAGAAGTCAAGATGCCGAAAATTTGTCCTACTGGAGTTCTTTTATGTGGTGGTAAGTCTAGTAAAACTGGGTTCACGTAAGTTATATCATCAACATCAAATACCTAATGTTATTTAATGTTATTTGCTTTACGTCCCACTACTTTTACGGTTTTCGGAGACGCCGAGTGGCCGGAATTTAGTGCCGCAGGAGTTCTTTTACGTGCCAGTAAATCTACCGACACGAGTCTGACGTATTTGAGCACCTTCAAATACCATCGGACTGAGCCAAGTTGGGGTCAGAACACCAGCGCCTCAACCGTCTGAGCCACTCGGCCTGGCCCATCAAATACCATCGGACAGAGTCGGAGTCTTAGATTCACTAAGCCCTGCATTATTATTATTATTATTATTATTACTTTTTCTGATACAGCGTTCCACATATGGTAGTTACATCACAAGTTGGAAAGGTGCGAATCTAGAAAACCGGAATTATTTGAAATCTAGTCCAGTATAATTTAATCGACTCATTAATTAAAGCTATCACTGTTTGTTGTGATAAATTCAATATTTCATCATTTTCACCACTTCAGTCATAGGCTATTCCTTGAGAGAAGAACATATACAGCTTAATGTAAAATTTCAGGGCCATCACTTGAGGACTCATTCGGCTCCTCAGGGTCGCTTGGCCACTACAGGAAAATATATATATATTTTTTTACTAGTTGTTTTACGTCGCACCGACACAGATAGGTCTTACGGCGACGATGGGACAGGAAAGGGCTAGGAGTGGGAAGGAAGCGGCCGTGGCCTTAATTAAGGTATAGCCCCAGCATTTGCTGGTGTGAAAATGGGAAACCACGGAAAACCATTTTCAGGGCTGCCGACAGTGAGGTTCGAACTTACTATCTCCTGAATACTGGATACTGGCCGCACTTAAGCGACTGCAGCTATCGAGCTCGGTAACAGGAAAATAAGAGAAGTAGTACATCCTTAGGACCTTTACAGTGAATTGAGCTAGTGAGGTCAGTGGAAGCGATGATTAAGCTGGCTTGCGAGTCAGGACAATCTGCTACTTCATCTGGAATACATTAGCTTACTTTCGAGTGTTCGGGTGACGTATTGATCGCAACCACGGCTTCTTCAAAAGAAGGCGCTGCACGGAACGTCCTACAAGCACGCTACTCCAAGCGCCAAGCCCGCAATTATTGTCGTGATTTATATTATTTATTTTAACAATTCTACTATACATATCCTGAAAAAGTAACGACTTTCATGCAGCGCTCAAACGGAGCAACAATATTAGCAATGTTGTTGTGTCACGTAAGAGCATGACATGGGAATAAAATACTTTAAATTGTGAGTGTCACAGGATCGAAGTCAGTTTCGACCTGTTTGGGTGAAAGAGATGGCTTCAAAAATAAAAACTATTCATGATATCACACATCATTTTACAGATGATACGAAATCTTGGCAGAACGTTATGACTACTGCAATAGAAAAAAATTATGACCTCTATAAATACACCGAAAAAATCACTGTCACCATGCGAAAGCGAAGGCTAAAATTCTATGGGCCTCTAGAAAGAATAGATGAGAAACGGCTAACTAAGAGAATATTCAAGTACATCACTGGACTAAAAGCTTCGACGAACTGGGTGGAAGAGGTAAAACGAGACGCAATAGAAAGTCGACTTACAGTGGATATGGTTCACAACAGAAAAGAATTTAGAAATCGAGTGGACAGCATCAAAACATTCCAGAAGAAACCACCAAAATGTAGACCCAAACTGGTCATATCTGAGAAAGAAAGGAAGATCAGAAGTGAAAGAATGAAGAGGTTCTGGGAGGAGAAGAAGAAGAAGAAGAGAAAGCCTTAAGTTCAATGAGGTCCATAGGCGGCCAAATTCGAAAACAAGAAAGAAGAAGAAAGTTCCTCATCACCACCATCTGGAGCATGCACCGCATTAGGGGATAAACCATTCGTGTTGTTTATCGACTACGTCGGGAGATGCAAAATGGGTCTTGGTTCATAAGTAGCCACGGCTGGTCCGTGGTCCAGCAACTCGGCACTCTGACCGGCCAACCGAGCAGAGGAAGGGTGGCCACGGGAACAGGGCTGGGCCTCACGGCTGGCCCCAACTGTCGGCTGTCCTGAGAATTGTTTCCCGTGGTTTTCCATTCTCCTGCACTAAGGCGAATGCCAGGACAGTTCCTAGTATAGGTAACGGCTGCTAACCCTCTCACCTTCTCCGAGCAACTCATTCACCGCAAAAATCTCCCGGCCTGAGAAACGGCCTCACCGTCTAAGAGGCATTTCCGTATTAGTAGTAGTTAGTAGAAGTAGTTGTTGTTGTCGACTACGAACAGCATTGTCATCAGCCTCGTCCACGGCATTATTCGCGAATCTTATTTTAAATACTCTTGTTTTCTGCTCCTTCTATTCGAATACACGCAACTGTTGACTACCTGCCGCTAAGATTAAGAAGGCCTCCGGATATCAAATAAGATACCGGTA
This sequence comes from Anabrus simplex, assembly GCF_040414725.1. NCBI lineage: Eukaryota > Metazoa > Arthropoda > Insecta > Orthoptera > Tettigoniidae > Anabrus > Anabrus simplex. The sequence continues at coordinate 450,292,737 of NC_090265.1, forward strand.
TTGACCGTGTTCATACGAGCAGATAATGTGAAAACAGTGAAAGAACCGCCGCCAAATAACAAAGGATTCAAATTGTGGCTCCTGAATCCTCGAAAGGATTTCTCTTTGCTTTGTGATTATATCCCGACAGGTTAACTGCCTCAAATGGTAGAGCAGTGGTTTTATGAGAAAAAACTGCTTCGATACCTACTCAGTCCGGTTGTAATTGAAGGTGCTCAAATAGGCCAGCCTCCTGCCGATAGAAGTTATTATTATTATTACTATTATTATTATTATTATTATTATTATTATTATTATTATTATTATTATTATTATTATTGCTATTTGTTTTACGTCGCACCGACACAGATAGGTCTTATGGCGACGATGGGATAGGAAAGGCCTAGGAGTGGGAAGGAAGCGGCCGTGGCTTTAATTAAGGTACAGCCCCAGCATTTGCCTGGTGTGAAAATGGGAAACCACGGAAAACCATCTTCAGGGCTGCCGACAGTGGGGTTCGAACCTCCTATCTCCCGAATACTGGATACTGGCCGCACTTAAGCGACTGCAGCTATCGAGCTCGGTATTATTTTATTATTATTATTATTATTATTATTATTATTATTATTATTATTATATGTTTATGTGTAAAATCCCTATTTACATGTGTTATTAAATCTTTTGCTCTGAGATACAATTCTATTCGTTTGCTTTAGCAGTAGGCCTATTTTAGCGATTATGACATAATATATTCGCGAATAGAGACATTATATTAACTACACTGCATCGCCTGTCTTTTGAGCCTCGCATTATAACAGATGTTAATTCTGAAAGAACAGAATCCAGTCCTCGGCTGTTGTGAGTTTGAGATGTATCTTCACTCCAAGCGGCCGTTTAGATATTTACTGAAAATATAACATGTGTGAAACACGGGAGAAAATAATGGTTTGGAATTAAGTAGGTGTCCAACATATTCACACTATTCCTACATTGATAAGTCAAGATTTTCTGAAAAAGTCATACACAGCCATTAAGTCTGACCAGTACTGCACAAATGAGGCGAATGGTCGATTCGCGTCCCATACAACCCTGCCGCTGAATGCGACGTTGATTGCACGAGTTCATGTAACAGTTGATATTATCCAGGTTTTATTTATCTGTTTCGCATTCCAGGACTACGACTCATGATCACCTGTACGGTAACATATCGTTCGTCACCGCAGAGTGCGTTCACACACGCTTCATGGAAGGATGCAAGCTGAATGGTTCGGTACTCTCACGTTCAAATTTTCGCAATAATAGGGAATTACCTAGGGAGCCTCCGTGGCTCAGACGGCAGCGCGTCGGCCTCTCACCGCTGGATACCGTGGTTCAAATCCCGGTGACTCCATGTGAGATTTGTGCTGGACAACGCGGAGGCGAGACAGGTTTTTCTCCGGGTACTTCGGTTTTCCCTGTCATCTTTCATTCCAGCAACACTCTCCATTATCATTTCATAGCATTTATCACTCATTAATAATTCACCTTGGGAGTGGCGACCCCATTGTAATAACAGCCTATATATGTTTCATTCATTCCATCCCTGACCCGGTCAATGACTGGAAAACAGGTTGTAGGTTTTCATTTCATTTCAGGGAATTACCTCAGGGCTACTGATTATGCCGCAGATATTTTTTGCACACTTTCTAGCATAGAACATTATATCAAGTCCCAGTGATCCTACTGTATCATAATCAATAACTCGGAAATATCACATTTCCATACCGTGCATACGCTTAATTAATGACCTAAGTCATCAGACAGTTTCTACTCAGATAAGTGCATGAAGATGATGACCAGAAATATGCAAACCTAGAAATGTGAATAAAAAATAATGGCCTAGTTATGTTACATGGAATCGAAGTAATATGTTTTGCGGGGATGGGTTGCATAGACGGTAGAACGTAGACCTTCTGAGCCCGAGTTGGTGGGTTCGATCCCGGCTGGCCACGGTGGCGTTTGATGGTGCTCAAATATACCAGCCACATGCCGGTAGATTTACCTGCACGGAAAATAATTTCTTCTGGACAAAATTCCGGTACGTCGGCGTCCGTAAACGGAAAAATTAGTTAGTGTTGCATAAAATCAATAGCCTAACTTTTGTGGTTTAACGTCGCACTAACACATCGAAGGTTTTCGGCGACGCAAGGATGAGAAATGACTAGGATTTGCCCCAGCATTTTCTTGGTGTGAAAATGGGAAACCACGGAAAATCATCTTCAGGGCTGCTGACGATGAGAATCGAATCCACTATCTCCCGAATGTAAGCTCACCGCTACGCGACCATAACTTTCCCAATCCTAGACATTTCCCGTCCTTGCGTTGCCGAAAACTTTTGAGGTGTTACAGTGACGTTAATGTGCTACCAAAGATTTATTTGTGTTGAAGACTTCACAACTCCCGAGAGTTCGCCTTTGATCTTACTGGTGCGAACTTTTATGATCACTGTGACGGTTTATTTTTCATTCGCTGCTCATTGTGCGAGTTGAAGTTTAGTTTTGAACATTTTGTGAACCTCTATGATGTCCTTTACGTGAAGTGTAATAAATACTTCCCCAAAACAATGGGTAGCACTTCAGAATGTATCCTAAATTCACACTAATGACCGTTCTAAATAGGCATACCACCCAGATAACCTAACCTAATAGTCATATATTACATATTTGAGTCATTGGGTAAGGGCAATGTTTTATTAACCAAGTCATGCACTATCTACTAGAATGGATTTACTAAAGTTGTACTCTACAACTGTAGCATTAATATACTTACTATTAATAGGTATACTTCAGCAAGCAACGCATCAGTTTGAACCATCCGCTTTGAAACCACAGTGAACCACCTGCCGACGTAGATTCAGAGTACCCGAGGAAATATGTCTTAGAATAAATTTCAGTTATTCGCCTAATTGTGCGAGCGCACGGAAACGTCCCTCACTTCCTTGCGGATTTCGTATGAATATTTTTCCTACTGAAAGTCTAAAGATTATAATGTTTGTCCTGAAAAGACTGGCCTGCAACCGTAACAAAAATAATGACGAACACTCCCCAGAAATCTGGGAAGTACAAGGTGAATAAATCTCAGTTGTGTGTGAAGACTTCCTTTTATGCCAAATGAATTTTTAGGAGACATTGAGAAAACTGACGAAAGGCAGTTATGGCCAAGACAGATCTTTCAGTGAACAAAAAGAAGAATTTAGAACACACTGCCACGTTTTGATAGTCATATCATGCATTTGAAAACTAGCATTCCTATCTGTTCCAAGGTGGATATAGGGGGAAGAGAAGAGAACTATTCTAACGAGGTGTAGGCTACATATACAGTACACTAGGTCTACCATATTACACTAAGAAACAAGACTCTTGCAATGTTCACAAGAAGAGAACAAATTTACATAAACCAACTGGCTACAAAAATTTAGAAAAAATTTAGGCTACATCTTACCGACAGTAAGAGGATTATAAATACTACTTAAAGCTCTAGCAATAATATAAAGCAGAGATTTACATTCTGAATTGGAGACCCAGAGCACATTCCCCGAAAACATGAAAACGAGAAAAAATCCCCGCGAGAGAAAGCTACGGTGGGAATGGTGGACGATGCTCTGTTCTTACCGGCTTACTGAGATCACCAGACAATTCAATCAACTGTTGATCTTAACAGAGGCTGCGAGGTGAAGGTAATTTTTCACCATTCGTTTCTATACACGCGAGGCATGGGTCTATGGAGTTAGACTTTGTTTAGTTGTGTACGTGTATTGAATTGAATTGAATTGAATTTATTGATCATGATTTACATGCCACTGAGACTGAAAAGCCCCTTTATGTAGCGTCTTCTTATAATACAATGCAGATTTATGAAAACAGTAACTACATTTTTATAATATTAAAGTATTAAACTAAACAAGAAAATTAAGAAAATTAAAATACAGATACCAAATACAGTAAGGTTAAGACATACATTATATAATAAGTAAGAAAGTAAATCATTAAGCCCTTCTGTTATTTTGGACTACATGGGTTTAAAGAATATAAAGCTAAAGCAGAGAAACAATTTTCTTCGAAATATACATATTCCTGATTGTTCGACACAAGAATGCCTGATCTCAGCCTCTTGCGTACTCCTCCAGAAAGATAGATGTTAAGAACTGCTTTAGTTGGGTACAGTTAGTGTTACTTGCGAAACGGTAAAGATTAAAGACGTTAAAGATACGTGATGCAGTGCAAACAAAGGATTTGTTAAATTTAGTGGTACGATGAAGGGGAATTTGAAGGGTGGTAGGCCTATTAGTTACCACCATTGATTTAGGATGAATAATAATAATAATAATAATAATAATAATAATAATAATAATAATAATAATAATAACGTTATTGATTTTACGTCTCACTAACTACTTCTACGATTTTCGGACTCAAAAAGGTGCCGGAAGTTTGTCCCGCAGAAGTTATTTAACGTGCAAGTAAATCTACCGACCACCGGGCGAGTTGTCCGTGCGCGTAGAGGCGGGCGGCTGTGAGCTTGCATCCGGGAGATCGTGGGTTCGAGCCCTACTGTCGGCAGCCCTGAAGATGGTTTTCCGTGGTTTCCCATTTTCAAACCAGGCAAATGCTGGGGCTGTACCTAATTAAGGCCACGGCCGCTTCCTTCCCACTCCTAGCCCTTCCCTGTCCCATCGTCGCCATAAGACCTATCTGTGTCGGTGCGACGTAAAGCAGCGTGCAAAAAAAAAAAAAAAGTCTACCGACCTATTTGAGCACCTTCAAATACCACCGGGGTGAGCCAGGACTGAACCTGCCAAGTTAGGCTCAGAAGGCCAACGTTCTACAATCCGATCTACTCAGCCTGGCCGAGTTGCCGTAGTTGGCAATAAAATTTATCTAGGCATTGAATCAATCAATCAATCAATCAATCAATCAATCAATCAATCAATCAATCAATCAATCAATAAATCAATCAATCAATCCATCAATCAACGGTCTGCATTTGGTGCTGTCGTCCAGGTGGCAGATTCCCTATCAATTGTTCACCTAGCTTTTTCTTGAACGTTTGAATTATAGGAGTGTCATCATATTGCATGTATTCAGCCAACAAAAGCGGAAAGAAGTTAATTGGTTTGTTATATTTTACTACATATGTTAAAATAATTTTCTTAGAGTATGTTGGTGCAGTCATAATGAACACTGTATCCCTCCTAGGGTAAGCCTGATAAATTTCAACTTCCTAAGTTGTGTTTACGTTTAGCTATGATTTTACCGAAGGCTCTCTGAACCTCTCGTACATTTATTTTCTGTCCTCCTATGAACATGGCGAGTCATTAGCAGCTAATATTTAGCTCTCAACATTGTTAGTTATAAGCTATCACTTTCCAATGACCCTCACCAGACATTGCACTTCCAATTTCGCAATCAAGTTGGTTCCTTTTCAGCGCCGAGTTTCCGGATAGTGGAAGCCTTTACCTTCCACTCCTCCAAGGGACTTCATGACCTGTTCCAAGATTTATTTCGCATTTTTTGCGTTATACATTGAATTATTTTAATATTAGTTGCTAGACATTCAATTTTCCTTGCAATAATTTAGGTAAGCGAACATAAATTTGTGTCCTGGTCTCGAGGTAGTGCTGTTTGTTACAGGTCCATTCCCAAAGTACATGAGCTGATTGTACCTTTTTAAACCACATACCAGTAATTTTAGCAATCTTAAATTCCTGCCAAACCGCGAGTCGAGCTCGTGCCTCCGAAGACAGAAGTTAAGAGAGAAAGAACGGAGTGGAAAATAAATTAGGTTATCAGTGTTACTGATGCTTCTCCGTTACAGTCATTGCTTTCTTTTCGCAAACTTGACTTACAGTTAGTCTCACATGTGCGTAGCCACCTGGACAAGTCATATGTGAGTTACAGACGATATTATGGCCATTTACGTGTGCACGTCTACATGAATTAGGCCTAGAGCTTGAAACAAATGACGTTACACGGCTCATTAAGTGTGGAATGCGTCATGTGGCACCCTGTCTTCATGTAGGTCTACGTAGAAGCAGAGTCTCTAAATTTATTAACAGCTTTTCTTAGCCGCAGGATGCGCTTCGGTGAGCCGTGAAATATCCTGATTTTTCAACTGCGTGTCTCAAGTAATATGCTTCATAACTGAAGAACATAATGATACCTGTGAGTGAGGAAGCAGGAGGCTAATCAACCTAGATCCTAGGCTGCATAAAACACTCTGTAAGGGTTCAAACCAGTGATCGGCAGTGGTCTCGTCAAGATCGACTGAAGCTCGTAAGAGTTCCGATTGTGGGCTGGTATTCCAGCCGAAACGCACCTATCTGCTAAAACAGTTGGCATGCAGTGGGATTTATTTGCCCTAAAGGTTGCCTACCCGTTTATCCAATGGTAAATTAACAAACTGTCTGAGGCTAAAGTATGCCCTGAAAAAGGTTCCAAATATTGAACGGATATCTGAGGAAAAAATAATAAGCAAACGTTAATTTAGCAACCGATATAGAATATGTTGTTTTACTGGGAGTGATGTGTTGTACTGTACTGTACTTATGGAACTGTACATACAGTACATCTTAAATCTAGGATTAAGATTTGAATGGATTAAACCAAACGTACTGCCTTCAAACTTAACATTATTAAAATATTATTTCGTTTTCTTTCTATCTGAACTCAGAAAGGTTTTGTGGTGACGTTGGGGTAGGAAAAAGTCTGAGAGTGTGAAGGAATCGTGGACTTAATTAATGTACAGCCCCAGCATGTGCCTGGTGTGAAAATGAAAAACCACGGAAAACCATCTTCAGGGTTGCCGACAGTGGGGTTCGAACCCGCTACCTCCCGAATGCAAGCTGATAGCTAGGTGACCCATATCGCCCACCCACCTGCTTGATAAATACGGTTTCTTCTCCAACCGGCATTAAACTCTAACGAAGCTGCTCCTCTCATCATGGTAAATGACGTGACCCCGCGCAATATCGAACACTTTCCTTACATTAGCAATCACTACTGGAGAAATTCTTGATAGACGCTGAAATACGGAAATCATACTCATTATCATCACCACACACAGAGACACGCAAGTCGCTCATTGGCATGAGCTAGAACGATCTTCACTAGACCTCTAGGTACGCCACATGACATAACATCATCACCTCAGGTGCGCTAAAGCAGCGTTTGGTCGTCCTCATAAAAGAAAAACAATGACAGCGTACAGACCAAATGCTATATTTTCAATGTTGTAGTGAGACCAACACCTACTTAAGGATGCCAGACTTGAAATACTAACAGAAGACACTCAAAATATCTGAAAAATATACAACCACAGTAGACGAAAGTCTAGTGCCTTGTTAAAAGGCCAGTATCACGAGCATTTTGACAATGATAATTAAATATCAACTTCGATGGGTCGGCCATGTCACCTGCGTATTAAATAATTGATGTATTCTCAACGGATGGATGGGGAAAGTAATCCATGAGTAGTAGTAGTAAACTCGTGTCCTCATCCTGAGGTGGTGCAGCTCCTTTCAGGCACACCCCCATTGGAGGTGAGCTGCATGTACCATTTCAAGCATATACCAGCCCTCCTGCCAGTCGTAAATTCCTGGCAGTACCGGGAATCGAACCCGGGCCCCCGAGGACGGCAGCTAACAACACTAACCGTTACGCTACGGAGGCGGACAATCCAGGAGTACGGAATTAAACATACAAGTAGTTCTGAAATCTAACATGAAGAAGTGCCAAACTGGCATCGACAACAAAGAGGACGTAGCGTCTGATCGACGATGTGGTGACGTATTGTCTGAGAGGGCCCACAATATTTAGAATAACAGCGACGAAGGCACGAAGCCGAACGAAGAGATCGTACAGAAGAACGAGGAAATGAGAGAAGAAATTACCTCTTGGATTTCCAACGACAAGGAACTTTGGTAGATTTCATGTTCCACCATTGTGATTCTAGATGGTGGTGGTGGTGAGGAAGTACTACTCGGCGACCATAATCAGATGGTAAAGAAAGGAAGAGATCCCGCATTTCGAATAATGAAGGTATCGGGAAAAGAAAGGGAATGGCCGCGAAGGACGGGAATATGAGACTCCCTAGGCCTCGCAAACCTAATACCGTGGAGGTCAGAAAAGAACAAGAGTTGACCAAGAGAGGTCGGATAGGAAAGATGAAAGGGAGAAGTCTGAAACAAGTAAGCATGCTTCTAGAATTAGGCACTTCAACCCTATAAGAAATAATCAGCAACATTGATGCATTTGAAAAATAATTTTAACACTAACCAGCGAATGAATATGCAAGTTGACAAGATGTTTAATATTAAACTGATAAATAGATAGATAGATAGATAGATAGATAGATAGATAGATAGATACGTATTTATCGGCGTAGTTAACGCCATTAAGCCTTCTCTTACATAAAACCAAACAGGACGGTTAATGAACAGAAGACCAAATACTTGTTTCTCAAAATCCATAGAATGCTGATCGTCGCTGAACAGGTTAGTAAGAAAATAATTAATTTCACATTGATAGTTTGGAAAACTATTACACTGGCAAAAATGTACTATCATTTAATATTGCTGGCATCCTATGATAGTTTCACGTCGCATTAACTACACTTTTGTCCGGCCCCGCAATGTAGGGGGCAACATGTCCACCTGTCACCCGGCGGCCCCGAGTTCGATTCCCGGCCGGGTGAGAGGTTTTTAATTGTAAATGGGCCTGGGGACTGGGTGCTTGTGTCGTCCTTAACGTTCATTTCCTCACATTCAACACTTTACAGTTCCGCCATTTATATAGGTAATACATGCAGGTTCCTCACATATGCTGTAAGTAAGGACAAAAGATCTTCATAGGTCAACACCCCAAACAAATAGCACCGAGATCGATAGCTGCAGTCGCTTAAATGCGGCCAGTATCCAGTATTCGGGAGATAGTAGGTTCGAACCCCACTGTCGGCAGTCCTGAAAATGGTTTTCCGTGGTTTCCCATTTTCACACCAGGCAAATGCTGGGGCTGTACCTTAATTAAGGCCACGGACGCTTCCCTCCCACTCCTAGCCCTTCCCTGTCCCATCGTCGCCACAAGATCTATATGTGTCGGTGCGACGTAAAGCAACTAGCAGAAAAAAAAATAGCCTTAAAAAATTAAAAAGTACTACATTTTAACGGTTTTCGGAGCCACCAAGGTGTCAAAATTTTATCCCGGTGGATATTTTTTACGTGCCCATAAATCTATCGACACGGAGCTGACATAATTGAGCCCCTTCAAATACCACCGGACTTAACCAGGAGCGATCCAGCCAATTCCAGCTCAAAAAGATAGCGCCTTTATTTTGATAATATGTTAATGAGTTATTCATCAATAATGCAATTCACATTACTGGCGCTAAAAATCAGGGTCGTCCCTTAGCTTGAATGAAAGTCTTGTTACAGGCGGAAAGACGAATGAGGAACAAGCCTGCCTTTCATGCTTTAAATCATGGATAGGACCGTTACCTTATTCTAAATATATGGTTTGATTTGAAGTAATATAAGTCCCTTGAGGGACGAATCGTACCTTGACAGACATATAGGCAAACTACATAGCGTGATTCAGCCGCCCCTTCCAATGTGTTTTATGCAACCCACTATAATCATTCCGTCCTGAAAGCATCTGGCCTGCCGGTATGCTCAGACAACACAACCGCATATCTTGGTATTTACTGCCTCACCATGATAGGACGCCGTAATGGTATACTCGTATTAAACACTAGAAGATATGCGTGTGCCTTCTAGATCATATGAACTTGACACTCCGGCGAAACAATAAATTGATATTGTTACCGCAGTGAACGTAATACTTGCTCTAAGCTGCCCAGTATGCCGTGCGGAACCCTAGTGTAGTTTTTAAAGGCGTGGCGGAGAGGGCTTGAAAGTCAAGTGGGATGTTCGAGGCCGGGGCGAAGATTACACATTATTGATATATTTGTTTAATACGTACCGCACGTAATGTAAGTTCAATACCCGCTTTCGTGCAAATTGTGTGTGAATGAATGTGTTTGTGGCCCTAAGAAGGGTCGATTAATTAGCAGGCTGGACACATGCAGACCAGAAATAATAGGAACACAACTGCCCTGACAATGTTTTATCGCAGCAAAAGCTCGATGTGATGACCGTTTTAGTTTATGCACATTCGGGCCCGGTGTCCAATAGATCGTCTTGCGCGCTGAAGCATTCCAGGGGTAATTGCTCGGCAGGCGTCCGTGATGAGTTGCCGGAGCTGCTCGTGGTTTTCCGGCGCTTGGGTGTAACCAACGTTCTTCAAATGTCCCCACAAAAAGAAGTCTAATGGCGTTAAATATGTGGTATGGTGGTCGAAGGAACAGGGCCTCCTCGTCTTATCCTTTTCCCTGGCAGTTACTCGTTCAGATGGTTACGAACGGGCAAAGTTGAATGTGGTGGAGTTCTATCCTGTTGAACGATCGTTCAAGGGCACATCCTCCAGCAGCAGTGGGAGTTCTTGGCGCAGAAAGTGCAGGTAGCGTGGGCCTCTTCAATGTTCCTCAAAGAAATAAGGTCCAATTAGGCGATCCGCCAATATTCCACACCAAACCTTCACTCCTCATCGTACTTGATGGGCCGCTTGTCGCACCCAGTGAGGATTGTCCGGACTCCAATAGTGCATTTTGCGGCGATTGACGTTCCCATTATTGTGTAAGAGCGATTCGTCCGAGAACAAGATATGCGATAAGAATGTTGCATCATTATCCAGCCTGCCTAATAGCCACCGACAGAACTCCATTCGAGCTTCGAAATCCCGGCCATGGAGCTCTTGGTGTAGCTCAACACGGTATGGGTGAAATTTATGTTCATGCAGTATTCGCCAGACGGGCGGCTGGCTGGTATTCACCTGTTGTGAAATCGCCCTTGTATTGATGTGTGGATAATTACGAGCTGCCTCCAGAACGGCCTCTTCTGTTTCACCCGATGTAACAGGCCTATCGAGGACTGGTGGCTGGTTGGAAATCACGTCTGTTGTCCTTAGGCGTCTTTCAACACGGCGGAATGTTGTAGCAGCCGGGTGTCGCCTGTCAGGATACCGTTTGTGGTACAGACGTAGTGCCTCCAACGCGTTGTGTCTTGCTTACCGTAAATGAGGAGCATGTCAAAGCATTCCTCTGTGGAAAACATGCCGAATGACAGCACAGATTACAGTACATTCAGGCCCTAACCAGCTGAGTATGCGCAGGGCACAAGATAAATAACATCGTCATTCTACTGTTTGAATGTGGCAAACTTGGGCCTGTGTTTACGTATTCAAACATCATACCAATGCAAAAATATCTGAACGATGCAGGATTCGAACCGCCGCTGATACATTCCGTCGATTGCTAGGCGCTTTTCCCACACACTGCGGGTTGAGGGTGCGACGTGCGTCACACATGTGGATTAGGCCCTGTTTTAGGTCAGGATGCCCTTCCTGACGCCAACCCTGTAAATATTGTGTGTTTCTGTTGTGGCTACTCCAACCACTACTCTTATACCTTCATATCTTCCACACAATATAAATAACTTCTGTTTGAGCGCCAGTTGCTTTTTTAAGAAAAACAACAAAATTCGGTAGAGCATACCTCTTAAATCAATTATCTCAAGGCGTGAGGTGATAAACTCACATATCTGGCAATATACAGGGATATGGATCAGGACAATATTAAATTACTGTTGCATTTCCACAATTGAGGATTGTACATGGAACTGGTATCACTTATTATAATTAAAATAAAACTGAGTTTATGACTATAATTTACGTCACAATGAACAATCATTGACGTCTTTTAATTTAACAAAAAAATATATATAGTGAGATTTGCGCTACTAATAAAAGGAAAATTTTTATCTAAACAAAAAAAGCTATTGGCATGAACTTGAAGTGAGATGTGATATCGCCGCTGATTACATTCTTCTTCATGTTATGAATGCATAACATGTCTGATGCTTTAATTACCTGATGTCTGCATACGCCGCTGTTGAACTTGAAATTCTTGGGAAAACCTATGAGCTGAAGTCGGGAGCCGTCTGCTGTTATCTTCTTATATAACAAGGAGTTGGCCTACATACCATGTACGCGTGTAGGGAGCTCCAATGTAATTACGTCCACTCAATATATTATAAGTAACTGACAATATTATTGAAACATCTTGTGAAGTCCATCCTCACAAGATGATGATGTTTCTTTATCAGCATAGTACCCGTCTCTGCTCGGATACAACCACCACTTGTAGACCTCCTCGATTATTACAAGACCGCTTGAAAACACAACTCTTAGCTCTGACCTTCACTCTAAGACCACTTCTTCCATTTGATACATCTGACTGATACATATGATCTGATAGATATGATCTGAACGATATGATCTGAATACCTCTCACCACCGTTGCATCGACTTTTATAACCTCGCGATGACGACTCATCTCCCTACTCTCTGTTCATCCCTTCCACTTCGCATACAGTAGCTGGCGAATACTGACACTTGGTCGCAATCACGTGCCCACGCACTGACGTCATCAGTCAAGTGTTGTCTAAGCGTGCCCAAGCGGATTGCAGATGACTAAGTTTCATGCGTCACCGGGAATTCTACTTGCACACAACATTCTCAGTTAAACATAGCCTCGATTGCAAAATACTATGCCAGCTCATCTAGCCAGAGTTACATGCCATAGCATGACTGTATGAAACCAACAAACCTCACTTACAACAATACAGAATAATTACAAACAAATTTCACTTAACCTATGATTAAATACAATAATATGCGTGATGCCTAATTATTACAGTCTAAATGATGAGAAACAGAATATAAAATCTAATGAATCGGATTAATAATGATGATAATAATAATAATAATAATAATAATAATAATAATAATAATAATAATAATAATAATAATAATAAATACTGAATGGAATCTGTAACCCTGTTGTACGGTTACACTGTGGTGGTTGATAATGTGGTGTGTTGTCTGATTATGAAGAGGAGAGTGTTGGAACAGACACAGATAACCACCCCGCGATCCAGAAAAATTAATCACACGGAATTAAAATCCAAAATCCGGCCGGTAATAAAGCCCGGGACCCTCTGAACCGAAGGGTTCAACGCTGATCATTCAGCCAAGGATTCGACTACTTGTTCGTCTTTTCACTGTCTCTCTTTTTTCCTCTCCTCCGACCATTTTGAGTCTATTTTCATTCCCTTCCATCCTTGGAGTCCTTCCAGACACGTTCTTTCTAAAAATCTCTCTCTCTTTCTGTTGCTTCTTCTATACTGTTTCTTTCAAAATCTCTCTTGACTTCATGAATTCAGGTTGTTGTTGATTTCTTGTTCCAAAAATAGGCCTATTTGAAGATCTGTTTGGTTAACCTGTTGCCATTCATTCTGTAAAAACGTCCAAAAAGTATCAATCGCTTCTTCCGTATAGTTTCTTTTATGTTTTCTATGTTCCGATATATTTCATAATTAATTCTTGATTTCCTGAGTTCTGCAGTTCTTAGTGGACCATGTATTTTCCGTGTAATTCTTCTTTCAAGCACTTCTAATTTATTGAGCTTGTAATTCAGTACTAGACATTCACTCGCGTGTAGGCATTCCGGTTTGACTACTGTGCTGTAGTGTTGTGTTTTGAGGTTTTTTAGATAAACACTTTTTGTTGTAGATAGGCCTATTCCTAGTTGTACCGTATGCTCTTTCCATTGTGTTTGTCCTTTCTTCTATAGCGACCGAGCAAGTTGCCGCGCGGTTTCAGTCACGTAGCTATCAGCTTGAATTCGAGAGATAGTGGGTTAGAACTCCACTGTCATCAGCGCTGAAGATGGTTTTCTGTGGTTTCCCATTTTCACACAAGGCAAATGCTGCGGATGTATCTTAATCAAGGCAACGGACGCTTACTTCCCACTCCTAGGCCTTTCCTATCCCATCGTCTCCATAAGAACTCTCTGTGTCAGTGCGACGTAAAACAAAATTGTCTTCATCAGCCGATTTTTCTAAACCGTTTTCTTGAATTTATTCTTCCAAATACTTGAATTTATTTACCTTACTTAGTCAACCAATGTATGTTATTAGAAATTGTGGAGTACTTTTTATATTTGTCATAAATTAGTTTCTCTACTGAAATTCTTAAACTTGGTTTGTTAGCTATCTCTTGCAAAAGGTTGCCTTGTTTTGCTGGATTTGTCAGGTTTTCTTAAAGCCTGGCGAAATCATCTCCATATTCTTGACAGTTCATTTAAACACCTCTATTCTTTCTTCCCAGTGTTACTGGTAATAGCTAGTGTTCTTTCAGTTTTCATTCCGAATTCCTACTATTTTCTCTAGGACGCAGTTGAATATCACCTTGCCTTACACCTGTGTTTATTCTAAATGGTTTAGATATTTCACCCATAAATTTCACTTTTGATATGGTGTGTGAGTGTTCCGTGGATTTGGTCTGCCGATTATTATTATTCTTATTATTATTATTATTATTATTATTATTATTATTATTATTATTATTATTATTATTATTATTATTATTATTATTGCAAGCTGCCTTACGTCGCACCGACACGGATAGGGCTGCCGACAATGGGGTTCGAACTCACTATCTTCCGAATTACTGTCCGCATTTAAGCGACTGCAGCTATCGAGCTCGGTATTATTATTATTATTATTATTATTATTATTATTATTATTATTATTATTATAAGCAAAATATTTTCGTCTGCCTTAGACATTACTCTTGAAATATCATCGTTCACGATTTTACGTTAAAATTCTCAATAACTCACTTCACATACCGTATCTTCCACGAATAGTTGCTCCAATAATGGCCATGAATTGGCCTATACCTCCAGCTTAATATGACAGATGCACGAGTCAAGAATTTCATAATATTATTTAGTATTTCTGTAGGTTATCTTCAAAGATTGACTGTCGGTGATTTATCATACAAGAACGCTTTGCGATACAAAAGTTAATTTCATTGTAATGAAATGGGAACCCACGACAAGTACTGAGGAATCCACTTTATTAGTCTATATCTCATTTCTGGCATATGGATGGTCTGAAATAATATAGTGCAGCCTTGCGGCTAATTACGACACATAAAACATGACATGTGTTATGGCTGTTTGAGTAAAGGACGAGAAGTCAACGAATGGCGGTCTGAAAGGAAAGGCTGGAATAACAGTAATGCAGGAACTTTAAACGGTATGATTTATGGTCAAAAAGTACGTTCAATAAAGGAAGTATAAAGTATATTTGTATTATACTGTAGATTCGATCAGCCCTGCTTCCATAAATTATGGATGTGATTATTGACACCTGTCTTACAAGACCAGCGCCCATTTAAGGGTAGCAATGGATACGCAGTGTTGTTGTTTAAATAATGTACGTGCGTTCCATGAGCGAAATTACGGAGTCGAACACCGGTGCAGAAGATTTGGGTCTAAGAGTCCTTAATGCGAGTGGCCCACTTCATTTGAGTTATTGGCACGTTAAATAACCAGTGCTCCAGAGTTTCTTAAGAATTACAATTACCTTAAACATATTATTATTAATAATAATGAACATAAGCCCAGCTATCTTCGTAACTGTTGTTTACGAATTGGATGTATTATTAAATGAACTCAGTAGTAGATAATCTGTTCGACCTGTATTCAGCAATATGTACAAAGCTCTACACGATTTACGCAAGGAGAGATTAAATAAAACATTGTGAGTAGTGTTAGATGAAAAAAGCATAGTAATTCCTAAGTGAATTTGCTAACTTTGTGGGAGTAATGTAGAGGTGATTGATTTAGGAGTTATGTCTTATCTTGTTAGGCATTAAAATCATGTGTCATGTTCGCCTACACAGCGATTAAAGATTGACAGAAGCGAAACTCAATCGTCGTGTGGCCTGTGGAAAATAATTCCTCCACGGCCAGAATGCATGTGATCTCGATTAAAATCTTGTGAATTTCACTGGTGAATTTTACCTCTTCATCGTGTTTCATTTCTAAAGAGTTGGTGCTATTCACTAACGATTATATTACATTGCATGATTGCTATTCATTTGCACACGCACGGTTGATTCCGATAAGAAAGGACTTTGTTTACTTAGCATAGGTTTGAACGGGGTATGTGATATTCGAAGAGCAGTACAACGCCGAGCTCGTCTGTGTCTGCACTTTCATGAACATGCTTTGGGGTAAACTGAACGTACTCCACTGTACGTAGTTTGTGTTGAACTTGTGATCCCTTTGTTTAGTCGCGCGGGGAGGAATTATTTTATTTTTATTTTTTGTGTTGCACTGGGTGGAGTTCAATGCTGGGTAGAACTCATTTAATGCGAGTTTACGGTGCGTATATTATCTTAGTTAAATACGTGAATCTTACATACATGAACTCTGGGAAGAATGTAATTTGTTTATAAATACAATCAACCACGTGCCATAGCGGGAAAATGATTCACTGTAGAAGAAAGTGTTCAAATATGATTTTACTTATGTCGTTGGGGTGACATAGGATCCCGAAGGAAATTTAATCCATCGATTATTGCGCAGTGTAGACGACTTTTCCTACGTTTGTCGAGACTGACTGACTGACCTCAATCTGTCCTAAACAAATAGTGTTCTTTCAAACTACGAAGAGAATTAGGAAAATTATACTTGATAACAATTTACATACAGGAAAAGCCATATTTCCACATATAAAAAGTTGAGCATCAAAAATACTTGTAAATATCAAGGCATGGAAAATACACGTTATTTGGTGCATTATTCTTAGCGTGCTCATGTCACAAGATATGAGCTATTGCAAAATGTTTTTCTGAACCTTTCTTTTGTAATAAGATATTTTAAACTATATATAATCATAATGCACGTGTCGCGGGCTCGACAAAGTACTGAATATAAAAATTAACCTCAGAAATAAATATTTAGATGGAAATCTTCTGGATGAAGTTTTTCGGAAATCAAACCGGGGCATCGAAGTCCCATCCTCCCTACTTTCAACTGGCACAAAGCCTACGCTCAAGAGCATACGAGTCAATGGTTCTTTTCATTAAATAAGGTGGGCACAAAATCTAAATATATTGAAAGTAGGGTGCTGTAGTAAGACGAATACGCTAATCTACTAACTGATAAGAATGGATTGTTCCCTATTCAAAAATACAAATTACTGAGAGCGCCACATGAAAATATTTACACACACACACACGCGCGAAAAATGCCTTATTATTGCCTGCGTGGCAATTTTCAAACACTGAACTTTATCATATGGTAATGCCATGAAATGTCTTACCAGTCTTGGTCACTTTTGAATCTCATTCTGGCATTACCCAGTCACTCATTATCACTGCGCATATACATTTACATTATTGATTAATAGGGATCTGTCCCTCTACCTTAATATTGATACTCGTGGGTATCCACTATATTATTACGTAACAAAACAAAAAAAATATGAAAAGGATGGCATTCTCGTGAGAAAAGAAATAACATTTTTAGAGCGTGGTTTTGTTCTGACATGACGATAAAACATTCCTGTATATTTATCCTATCATGAAAATCATGCCATCGCCTGTCGCTAATAAAGTCTACATTATCACATTAATTATTCATCACACTATCGAAATATACCCATTTCTCCGGGGTAGTAACTTATTCTAATATTTACAAAGCGGACACACGATGTTGGTTATCCTGTAACTCACCAGAAATCAACATACAATTATACAATACATAAAATACAGGCACATATTACAACGAAGCATTAACCTATAAATACATAAATACAACATACAATCCACACATTTTAATGGTTCCGAGAATCTGTGACCCCTTCAGGTCTCCTGGTGTTGATCCAAGGACGTCGATACCAATTGAGTATCGAACCACGCTATCTTGACTTCGAGGTGATATCTGAAAATCCCTACTACGGTCTAATTTCAATATAAAATTGTAGGAGTGTACATGACCTATCGGATCATGAAACGTACAGCATTAATAGTAACAAATTATTGACACGTGAACGTTCAGTGCAGTGTGAAATGAGATAAACATCTTATGTGGTTTCTGCGAGCGGTTGACAGACTTAACGGGACCCGCAATTACGGCCTGGCACTCGCCCATCCTGAAGGCCATAAATCTCTCTCTCTCTCTCTCTCTCTCTCTCTCTCTCTCTCTCTCTCTCACTCTGTGAACAGCATTGGCTTCCTCCAGCTTAGTAAACACTTTCACTTTCACCCAGATACAAACAAGTAATTCTTAATTCAATTATCTCGTTATTCTCCAGGCGTATGACCATTTAGGGATACCTTCAAACATCATTATTATTATCAATGCCTCAACCATACTCAGTATTAGTTCACTTTATCAACATTATTATTATTACTATTATTATTATCAAATCTGTCGCCTTATACATTTTCACATATACGGTTTCACCCTTCATTTTCACACACGTGTACCTCAAAACCACGTTACTTACACATTGAGAAGATCGTAATCGACAGGGATTTTATTTAACATATCATTCACTCGCGTAACTATCTACGGTCATGGTTCGCACCTCGAGTCAACCTTCCTCTCTCTCCAGTCGTCAGCATCCTTAAGACTAAGCGGGAAAGTAACTGTACGCATGCAATAAAGTTGTGAAGCATCTGAATAATCTATATTTGAAATACTGAGAAGAACCATATCAGTTGATTAAAATTTGAATGGATTATGAAGTCCGCTGAATTATCTAAATCCACTCTTACGAATGCTTCACTCACACCTTACAAACTATAGGGCCTTATATACTACTTCATGCAAAATGCACGGAATAACTTAGTGATTAACCAATAATTACAGTAGATAAAAATTAAAATTAATAAAGAAATTTTACCCCATCGAAACACGCATATTGCGTCACCTACACGTTACAATGAGCATCAAAATGTACGCTGATATATTCTATTTACAAATTTAAGTTTACACATTAATGCGACACGGCTTTTTTTCACGCTGAGGAATATCATGAAATGTGCTTATAATTTGCTGTGTGTAACCTGCTGTCATCTGGGTGTACCCATATGGACTTACTTATCCATAACTGGCGTCTCGTTAGCAGGAAGTCCTAGGTTTATCTCCTTCGGGGTTGAATCCATGGTGTCTTGTTCTGCAATCCCCTACTGTTAGAAGTTCTGCGTTGTCTTCACACAGGAATTTCGCAGGCACACAGGCGCGTTCTTGCAGTGTTGAATCCTAGGTTCGACGAGTACTAGCATACATGCGAACAAATTAGGAATCGGTTATTTGAAGCACTGTTTATATATCTTCGAATAACATGACATTGATAGATCCACTCACAGACTAGAATGGACTACCAAAGTAGCGGTTACTGTCTCTGAAGATCGCTACTCGATTACCGATCGTTGTAAAAAGAAATATTTATTGGTCTTGTTCGTTCCTACGTGAGGGTCACTGTTCATTTATGGAGCACTTCCTGGCTAATCCAACAACGTTTACTTGTTAGGCTGATTGTCTCCTACAACTGCACAAACATTAATCTCGGTACGATAACTACTGGTTCTCTTAGTCAATGACTAACTGCATAGTGACGATTTTTGTGATATTACCTGTTCTTTCTAAACCTCTTCATTTTAGCCTGCACTAATATTACTTATCTGCATTCCCTTAATGTACACTGGATTAGTTTTTCATATATCCACGCACGACACTTTACACAAGGAAATTGTAACTGCACTGTGAATGCGTATCGGACTGACGTGGAGTAGACCTCTGTCTAACACCATATCGGAAACACTGAGCAGCTTAGGCTCAGCTATGGAGAGGGTAAACTTCACCCCCATGGGAAAATCGCTCCGCTCTCACAGAGTCGTATAGATATTCATTTTGTACTCGTAGATCTTGACGTCCTAGAATTATTGATCTACTTTCGTTTAAATCGCATCACAGGTTTTCTGGTAATCACTCAAATGACATCTTGCATTTCAGCGCGTGAAGAGTTGGGAGATGGGGACTCCCCTATATCTCTCAAGGTAAGTACTAGAGTAGAACGCAGCCCGAAGGCGGTTTGAAGAGGGTTACGCAGTAACATTCGGGCGCTTTGTAGTATGACTGGTTTTCCGCTGAGCCAATAGAATCATTTCAGTAAGAGGTGCCTGTTTGTGCGGGTGTTTCGAGTTTTATTTCTAAATATCATAATCAACGAATTTAGGGAACTATCTGCGTGTGTACGATAGATCCAGGAAGAGCAAAAAGACAAGTATCTCGTCGACAGGCGAGGGAAATAGTATTTAAAGTGTATTTGTATATGGTAAGCATGCAGCAGCAGGCATTCATAGGTGGAGAAGGTGAGGAACGCCATGTTGCCACGCTTCAAAAGAAGACAGCACTCGCGTGTGGTATCGGCCTGCAAACAGTACAGAGGATAAAACAAGCTTCGGAAATAAAAATAATGCGGTGTTCAGGTCACCAGAGAATAATCCTTAGAGGAAGAAGCCAGTGACGGTCCTCGATGATTTCATTAAAAATGTTCTGCGTACAACAAGATTTGATATGTATAAAAACGGCGAATATCCTATGGCATTGAAACTGGACCGTTCATTTACCTTCCTTAATATCTCGAAAATTTTCCTTAACACTTTCGCGGGGTTTGATGTTAAAATTAATTTGGACTTTTAGGAAACGTTTAAGCCCACGAAAAATATAGGTCATCGCTTTGTAATTCAAGATATAACTGGATGAAAAATGTTTACACATTCATGCTGTTATGCTCTCTGCACTTCGCCTTCGTTTCTCTCAACTTCCATTTAACTTCATTAATATCTCAAAAATTTCACTCAACACTTTCTCGGGGTTTGATGTTAAAATTAATTTGGACTTTTAGGAAACGTTTAAGCCCACGAAAAATATAGGCCATGAATTGGAATTCAAGATATAACTGGATGAAAAAATGTTTACAAATGTTAAAACAAATATTTCGTCCATATGTCTTGCTGGGCATCATGGTATGTCTATTAGCATGGTATTGAACGATTACAATAATTCTTGAACAAGAAACCGTAACATCAATTTGGTAATTTACACATCGGTATGGCATTTTCATGGAATCATTATATTGCATTACTTTGAAATAAAGCAATTTCAGAAAAAAATTTGTATGTAATATTTTACTCTTATGTTTACTTGTACACTATACCCATAAAGGTTATACAGTGACTTACGGATGACCTTGAATACATCCATTATTCCATCAGTCGGTTGCTAAACCGCTAGAGGTTAGATCGAGAATATGCGTAATGTTAGCGCCCTATTTCATATAAATTTATGTGGAAGCATTTAGTGAACACATTAAATCCACATTATTTTACAGCGGGTATGTACTTAGCTTGGGGAATAGACTATGGGATGTTCTCAAATAGGATGTAATATCTCAAGAGGAACAATATGATTTTTACTTCATACAGAAAACTGTAGCAATTTCTGTCAGTAACAGAATGTCAGTAAATATTAGTAAACAGAAACTGAGCCACATGTCTGCTTGGTTCAGGGCATGTAGCCTTTAGTTTCATTCAGGACATCCTGAATTATTTGAAGCCCACTATCAGCAACACTGAAGATAGTTTTCCGTGGTTTCCCATCTTCACACTAGGTAAAAGTTGGGCAGGATCGCTTCCTTGCCAATCCTAACTCTTTTCTAACCCATCATCGTCAAAAACCTCTCGGGGTCGTACAACGTTAAACGTCTAGAGAGAAAAAAAGTAGGCTAACATGAAAATACAAATAATTTTGATACTGAAATTAATTATAACCTTAAATGGAAGACTATAACGTATTACGTGCGAATAACTGAATTTGTCCTGCTGAAAGATATAAGATGAAAGAGAATAACTAACGAACTGGCCAATCAATTATGGATACTGTGCTTATTACTCAGACTAACAATCAAATCGAATCAATCACTACTGATCTGCATTTAGGGCAGTCGCCCAGTTGGCAGATTCGCTATCTGTTGCTTTCCTAGCCTTTTCTTAAATGATTTTAAAGATATATTGGAAATTTATTGAACATCTTCCTTTTTAAGTTATTCCAATCCATAATACTCCTTCCTATAAACGGATATTTGCCACAATTTGTGCCCTTGAATTCCAACTTTATCTTCATATTGTGATCTTTCCTACTTTTAAAGACACCACTCAAACTTATTCGTCCACTAATGTCATTCCACACCATCTCTCCACTGACAGCTTGGGACATACCACTTATTCGAGCAGCTCGTCTCCTTTCTCCCAAGTCTTCCCAGCCCAAACTTGGCAACATTTTTGTAACGCTATTCATTTGTCGGATATCGCCCAGAGCAATTAAAAACTACAAGGCCGTGGAGAATAACTCCTACGGTATAGTAGTACACTTGTTCCTGAATCATATTTTGAATCTGCTCAAACGGGCATACTTCTTCCACAACCTCCTTTACCACCCTCCTTATGACCTCCACATCTTGCCAGCTCATCTTGCCACTGGAAGTCGGGCCGGGGTTTACTTCCACGACCGCTATAACTAGTAGCGCCGTAATCACCGCTACCACCAATATCATCTCACCCTTCAATCTTATTTCCACTTTACCTTCTTCTCTTTTGGCTGTTTCCTTCTTCCTTCTCCCCTGCCATCTTCCGATAACTACCCGATATTTTGTCCACACCAATCATCTTCCTCTTCACTCTCGTCTTATCTCTTGCACTCACCGCTCACACTCCACTCCCGCTCTACCGGCATAATCGCCCAGCACGTCTGCACTCGATGTTTGCTTAGGCTAGACTGGAACGTCGTAGTACTACGACGAAAAGTTTTCATTCCTCCCTTGAAGGGGGAAGCGGGACTCCTAGACGTTGATGCCGTCTCTCAGGCCAAGAGATTTGTATCGGGGTAGCAGATGTGAGGAGAAGGTGGAGAGGGTTGGTAGCCGTGGCCTAAACTAGGAATTGTCCCGGCAATCGCTTTCGTTCAGGAGAATGGAAAACCACGGAAAACAATTCTCAGAGCAGCCGGTGGGGACCAGCCCCTCTCCGTCACCGGAATACAGAGGCGTAGAGTCACTGTAGAGCTGTGGCCACCCTCCTCTCCTCGGTTGGCCGGTCAGAGTACAAAGCTGTCGGACTACGGACCAGTCCTGGCCATTTATTGTCCGAGACCCACTCTGCATCCGCTGACCCTGAACGTTGTATTCAGTGAAAATTGGTAAAGGTGAAATGTGGAGGACGAGCTAAGATCTGGGAGTTATTGTTAAAGAAATAACTAATAATTTCTTGTTATTTGCTTGGTCAGGATTACTTAAGTATTAGGGACTAGTTTATTGAATCGGTTTGAATGATTGTGCTGACCAGGGTTACACTGGCATGACAAAATCTATGGGATAGCAGTATTTAAAGGTAACAGTCGGTGGCGCCACCGTTTCGTGACGTCTTGAAAGTGTCGAGACCTGTATCAGATGTGATCTGACAACTCTAGGTTGAGTGTAAACAACGTCCGTGCTGGTCGTGGCAAGGCGACGTGAATTATTGTATTTCGAACGGGGCATGATAATGGGAACCAGATGGATGTAACATTCCATTGCCGGAGTTATGCGAACATTTAACTTTAACGTCTGTGCCGAGAGTACCTCATTGCTACCGACAGTGTGCTCAGTGTCAGATCACGGATGCTTAATGATCCCGGTTATCCGTGTCTGGCTAGAACTGTCCGTGGTAACAGACACTGGCTCAGAACACATCCACATTCAGTGCAGGAGGTAGAAGACTCCAGCAGGTCAGCACACCGTTCTTTAACATCAATGGGACATGGCAGGAGAAGACCTGTCAAGGTGCCCTTGTTAACACCATGATACCGGGCACAGCGTCTAACCTGGGTGCGTGATGTTACTAATTGGACCCTGGAGGCCTAGAGACGTGTATCTATGTCCAATGAGTCGCTGCTCCGGTTGTTTCGAGCTGATGGTAGGGTTCGGAAATGGCGAAGGCCCCTTGAAACCATGGACCCCAGTTGTCAATAAGGCAGCATGCAGACTGGTGGTTGCTCTATAATGGTATGGGGTGTGTTCATGTGGCATGCACTGGATCTGTTGATCCACTTGAACAGGTCGTTGACTAGTGACTGTTGCGCTAAACTGATTGGTGACAATTTGCAGTACTTCGTGAACTTCACGTACCTAAGTCTACAACTATGAGATATTCCAGCAGAATACAGCTCCCTGTCATCGGGGCCAAGTTGTCTAGTATTAGTCCGAGGAGAGTTCTCGAGAGTTTTAACGACAGCTGTAGCCTCCTTGTTCAACTGACATGAACACTGTCATCATTAGTGAACGTGAGGGTGAGGTCCAATCACACCCAAGACGTCGCACCTACAAATAGCAGGAAGCTGTGGGTAGCACCTAAACGGCATGGGTCACAATCTCTCCGAGCTAGATGAGAGCCTACGCGACACTGGACTTTTGTCCCATGACTTTTGGCATATCAGTGTATTTATTGCGACCAGTATGGGCATTATTCTCAGAAAATATTTGACACTGTTTTGAATACCTGATATAATATATAATTTCGTGTGGCTATTTCTAGCCGAGTGCAGCCCTTGTAAGGCAGACCCTCCGATGAGGGTGGGCAGCATCTGCCATATGTAGGTAACTGCGTGTTATTGTGGTGGAGGATAGTGTTATGTGTGGAGTGTGAGTTGCAGGGATGTTGGGGACATCACAAACACCCAGCCCCCGAGCCAGTGGAATTAACCAATGAAGGTTAAAATCCCCGACTCGGCCGGGAATCGAACCCGGGACCCTCTGAACCGAAGGCTAGTACGCTGACCATTCAGACAACGAGTCGGACACCTGATATAAACTACCTACACTCATGTTCATAGAAACCAGAACACCTTGAAAGACTAGAGACAGTATGTTCGTATTCACAGGATATGTGCATTAGTATGTTCTGAAGTGATTAGGATTTTGAAGCATGTCGGCCCTCAGGTTCAGGTTCCACATCGATATATCTGCGCACCACCACCGACTGGTAAAATGTGTCTGCTGCTCTCGTTGTCGCTATAAACCGAAGGTAGCGCATCAGTGTGACTTCAGCAGACGTCCAGGATGCCTCGCAGACGTATGCGAGAACCGTACTGTCCTCCTCAGCTCTGGCGCAACATTAGAACAGTGAAATACATCGTAAACTATCAGCAATGACAGTCCGTCGCCATTTATTCCGGTCTGAGTGACGGGCGCGTCGTCCATTTCTCCGCCTACCTTTGACTAATGTGTATAAACATGCTAGACTGCAGTGGTGTATGGAACGACGTAACTGGGGAGAAGAATGGCATCATATAGTGTTTTCGGACAAATTCAGGTTTTGTTTGTTTGAAAATGATGGCCGCATTTTGGTTCGCTGCAGACAGGGGGAGAGGCATCACATTGACTGCATTCGCACAAGACATACAGCACCAACTCAAAGCCTTATGGTGTGGGATGCTATTGGGTACATTCACAAATCATAGTTGGTGCGTGTCCAGGGCACTGTGACCAGTTTGACCTACGTGAATGACATCCTGCGACCCGTAGCCATACCCTTTCTGCACGACACCCCATACGCCATATTTCAGCAGGACAAAGCGCGACCATATGTTGCTGCATGAACACGTGCCGTTTTGTTGTTGCAGGATGTCAGACTACTTCCCTGGCCCGCTCGATCACCGGACTTCTCGCCAATCGAAAATGTGTGGGATATGGTTAAACGACGGGTGCAGTGCTGTGACCCATTGCCAACCACCAAAGATGAACTGTGGAACCAGGTGAATGCAGCATGGATGGCTATACCCCAAGACGCCATTCGCGCCTTATACGCGTCGATGCCATCACGCACGGAACAAGTTATCAGTGCCCATGGAGGACCCAGTGCCTACTAGGCAACATGACATATGCTGAACCTAGGTGACTGAAATGCCAATAGTTTCTGCAGAACATACTAATGAACATGTCCTGTGAATACGTGGGTGTCAATAAGGAATTACGTAGGTAGTTTTCTTCTTGTCCTTTCACTATTGTTATTTCGTTTTGGTGTTTTACATATTCGTACTCTCCTAATCACTAGATGTTTCACCTCAGGGCTATGTGCTATGGGTCATACTTTCATAACCTGTATTCGCCTGTTACGTTGTTCTTAATTGAAACGATTCAGTAATAAATTTACTGATCGAAACTTGTTATTATGTTTAGAAGAGCATTAAAGCCTTATCTTCAAAATAGGACACGAGATTTAATATGTTAACTCAGAGGTTTTCAGTCTGAAATCTGAAAGAGACAACAGCCTACAATTTTCGTCTATTATGAATGCGTATATGACGTTATTGTTATTATTATTATTATTATTATTATTATTATTATTATTAATAATAATAATAATATTATTATTATTATTATCAGAGTCATCAGTCCATAGATTGGTTTGATGAAGCTGTCCATGATCTCTTACACTGTGTTATATTTTTACTAAGTAACTACTGCCATTTCCTGATGGATACAGTACTTTTGCGTCCTTCTCTTGGCACAGAACCAAAAACCAAACCAAACCAAACCCCATGGCACTACAGCCCTTGAAGGGCCTTGGCCTACCAAGCGACCGCTGCTCAGCCCGAAGGCCTACAGATTACGAGGTGTCGTGTGGTTAGAACGACGAATCCTCTCGGCCGTTATTCTTGGTTTTCTACACCGGGGCCGCTATCTCACCGTCAGATAGCTCTTCAATTCTAATCACGTAGGCTGAGTGGACCTCGAACCAGCCCTCAGGTCCAGGTAAAAATCCCTGACCTGGCCGGGAATCGAACCCGGGGCCTCCGGGTAAGAGGCAGGCACGCTACCCCTACACCACGGGTCTCTTGGCACAGGCCAGAGCAAAGTGTAGCTTCCACTGAAGTCCCAGTCTCATGCATGGCTATGAAAATATGGAAGCTTCTGGGATGTGAGTGGAGCTGATTAATGACATTCAGAGCACAGCCAGTGTGTCTGAGGGACATGAGAGGTGCTGCTCATAGGGTTAGTTGTACTGCAGTAGTACTGTTGGCCCAGTGAGGAAAGCAATGGTAAACTCCCTCACTCCTCGTCTTGCCTAGTTCGCCTCATTTTGGTACTTTCATTGATTTTAGTGGTTTCTCTAAAACTTCACAGCCTTTGGTGGTCCTATTTGAGGACCCCGGGCTGATGACCTAACAAACAGATGTAACTACTACATTATACACCCACTCTAATCTGTTCCTTATATTCGTGCCTTGGTCTACACCTGGCGTTCTTACCTCCTAAACTTCCCTCATAAACTAATTGAATAAGTCCTGGGTATCCTAAGATGTGTCCTAGCATTCTCTGTCTTCTGGTCAAATTTCACGAAGTCATTTTCCTCTCGCCAGTTCGATTCAGTATCTCTTCATTCGTGACACTGATCTTACCTTCAGCATTCTTCCGTAACACCACATTTCACAAGCTTTTCTGAGAGTTTTTGTCCAAATTTCACTTCCATACAATGCCATGTTCCAGATTATTATTATTATTATTATTATTATTATTATTATTATTATTATTATTATTATTATTATTATTAAGAGCGAGGCTCGCTGGAGGGGGAGCAGACGGCGATAATTAAGCCCAACCACACCTGGCCGTGCTCATTAACGTTCACTAAAGGCCTAGTGATTAGCCCTGCCTGAGTGACAGGCGAGGAGGGGCGTGGCGGGCTTCGCTCCTAAGATGAACGACTCGGGCCACGAGCTCAAGAAATTACGTTTCGCTAACTTCGGTAGCTGAGAGTTCAGTGCTCTAAGTAAGCAGGATAATGCATTCTCAGAGAGTTTTTCACTCCAATTTCCTTCGACTTACAAGATGATAAACTTAAAATTATCCTCGAATCTCAGTTATCCAGCGCAGAATACCACATTATTAATTTTTTTTTACATCTACAACGTGTAAACGGGATACACCACAAGCTTAGAGATCGTCGTCAACCATATCTTATTCCATTTCACTCTAATAACTCGCAGTTTATTTCGAAAATGTTGAAAATATGAGAGAGGAAAGCAGTAAGGTATAGGCTACGAATCGAGTGGCGTAGAATATTTCCGAAATTGGTATAGTTTAAAGAAATCTTACAATTAAGTAATATGAAATCATAAAGAGTTTTAAGAATGAAAAATAGCAAAATACCAAAAATGTTACGGCTTTCTGAAGTGAATATGCATTACGTCTTATTTACAGCTTAAAGTGAAATATTTTGGGAAATGAATTCGTTTCCTTTGGGCTATTGTGAGATGAATGATAAATAATTTGAGATGAGCGAGATGTAGTACTCAAGAATATTTTCAACGCTTGATGACCCAGAGAAACGGCAACATTCCATGACGACGAAGGGAAGGAAAGAGCTAGAATTGGGAAGGAAGCGGTCGTGGCACGAATATAAGGAACAGATTAGAGTAGGTGTATAATGTAGTAGTTACATCTGTTTGTTAGGTCATCAGCCCGGGGTCCTCAAATGGGACTACCAAAGGCTGTGAAATTTGGAAACTGCGAAAAGCCATCTGTAGGACTGCCGATGATAGTGTTCAAACCCACTATCCCCATAATGTAAACTCACATCCACATAATCACCTAATTTGTTCATTCGATTGTGGGATGAAGTCTTTGATAATGATGTCTACATTTGATGGTCGAATAAGATGGAATAAGGTGTCCGTAACGACGTGTAAGTTTCCAGACGTAGTCCTAAGTGCAATACGAACTCTCCCCAATTCTAGCTAATAACTACAGCTCTCAGTCCAGAATCAGATTACCTGGACTAGCTGGGGATTGAACCTTGGGCCTCCGGGAGGTACTCTCAACATTTGATGGTTAAGTTAGATAGAACTTCAGTAAATAAATCAAGCTTATGAGATATCCGGCTGATGACCTAAATTTGACCCCCGTGAAACAGTAATAATAATAATCGTACCGGAGGTACACCCGCTCCGTGCATTTAAATTAAGCGCCTTTTAAAAGGTCATCTGCAAATTGTACTTTAAAGTATGTGATAAAGTTTTTCTATTTCGTAATTTAAGAATTACAAAATCATAGTCACCTCAATGCCAAGTTGATGTGGAATACAAGAGGGTTCCCACTCTATCCTCCCAAGTTACATTACGTTCCTTAGACTTGCTTGAGAATTTACATTGAGAAATAGAAGTTACATTTCGAAAGAAATTGAGACCTTCCCCTTGAGCTAGCTTTCACAGACTATTACATGATTACACGGAGTCTGCCATTAGCTTGGCCTGGTAGACCTCTCGAAGATGGACAAGGCAGCCCTTCCGCTGCCTCCGCTACGAACACACTCTAAACCTCTTGATTGGAGCGATCAAAATGCAACATGGCCCGAAATGTCCCAGCTTTTACAGCGGGGAGGAAGGTTCCAGATTTCTCTGAGCCGAAGCCCTGACACACCCCCAATTTCCATTGGACAGTCAAATAAATACCAAAATGTCCTCATTGGTGAATTAAATAAATGTACAAAATTTCCTATTGGCTACAATATTACAGTAAGTTAGCGGGAAGAGATAGAAGTGTTGATAACTTTAGAACACCAAAAACAATTTACAAACAATTCAGTTTTACCAACTGATGACTGCTAAATCTTTCTTGAAATTAAATTGTCCATCCTCTCATTAGAGGGTGCACCTAGGTTGACAGTAGAGACCTCTGTTGAAACATGTTCAAACTTCTTCTACCACACAGTTTAAAGCATACGTTGCAGATGGCCTTCTAAAAGGCGCTTAATTTAAATGCACGGTACAATAATAATAATAATAATAATAATAATAATAATAATAATAATAATAATAACAATTATAATATTAATCATCATTATCATCATCACCCCAGAACAAAACAAAAAGTAGGCCTTCCTATGAACATATGTCCTACGGTCGATCGACGTATTACAGACTTCCCAACTTTCTACGGGAAGTATTGGCAACGGAATTAGCTGGCACATCCCATGTCGAATAGCTGTCACCATATTGATGTACCAGCAGAGACACTGTATACTAATACAACAAATATCCAAAATGCCCACCATGCGCCTGAATGCACGCCTGAACGTGTCACCTAACTGATCGTTATACACGTCCGAACAATTCCGGCATCGATGGTAACCTTGTTTCACACGATGGCGAAGTACTGCAATGTCCGTAACGACTTGTAAGTTTCCAAACGTAATCCTAAGTGTAATACGAACTCTCCCCCATTCTAGCTAATAATTAAAACAGGGTTAGCTCGCAGACGATTGACCGTAGGGCATATGTTCATAGGGACTTTTTGTGTTGTTGTAGGGTGTGCTATCTATTCCCTGATTATTACTCACATATTTGAGAATACCCTGTATATTGTAAGGGTACCGTGCCCACCAATTACCCGGAGGTCCAAGGTTCAGTTCCCAGCTAGTCCAGGTAATCTAATTCCGGACTGAGAGCTGTAATGGAATTCACTCAGCCTCATTAGACCAATTTAATTTCTGCCTGATACGAGAGTCAGCTTAGCCGGTCAAAAAGCCAATCAATACGAATGGGGGTATCGACACGATGACCACATGGCACTTCAGTATCTGTAAACAATTTAGCTGAGCAGCAGTCATCTTGGCAGGCCAAGGCCTTAATGGGTTGTTGCTGCAATAACATGTGTAATGAAGTCAAATAGAAACATATACAGTATATATATCGGTTTTCTGAATGCTGTATCAATGAACAACCTCCTTCTCTGTATGATTAATCTTTAGTTTACTAAGTTGTCTCAAATAATCCTGGTAATGTGATTTTTATGACCTGGTGGAGTATAAACTGAGCGCTAAAATATGTACATATTACGGTTTAATTTCACATCAAATTGCATTTTTATAAAATAAAATTTCTTACAAAATACATTTATTCCTGATACAACAAATATTTCAAGGCATTTTTTTCTAGAATACGAAGCCCTGGGAGGGCATTTTTGTTACACATATTCTGAAATAAACCATCAG
Source organism: Anabrus simplex (assembly GCF_040414725.1). Classification (NCBI taxonomy): domain Eukaryota; kingdom Metazoa; phylum Arthropoda; class Insecta; order Orthoptera; family Tettigoniidae; genus Anabrus; species Anabrus simplex. The sequence goes on from NC_090265.1 coordinate 450,323,819, forward strand.
GTGAAACATATGTGTGTAACTCAAAAATGTTGGATAACTATGACTATTATGCTATGTTTTCATTTGTTGCAGACCGAGAAGTGGGGCTCAGGTGAAGAGCCGTAAACACAATGCCCCAGTTTTACAAGTACTGAGAGCAGCGCGCGGAGAAGAGAGAGCACACATTACCATAATATGAATTACAAATCCAGTCAAGAGGGAAGGGATAGCACGCAGCTACTATCTCAACTTACGTCCTCCCTTTATTGTAAACAAAAACCAGTCTCAAAATAGTTAATAAATTGTTTAAGAAAAATGTATAGTTCTAATTCCACAACTCCCATTTTTCAGCAATAATAAACTAGTTCGCGTACGACACGATATGTTAGTGTGCATAAAGTTTTAACTGAGATTCTGTTCGGTGTTCCATTTAGAGTGATAAAGAACCGTCCTACAGTTTTCTGCTGTGAACAAGAGAACGTAGCGTTTTCCGTGTGTTTGAAGATAGGCTACTCCATGACATGCTGTTTTATTGCTCTACATTTTGTTCTACAGTAGCTTTAATTTAAGAAAACATCAGCAAAATGTTTAAGCTTCCACGACAACTACTTTGTAAAAAAGCAGCTGAGGATGGCTGATTTAATCATGTCACTCACTCACGCAGAACCCTAAGTCCTTTTGATCTCTCTGTTACACATTCATTTACTACTACTGTTACTACTACTACTACAAATAATAATATTTCCTAGCCTCTTTTCCAATTTATTGGGATCAGCATTTGAGGTGGATTTGGTCCAGTTTCATGACCGGCTATCATTCCTGATGCCAACCCTCATGGAAAGATGTATTCACTACTGCGTCTTCTTGCGGTGTTGGTAGTGTGATGTGTTGTATGTAGATGAAAATATGTGTATTAAAACGAACACTAACACCCAGTCCTCGAGACTTTGTAATTAACCGTACCTTCGGTCCGGTCAGAAATCGAACCCGCGGCCCTCTGAGCCGACGGCCGTACGATAAACATTTAGCCTAGGAGACGGACAATAACACATAATAATAACTGTTTGGGGCACATCAAATTATTATATATTTTAAAAGTCGCCGAAGTGTCGGTATAAAGACCCGCGGAAGTTTTCAACGTTCCGGAATCCAATGACATGGTTTTGTCGCATTTGAACGCTCTGAAACACAATCGACCTCAGTCAAGATCGAAGCCACTATTATGAGGATCAGATGGATAATAATAATTTCGTGTGGCTATTTCTAGCCGAGTGCAGCCATTGTAAGGCAGACCCTCTGATGAGGGTGGGCGGCATCTGCCATGTGTAGGTAACTGCGTGTTATTGTGGTGGAGGATAGTGTTATGTGTGGTGTGTGAGTTGCAGGGATGTTGGGGACAGCACGAACACCCAGCCCCCGAGCCTTTGGAATTAACCAATGAAGGTTAAAATCCCCGACCCGGCCGGGAATCGAACCCGGGACCCTCTGAACCGAAGGCCAGTACGCTGACCGTTCAGCCAACGAGTCGGACATCAGATGGATAATGACTGTTTGATCGTGCTCCTCAGGTCTCCTGCATATTGTGTCCACTAATTCATCAATTTATTCACTGACTTACTCTTTCTTTATCACTCGTTTACTTCCTCAATTATTGTACCATCGCTTATCCCTTCATTTCCCTTCTCGGCCACGTAGTTTATTACTCATTCACCGATTAAAAAATATACACATTTATTTATTTCCTCATTAATAACATTCACCATTTTTCATGTATCGTCGTACTCACTCATTGCGATTTGTTATGTTTTGCACTTATTCGTTAATTTCTTTACTGGTGGTGATTGTTGTTTTAATGTGTAAAACCTTATGTTATTAAATACAGTATAACTGTTTCAAATATTCATCCTTCAATTCATATACACATTATCTTGCTTATTCTTTAACATGACCATTCCATTCTTCATTCGTTTATTATTGTACTCTTTTAATAAATTCATTCGATACTGCACTCGTTCTCACATTCGTATATTTATGAGATAATGATGTTCATTAATTAATTAATTAATTAATTAATTAATTCATTCATTCATTCATTCATTCATTCATTCATTCATTCATTCATTCTATCATTCATTCATTCACACATCTTTCATTCATTCATTCTTTAGTTCAAATAATGAACCCAATCGTCAACAAACAATACTATAACTTACTCTATGCTACTACACACCTCGTTGGTCCTTAGACTCCTGATCGATGGCAGGCTTCCTTGTCTTGAGAACTCAATTTTCCACTTTTCGAATCAGAGAGCTTCTTGTTGTCCTTCCACTACAAATAAAGTATAAAACTTCTGAATATTAAGCCTGTCTTCAGAATGTGGCAGAGCCAAGGGGCGATCGAGGACATTATCATACAGCTTTCTACAGCACTAAGAGAGCCGAGAAGCATCTTCACTGACTTTTCACCAATGTAGCCGTGATACGAATCCCGGCCAATGCACCTGGGATTTTCAAAAGGAACTGTCAAGTCCCTGTGTTTCGAATTCCACGTACAACTGAAAGTCCCGTGGTACAACAATTACTGTACATCAAGCGACGCAAGCATGCAGTTTTACGTGTCTGTTAGCATCGTAGTCATACCCACAAGCCACCAGTTTTTACGTGGAATTCAAACCAAATCGTTGGAGGCCTAACTTTTCACTTTATAAATCTCATACACATTATCTAGGACTTGAAATGTAGAGGTATTTGTGACTACAATGGCGAGAGATTACTCAGTAAGAACGCTCACTGTCGAGAATCGACGAAGTTAGTCATCTAAAATATCATTCGATATTCTTCTTCTTGCTCTTGTTGACCTCTTCCCAATTATTTTGGGGCTGAGAACATTATAAGACCAAGTAGAGGGGGGCGTATGCTATCGCGCAGTGGCTGTGAAGCCAAGCTCTGCATTCGAGAGACGACCACTCTCGGCTATCCTGAGAATGGTTTTCTGTGGTTTCCCATTTTCACTTCCAGGAAAATTTCGGGACAGTCTCTATCCATAGGCCACAGCCGATTCCTTCCACCTCCTTATCCAGTTTCATTCGCCATCAGTTTCATATTCACTAATCCCTTAATTAGGGTTGTGTCAGGAAGGGCACTCGGCCGTAAAACATGGCATATAATTTCATCTCACCTCAACCCCCACCCTGCAGCAGGAAATGGGCCTAAGATGTATACATTACTACATCAAAATAATCAATTCATACTAAATTTCAAACGACTTATAGGCCGAATTTAATAAACAAGTGAAGTGTTGGTATGTTCGAACATCACGATTAATGAAATCAAAGCAAAGCCAAGACATCTTTCATACGGTCCATTACGCCATTGAAAGAGTGGATGGGGCTGTCTTCTACCTCGGTACTAAGCGGGATAGAGGAGCTTTCTTTTTTCAGTGTGTTTTACGCCAGATCAACTCAGTCAAGTCTAATGGCGACCACAGGATAAGACAGGACTACTCGCTTATGGTTGAGTGAAACTTAGAGCAACATGTCTTTCCAAAAGTGGAAATCTCACCTCTAGAAATCGAACTCATATCCTTTCGGGTAAACAAAGTACGTCTTTACTGTCTCAGCTACGTAACCCCTCACGAAAAGCATGATCATATCTTTTAATTATACAATTATTTCTGCATGTCCTATAATATACACATCTAAAATACAACTTTAAGGGGAAAACATGTTTATGTTGTTTTTCTCCGAAACTGAAAGTAAGCTAATATAGACAAGTATCGCCGATACGTTTATTACTCTACTTATGAATCAATAGGGGCCAAACAAAGTTACAGAATTAATGATAACCGAACTCTCTATACTGTAACCATTTCTCCTTATCAAAACAGAATTCATCATCGGGAAATTTACATCGCATATTTCTTAATCTAATGAAAAAGCTGAAACCTATTTAAAGTCCTCAACGAACTTTGTCAATATATCGGTCATATTTTGCAATCATTTTTTCCTATTTGATATAATAAAAGCAAGCCATGTATTCTGCCCTTCCTTAATTAGTCCACTCTCGACTGTCTCTGTTTCTCCTTGTCGCGAGCACTTTGCGCCTCCATCAGTGTGACACCCCCACAAACACAAACACACACCATGGTGTTTGATGCGTTACGTCAGACACCCCCTGGCCAATCAGATGGGCGCTAATGGCTGACCGGCACCCACTAACGAGGCCCCACACAAAGGACAAATTACAAAAGAACAAAAAGAGAGGTCTATGGGATGGACGGACGAACACACGGACACAAGCTTATTATGAAGATCAGACCGGTCCGCGCCGCTTCTAATAACGTTATGTCGCGTTAGTTAGCTTGTGACGTACATGACATAAACACAAAAACAGGCCCGCAATTGGATTTTAGTTGGGGCGTACACAGGGCTAGAGTGTAATAAAGGGATTGCCTTTTGGCCAGTTATTTATCAGGAAAAGAGAAAAATTGTACTAGATCCTGGGTGTGATGTTTTAAACAGGCTACTTCAATATGGATCATGGAGGACGTGAAAGTGTTCCTGTAAGGTACAGTATTTCCTGCATACTGTATTTTGAAAACAATAATGTTCATGCCCTGACTCCAAAATTGTTCCATCCCTTATTATAGTCGAATTTCATCACTTCCTACATGAAATAACGTTTCTCTGCTCACAGGATTTGAACGGTGCACTCTGCAAAATCGAAGGAAGGTAACCAACTCACTCAGTTAAAAGGATTAAAAAATTAGTGCAATAAAATGTATTATGAGAAGAACAATACTTTGTATGACATATTATCCATCAGTGCAGAGGTTTTCCAACTTTATTAAAATTGTACCCCTCGCTCATGACGAAGTTTCATACGCCCTCAGGCAAAATTTTCCTAAATTACAGGTTTACAAATTATGAGTAAATAGCAAATTAGTAAGGCATCATTTCCACGATATATAACCTCACTTCTCGATTTCAGACTTTTCATTTTAACAGGCTCACTTTGTTTGATTACACACTCGTCCATCTGAATTAAAATGAGAATTAAGAGCACTAACTCTGCTTAAAAAATTACACAATATAAACTCGTGCCTCTATTTCACATGCAGATAACAACAAACATCTGACGTTAAGGACACTTCCCAGTAGCTAGCTACCAGCTTGCATTCTGGGGATAGTGGGTTCCAACTCCACTGCCGGCAGCCCTGAATATGGTTTTCCGTGGTTTCCCATTTCCACACCAGGCAAATGCTGTGGCTGTACTTAAGTAAGGCGACGGTCACTTTATTCCTGTTTCTAGTCTTTTCCTATCCCATTATCGCCAAAAGACCTGACTGTGTCGGTGCGACATAAAGCAAACTCATAAAATAAAATAAACGCTTCCTAGATTTAAACGCTCACGAGTATTGAAAGCATACTCTCCAAAGCTGTAATTGTCACTGAAGTGTTTCAAAATAATTGTACATCACCAATTTCAGATAAAGTACGGTATTTTATTCGCTTACAAATTGGCCAACTTTAGCACAGATTTTCCACTTCAGAGTGTCATGACTGATTTGAAAACTTGCTACGTTCATAGATTGTAACCGTACAACAGGGTTACAGATTCCATTCAGTATTTATGATTATTATTATTATTATTATTATTATTATTATTATTATTATTATTATTATTATTATTATTATTAACCCGATTCATTAGATTTTATATATTCTGTTTCTCATCATTTAGACTGTAATAATTAGGTATCACGTATATTATTGTATTTAATCATAGGTTAAGTGAAATTTATTTGTAATTATTCTGTATTGTAGTAAGTGAGATTTGTTGGTTTCATATTGTCATGCTGTGGCTTGTAACTCTGGCTGGATGAGCTGGCATAGTATTTTGCAATCGAGGCTATGTTTAACTGTGCAAGTAGATTTTCCGGTGACGCATTCAGCTTAGTCATTCTCAATCCGCTTGGGTACGCTTAGACAACACTTGACTGATGACATCAGTGCGTGGGCACGTGATTGCGACCAAGTGTCAGTATTCGCCAGCTACTGTATGTTGAAGTGGAAGGGATGGACAGTGAGTAGGGAGATGAGTCGTCATCGCGAGGTTATATAAGTCGAGGCGACGGTGGTGAGAGGTATTCAGTTCATATTATTCAGATCATATCGTGCAGATCATATGTAACAGTCAGATGTATCAAATGGAAGAAGTGGTCTTAGTGTGATGGTCAGAGCTAAGAGTTGTGTTTGAAGAAGTAATAATCGAGGAAGTCTACAAGTGGTGGTTGTATCCGAGCAGAGACGGGTACTATGCTGATAAAGAAACATCATCTTCTTGTGAGGATGGACTTCACAAGATGTTTCAATAATATTTTCCAATTACTTATAATATATTGAGTGGACGTAATTACATTGGAGCTTCCTACACGCGTACACGGTATGTAGGCCAACTCCTTGTTATATAAGAAGATAACAGCAGACGGCTCCCGACTTCAGCTCAGAGGTTTTCCCAAGAATTTCAAGTTCAACAGCGGTGTATGCCGACATCAGGTAATTAAAGCATCAGACATGTTATGCATTCATAACATGAAGAAGAATGTAATCAGCGGCGATATCACATCTCACTTCAAGTTCATGCCAATAGCTTTTTTTTGTTTAGATTAAATTTTCCTTTTATTAGTAGCGCAAATCTCACGATATATTTCTTTTGTTAAATTAAAAGACGTCAATGATTGTTCATTGTGACGTAAATTATAATCATAAACTCAGTTTTATTTTAATTATAATAAGTGATTCCAGTTCCATGTACAATACTCAATTGTGGAAATGCAACAGTAATTTAATATTTTCCTGATCCATATCCCTGTATATTGCCAGATATGTGAGTTTATCACCTCACGCCTTGAGATAATTGATATAAGAGTTATGCTCTACCGAATTTTGTTGTTTTTCTTAAAAAAGCAACTGGCGCTCAAACAAATGTTATTTATATTGTGTGGAAGATATGAAGGTATAAGAGTAGTGGTTGGAGTAGCCACAAGATATCATTCAGTATTAAAATTGCAATAATATAACAGGCTGTGACCAAACGGAGAACGGCAAACTTAAAACTTCTCCAACACCACAGTCTGAGAACCACAGGATTATTGTTTTTCTTTTAGATCTCCCTGAGATAAATTGAACGGGATCCAGGTCTTGCAAGGAAAGAAACCCAAGGAAGCAGATTCGGAAGAGTCATGAAAGACAAGGGTTCCAGTGACCTAATGTCGTACTAACACAGAAAAACTGGAGGTTTGGAAGATAGTTGCTGTGGCATAGAGTAATTATGGTACACCCCCATTATTTGCCTGGTGTGAAAATCTCGAAACCGTGGAGAACATATTTCAGGACTACCAGCAAAGTGTTTCGATACCCTGCTGAATGCAGGTACGTCCCGTACAACATAGCCAACTTGCTCTGTACATGACAGTAAAAATCCTTGAATAGAATACATCAAGGTCAGAAGAGAACAAGAAGTAACTAGCTTATGGGAGAACCACCAGGGCAAGTAACTTAAAACAACGTTAGATTTATTTGCAGCTCCATTGCCGTAACACAATTCGCACGGTTTATGAGGCTCTGGAATATAATTAATACTGTTTGCCATCTTCATATAATCATTGCCCATAACTTAGTCCCAAATCCAACTATCCTTCTGAAACATCACGATCACTTTAACAAACTTTTCTAATCCTCTTTAAACACTGTATCTCAATTGAGACGAATCTGGGCCTAGGCTAATATCTTTATATCTTTATCCCTATTTAATAAGAGACACGCGTGCTATTAATACTATAATATATATATTATATATATTAGACTATATATTATAATTATATATTATATTATTATAATACATTATAATATAATGTATTATTATTATTATTATTATTATTATTATTATAAACTATACACCTCTCAATCTGTCGTCGCCAGAAATGCCTGTTTCTACCCCACCTACAAAAGAGATGAATATGGCCATGTGGCAGCAAAAACCTCTTCACGGGAAATACCCCCATGAACTGGATCAGCCTCATATCGACAAACCTGCGTCGCACGCTTGGCTGACTTACTCCGGTCTTTTCCCAGAAACAGAAGGATTTGTTCTGGCCATCCAAGATCAAGTAATTGCTACACGGAACTACCGTACATTTATCATGAAGGATCCAACAGTTGTCTCAGACAACTGCCGCCGCTGTTCCAGAACTACAGAGAGCATACAGCACGTATCTCTGGTTGCCCACACTTGGCCAACATCGATTATAAGCACTGACATGATCAGGTAGCAAAAATCATTCACCTGAAACTTTCTGTAAAATGTGGATTTTTTCAGTCATCAACTGCATATTGGAAATATACACCTCCACCCATTCTCGAAAACTCTTCATATAAACTACTATGGGACCGAGAAGTCATAACCGATGTCACGCTCAGCAACAATAGGCCAGATATTATTCTAATCGATAAATCAGAAAGATCCGCATCCCTTATAGAAATTGCTTGTCCAAATACCTCCAATCTGCAAACAACAATAGCCACAAAGATATCAAAATACACAGAACTGGCAATAGAAATTCAACGCCTGTGGAAACTAGAATCAGTCACCACAGTTCCAATAGTAATATCATGTACCGGTGTTATTCCAAAATGCTTGCACAGCTCTCTGGCCGCATTAAACTTGCATCATCACACATACGTAGAACTACAGAAAGCCACCCTCCTGAGCACTTGCCACATTGTGAGAAAGTTCCTAGGAACGACTTTTCCTCTGACTCACGCCAAACGGCATGAAGTTCCAGGCCGCAGTTCCAGTAATACTGAAGAACAGATTCCCAAAACGGGGACATAAGAAGTCTGAAGTTGTTTGTATTTATTGTATAAATGTATATGTTGTAATTATTTCTGTTGTAAATATTTGTACATATGTACCTGTAGTTTCATACTCAAGAGGGTGACTCCTTGCTTAGGCCGAGTCAGCCCATTATGTTACCGGCACAAGCCGAGCCTTCCTAAATTGATACTAATAATAATAATAATAATAATAATAATAATAATAATAATAATAATAATAATAATAATAATAATAATAATAATAATAATAATAATAATAATAATAATAATCTACTGTTATTTGCTTTGTGTTCTATTTTAGTAAATATTATTACGGTTTTCAGAGCCGTCGAAGTGCTGAAACTTTTGTCCCGTAGGAGTTCTTTTACGTTCTAGTAAACCTGACAACACCCTGCTGGCGAATTCGACCACCTTCAAATACCACTGAACTGACTAGGGTCAAGCCAGGGCTCTGGCTTCTCAGCAACTCATGACGGCAGGAACTTAAGAATAAATACGAATCACGTTGTCTTTCCTGGAATAGGTCACTTTAACCGATCATCAGGAAAGGAAGTTAGTTGACACGAGTGTGACGTATTTAGACTCCCCCTCTATGACCCGCAAGGTAGCATGATCATTCTAAGACGTTAACGACGGCATTCCTTCTTCTTTCACGATGATTAATACTTATGGAGAAAGACAGTGATCAGCCGTTGACTACTGTTAGATATTCCTTTAGTTTATGCATGTCTCAAGTTATGACTAAACAAAAAAACAAACAAACAAAATCTCTTTATTTGAAAATGAGGTGTCTACCTCGGTGGCAAATGGTACACTAAAATACATTATTGTCAAGCACTAAATATTAAATTAACAAGAGAAGAAAATTTTCCTATAATACAATATTATACAATTTATGCTAACGATGTTTTCTATTAAACACACAGCTCATCCTTAATAAATTTATATTGTTTACAAAATTCTACTTATAATATCTCCTTACTACTTACAAATATAGTCATCTGTTATACAGTATGTGGAATTACTTCAAATGATACTGTACAACTGGTATAAGATTAAAATTTACATTGCATTTATTTACTTTTTTTTCTTTACCCATTCTGGAACCTAAGTGGCATAACGAACATTCATGACAATGGACAGTTTTCCCGTACTTTCAGGAAATATGCTGTTCAGGTCGAGATTCGATATCATTTTAATACTGGAATAGTAGGGGTAGAGGAAGTTATGTGCCGACCCCCTAGGGGTAACGTGTTTGCCTCTTACCCAGAGGCCCCGGATTCGATTCCCGGTCAGGTCACGGATTGATACCGGGATCTGAGGGTGATTCGAGGTCTCCTCAGTCTCAGTGATAACAACTGAGGAGCTATCTGACGGTGAGATAGTGGACCCGGTCCAGAAAGCCAACAATAACGACAGAGAGGATTCTTCGTGCTGACCACACCTCACCCCGTAATGTATAGATCTTCCGGCTGAGCAGCGGTCGCCATGGCCCTTCAGGGCTGTTGCGCCATGGGAATTGGTTTGGAGGAAGTTTTGTTCAGAGGGGGAAATGACAATATTATCTGCCGCTGTGAACACCATCATGGAAAAATGGTGAGGAGTTCCGACCACACGAAAGATTAGCTAAAATGATGATGATGATGATGATGATGGTGGTGGTTACTGTTATACGAGGAAGTACAACTGAACAACCATCCTCTCTTAACACTAATCAGGAAGAAAATGGAAGAAGCTGAACTCTTCTAAGAATGAAGTTATCAGTAAAGAAAAAGAAAGGAAAGAGACGAGTAGGATCCAAGCAGCTGTGACGAGATTTGTTAGGAATCTGATCGAACAAACCAGACGCGACAGAATAAGAAATACAGATATCAGAAATAGGACATCATAGTGTCACCCAGGCTCACGTGGTATGGACACATGCTAAGGATGAACGTAAACACATTGCGAAGGAAATTATTCGATTTACAATTTGAGGACAAGAGACTAAGGCAGGGATCCAGAATGAGATATAGAGACATGGTGAGGTCCCACACTGAGATCAGAGATGGAGACTGAATTACCATCGAAAATGAAAAGACATGCAAGGACAACTGGTGGAGAAGCTGCGTACGTTGATCCATTGAATAGATGGAACGACACTCGGTGTGAGCTAATCAGATGTCAAGATAAGAAACTACAGAAAGCTTTATTTTATTTTCAGCTGCCGATGGTGAAATTTTAACTCGTAATTTCCCGAATGAAAGCTTACAGGATGTCACAAAAGGATTAATCCAGAATTCATGATAACATTCAATATCTCTTGAGCCACATTTTTGTTTTACATTCTTTCAAAATATCAGTCCGACTCGTTGGCTGAATAGTCAGCGTACTGCCCTTCGGTTCAGAGGGCCCTGGGTTCGATTCCCGGCCGTGTCGTGGAATTTAATCGCTTCTGATTTATTCTTCTGGCTCGGGGACTGGGGTTTGTGTATGTCCCAACACTCTGCTCTTCATATTCACACAACACACTACACTATCAACCACCACAGAAACACGCAATAGGGAATACATCCCTTCATATGGGGTTGGCGTCAGGAAGGACATCGGGCCGTAAAACAGGGACAAATCCACTTGTGCAACGAAGTTCGCACACGCGACCCCACAGGTGTGAGAAAAGCGGTAGAAAAATTGGAAGATTCTTTCAAAATATCACTATTTCTTTTTCACTGTACTGTGCCAGTGTGTATGGTCGAATGCATACTACGTTTGTGTATTGAGCTCAAGATCATGCGAGTCCGATCTACGGATTTCTAGGACCATAGTTCGATGCAGAAAAATAAATGTACATTGAGTTCTTGGAATGGCTAGCAGGATTATTGATCATCAAGTTCACTGTGGTAGTGTGGTGCCGAGAACGGAACGTCACAACTGATTCGTAAACAGCGTAGGAGGTGTGAGCTAGACAGTTTCAATTGTTATGGCCATTAACATTATCATTGGAAGTTTATAAAACCTTAAGAACTGAATGTATGTCTGCAGACATATTTATATATATTGATATGTGAAAGTAAACACACACACATAAAAGTTACCAAAAAATGTTTAATCCTTTTCTAAAACCGATAGGTAAATTGAAAATCTCTTGACATTTCAATTAATATTAATATCACATAATACTCTTATGCTCAGTGACTATGAGGACTACAATAATACTGAGTCAAACACTTATAAGAATGAAACATATCTTTTTTTATGGCTGTATGTATTTTGTTGTTTCCAAGACTAAAGCGATGTCAATAGAGAAGAAAACTAAGCGGATTGAATTTCAGGTAGGGAATTCGAAACTGGAACACGTGGGTCACTTCAAATAGGCTACTTAGCATGGTAGTAGAATGGTAGTATACTAAGTGAAACTGAATGAAGATGTAGCCAAGCAGTGCGTTTAATGGTATTCTTTAAGAAAGAATTTAGCTTTTGGATGGAACTAGACTATATGTACGAGAGGGAAAGCTGGATTGAATAAGGATAACTTATTCATTTAGTTGCATTCTGCTTGTACAGTTTATTCTGTGTATGTTGATGTCGTTTGTAATTGTTTCTATACATCTTATTTTCGATTAATTCTTGTAACTAGGTATCGGGCATCCCAGGTTTGAATTCCAGGAACTGAGGTTAGGATTTTCAATTAATCCAGCGCAGGGTAGAAAGAGGTGCAACTAATCTCAACCAAAAACTATACCTAAGTTCTTTGCCGATCTCACACAATCATGAGAAATGGAAACAATATGTTTCGTCCTATTCCAAGTACTTTTGGGGTCACTGGTGCCACCCTGGTTTGTTATGGATTTAAATGTTCATTGGTTTACGTTCCACTAACTACGTGTACGTTTCCTGAAGAGCCAAAGTACCGAAAATGTTTATCCCAGGAGTTTTTACGTCCTGCTAATTCTATTGACACGAGGCTGGCGTATTTAAGCACCTTCAAATACCACCGGACTAAGACGGGATTGAACCCACCAACTTGGGCTCAGAAATCTTCCGAGCCACGCTGCCCAGCTTATTATCTCGTCGTTTAAAGGCAGACGCCCTTCCTGAGCAGGTGTGGTTTTCCAGGTGAAAATTCAAATCCAACGTCGATTGAGATTTGAACCCCTGTCGTCCAGATCGAAAACCAGTAGCTAACTCAATTCACTAACCATGGCCCCAGCTTCGCTTGTAAAGAAACGATTAAATTAATACTATGGATCACTTCTGATTACTGTAAGCCACCTTCTAACAGCTTCCGTTACTTCCTGGAAAGAAGGTAGTTTTATAGAAATCATCTCACGTAATATCGAAACAAAAATAGACTCGAAGAATTAAAGTAATCGACTAGACTCTCTTCCTAAAAACGAAGTTCCCAGTGAAATGTAATTTACTGTAATACTGAACTTTACTGACAATCTCCTGTGATAGTCACTCGCCACGCAGGTTGCATGAGTCTCAGTTTATTAGCTGCGGTTTCTAAGCTCCGAAGTTGCATTTTAATACATAGGTCCTGTACATGCATCCACACGTCTGTCTGTCCCCTAGCAAAAGCACCCTTCCAGGCTTCAATTCGATTACACCCCCACGTAAATAGCCAATCCAACTCTATAATGACATCCCCTTTCATTGCTGCAATTGGATCTCCGTGCGGCTTATGGCGAGCAAGTGCTTCGTCTTTACACCAAGTCCCGATCCTGTAGAGCTCCTACATATTACTTTATTCCTCACATTACGTGTACGATTTTCCTGCTTCTACGGAAGTTTTATGATAAAGAGCAGAAGAATCTCGCTGATATCGAACCAATAGAAATAAATGACCAGGTGGAAGGCAATCTGAGTGATTTTAACACAGTATTCCATATTCCACGAATATGTTCGGATAATATCTCAGAAAGTACCTCACAAAATCTTCTCTTCGCATTTTTACATACAATGAACACGTCAACTTCACCTGCCCCACATAACAGGTCCTACCTAGGTATGTAATTATAACAGACATCTTTAAGAAACAAGAGCTAAGTGTGTCTCTTACATGCTAGACAATGTGCATCACAAGTTATCTGCATAGGGGCGTTGATAAATTGGTCAGTGTTACACTATTACATAATATATTAGCAAAAATAAGAGTAAACATTCTCATTTTATAGGCCAGGGTTACCGTATCTGTCTCTTACCTGGAGATCCCAAGGTTCGATCCCTGATTCGTCCATGGATATAAAACCTAGATTGAGTGCTGTAGCGGGATTCATTCAACCTCCCGAATTCAAAGGAGGAGCTGTCAGCTGTCTGAAATAATAGGCAGTTGATCCGGTCACGAAAGCAAAGCAATATGCTGCCATATGACCTCACTCACTACATGACACTCCAATATCAGGACAACTTCTGCCTGGATAGTAGTCGTCTTGGCAAGCTAAGGCTCTAAATGGACTCGTATCACAAGATGGGAAGGAGTCGTTTCTCTTATTAAGAAAGCCAAATCTACTAGGTTTAATGAAGGGCAAGGGTACATCTGCTACCGTCTTCAAACTTGACATTCTCCAAGTTATTATAATGACTAGAGATAAAAGTGATAAAGAACCAAGTACATGTTCATTACTATTCTCCATAGAATTCTTCACGTAGAATGCGTGGGTAAGCATCCTATAGAACTATAAACCGGCAATTTTATTGCGGGAACTATCAGAACCACAACCGGGAAGTATTCTCAACTTCGTAAATAGCTAGGGGCTTTACGTCGCACCGACACAGATAGGTCTTATGGCGACGATGGGATAGGAAAGGCCTAGGAGTTACTTCGTAAATAATTTGAATATGAAAATGATCGTCTCATCAAGAACTATAATAAATATTGGAGTCAATCAAGGCAACGACAGTATATCTAGGAAGGAAGATGATATATTTTATTCTGACGCTACAAGCGCTTCTGAGCTAAAGTTAGAGGCTTCGATCCCGGCTCAGTCCAGTTGTATCTGAATGTGCTAAAATTTGCTGTGTCACCTCGTTACTGTACAGACGATGTAAGCAACGCAGTGTAGAAAAGGCCTTTATCACTTTCCCGATTCAAATAATATGCATACTATCGTAAGAATATCAAGTAATTTTAACTTAGTTTTAATGTCTAGGTAAACAACTATTATGTTTTGCTTGGTTGTGATACAGGCCGTGTAGCTGTATGCTATAATTCGTGAGGTTGTGGTTTCGAACCTAAGTATTGGCAGCCCCGAAGATGATTTACCTTGGTTTCCCCATTTTCACGCTAAGTGAATGCTAGTGGCTGTACCTCACTTCAGGTCACGGCCGCTACCCTCCTCAAGTCTAGCCCTTTCCCATTCGAGCGTCGTAGAAAGTCTGTAATAGTTAGTGCGACTGGTAACACCGAGTGCGTTGACTGCACAGTAAGGATCAAGGAATTGTGAATCTGCATTCGTGGGGTGGAGCGTTCGAACCCCATCATCTACAGATCAGAAACATATTCCCCTGATTTTTACTTCCATACTAGGACTGGAACTGCACCTTAAACAAATCCAAAGACTTTGCCTTTCTTGTCCTGGACCTTTCTTATCCCGTCGTCGCTGAAAACCTTTATGACTTAATGAAGCGTTACACAAATAGAAAACCTACTAATAAAATATAAATTTAACAATCCCAGAAAAATGCACCTAAATAATTTCTACAAGTCTTGGGTCACAGGAACCGTATTTTGGAGTTGATTGCCGCCAGTAGGACAATAGGCGAAGAGTCCTCACTTGAAAACACCTTGCAAGAATTGAATGTGACGTTTCGAATATCGGATGGGTGTATTTCGTAATGCCGGCCCAGTGGTGTAGGAGCGTGCCTACCTCTTAACCGGATGCCCCGGATTCGATTCCCGGCCAGGTCAGGGATTTTTACCTGGACCTGAGGGCTGGTTCGAGGTCCACTCAGCCTACGTGATTAGAAGTGAGGAGCTATCTGACGGTGAGATAGCGGCCCCATTTTCGAAAGCCAAGAAGAACACCCGAGAGGATTCGTCGTGCTGACCACACGACAACTCGTGATCTGCAGCCTTTCGGGCTGAGCAGTGGTCACTTGGTAGGCCAAGGATCCCATGGATGGGGGGGGGGGATATTTCGTAATGCTGAGCTAACATTTTCTTGAACTAACATCGTCATTCTGTAGATAAAGTTGACTCTATTCTTTATCATGGAATTCTCTCGTGCAGCATCTTCATGTCAAAACAGCTATTGATCTCAGGATCCTGTGTGTGCTTTCGTCGAAAGCATTTCACGATTCGGAACCAGCCGCGATAGCAGCATTCCATTGAGAATGCTAGGGTCTTGTTTTCATCCCGAACAAGCAATACTCTTGAATGTCCGGATGACAAGACGTTCTCTGCATTCGGTATGTCGTAGGAGGAGTGGAAGAAAGGGATGACTAATTAATTTAGCAAATTATCGCGTCTCTATGTAAACAGGGCACCAACCAATCGCTGTGGATTTTCGCTCAAGCTTTCCATCTCTCCCCTTCTTGAAACCCTCTCTTCTCACACCTTCATTCACCCCCTTCCTTCTACCCCTTTCATCTCTTCCGTGCTTAATACATAATGAATATTCATGATGAAATGCTTGCAGGGAAAGAAGTATATTATCTGTTAGGAATACATCGCAGTTTTCATGTTATTCACCGCTGTAGTTCCTGTTTGTAGTCACATCGTTCAAATATTTAGACATAGTTATTTGTATAATGTGACCTAATTGAAGGGCTGCAACATCCGCCGTCACCTGAAGCAGGGGATAGTACTATTTTTGTGGACAGGTGAATGCGACCAATGTAAGACACAGGACGAAAGCTTCTTCAACGGATTGACAATTAACTTTTCCCTTTATTGAACCGTGTGAAATCATCATCATCATCATCATCATCATCATCATCTGTTTACCCTCCAGGGTCGGTTTTTCCCTCGGACACAGCGAGGGATCCCACCTCTACCGCCTCAATGGCAGTGTCCTGGAGCTTCAGATTCTTGGTCGGGGATACAACTGGGGAGAATGACCAGTACCTCGCCCAGGCGGCCTCACCTGCTATGCTGAACAGGGGCCTTGTGGAGGGATGGGAAGACTGGATGGGGTAGGCAAGGAAGAGGGAAGGAAGCGACCGTGGCCTTATGTTAGGTACCATCCCGGCATTCGCCTGGAGGAGAAGTGGGAAACCACGGAAAACCACTTCCAGGATGGCTAAGGTGGGAATCGAACCCACCTCTACTCAGTTGACATCCCGAGGCTGAGTGGACCCCGTTCCAGCCCTCATACCACTTTTCAAATTTCGTGGCAGAGCCGGGAATCGAACCCGGGCCTCCGGGGGTGGCAGCTAATCACGCTAACCACTATACCACAGAGGCGGACACCGTGTTAAATACCTCACATAACCTCACTAGCTAGAGTGAACATTTCAGAAGCACTATTTGTAAATTTGAGGCAGAGCCCGTAGGTTTTCAATGCTAACCGCTGTATTAAGGACTTTGTAATTAATTAATTCTTATTATCATTAATGCAA
This sequence comes from Anabrus simplex, assembly GCF_040414725.1. Classification (NCBI taxonomy): domain Eukaryota; kingdom Metazoa; phylum Arthropoda; class Insecta; order Orthoptera; family Tettigoniidae; genus Anabrus; species Anabrus simplex. The sequence continues at coordinate 450,341,235 of NC_090265.1, forward strand.
AATGCATTAGCACCTTTCGGTAAATTTTTTGTTGAATAACAATTTGGATAATGTGGTAATGAAATTGTATTAGTCCAAATTTCGGCATTTGCCTGGTGTGAAAATGGGAAACCACGGAAAACAATCTTCAAGGCTGCCGACAGTGGGACTAGAACCCACTATCTCCCCATTACTGCAGTCCAAAAGTATTTTGAGCATATGATACAGGCTACCAGCCTTGTAACCGTTGGCTGAATTGTCAGCGTACTGGCCTTCGGTTCAGAGGGTCCCGGGTTCGATTCCCGGCCGGGACGTGTGTTTTTACCTTCATTGGTTAATTCTCATTGGCTCGGGAGCTTGGTATTTGTGTTGTCCCCAACATACCTAAAACTCTCACACCACACAAAACACTATCCTCCACCACAATAACACGCAGTTGCCTACATATGGCAGATGCCGCTCACCCTCATCGGAGGGTCTGCCTTACAAGAGCTGCATTTAGCTAGAAATAGCCACACGAAATTATTGCCGATATTAAGCATTCAGGAACTGCATCTTGTTAAGAGTTAACCTAAAGGTTTTGCTGTAACCATTCTATTCGTATGGACATTACAGACAATTACGCAAGAAAAGCAAAGCAAATTTATCTCCGTACAGGCCAAGAAGGCCCTTGGAGGGGTGGAAGGGGTGGAAGGCTTCCAGTATCCGTAATGACGGCACCATTCGGGGTAGAGTGGTCAGCTGTTCGACCGGCCGCCTTTCCTCCCAGAAATGAACCTGGTACTCATTTTTGGTGTAGGCTAAGTGAACCTCAGGGCCATATGCACCTCGGGAAGTAGAAATCTAGTTTCTTAAATTTTTCGATTTCCTGACGGGGAATCGAACCCACATCCTTCCGGGTGAACCGAGCATGCATTTACAGCCTTGGCCAGGCAGCCCCTGTAAATATTTAGACTAACTATTATTGATTTTAGCCAGCTATTATTATTATTATTATTATTATTATTATTATTATTATTATTATTATTATTATTATTCCAGTACATTCACCTGTCTTATCGATGAGATCATAGTACCTCTAAGCTCACGTTTATCTAATATTTGTTCTTCAATGCAGGGTGTTTACACTGGGGGAAATCATTCATTTCTGTTCCAGTGTATTATATGTATGAGGCTCAAATATCTGCGGCAAGTAATAAAACACTGCTTGAAAACAGGAACAAGAAAAGAACATTTGTTCATTTCCTCTTCCACTTTTTCTTCATCCTGTTGTCCTGTAGTATTTTAGAACATTCAATGTCTGTTACTTTCCCAGATCCATTTGTAGATTTCCCTCCCTTTTTAACGTCTACCGCCAAGCCATTCTCTTCTTAATTTAATGACCGCTGTCTTTCAAGAAAGAGCCCAGACTAATGAAGTCATGTCCTAATTGTGATGGTTGCAGCACAATGCAGCTTTCGCTCGGTTACTCTCCATTCACGGCCACATCTGCTGTGGGGAAAGTACTCTTCCGACACACTGTAAGTGGTATAGGCCTATTTGTTAGGTTTGGTGAAACAAACGCCTAACCATAAAATTATAAGTGGAAACACAAAAATCTCAACAAACGCCTGGATGTCGATGGGGTAACTATACAAATGTGTGAATAAGGCACTAGTTAACAATAAATATGTATAACAAAATATTTCTTGGAATTGTAAAATCCGGCACTATATGACAGTAAACAATCCGGAAGCACTCTACGTATCAGAGACACTCAACTTCCAACACATACATTGAAGGAGCAATTCGAATTTAAAGGACGCAAAATCATGGGAACATTTCTACGATCGAGGCCTAAAGACGGAGCGCGTTACTCTACACCCAACGCAGACGTCCACAAACAAAGCCCCACAATCACAAATACGATGCGTATGCGAAAAACCCAGCTCCAAGGTCATCTACAGTATACAGAATGGCCGAATCCACACATTCCAGGAAAACACGACTATCAGACAAAACTGTGTGAACAAACAGGAAAATCTTCAAGAAATAGAATCTAGAGGAAAATTACACAAACAAAGGCTTTCGAGGAAGAAGAGAGAAAGATCACACGACGTAAATGGTCGACGCAATGGATTTACACCCACTCGTTTCGTATGAAAGAATTTTTAGCTAAAAGGAAAATAAACAAATTTTGTTTCTGTCTGGTACTAAGCGACCAATTCGTGAATAAGAATAATAATGAGGCACTAACACGTACCCTAGAAACATGGTACAAGAAGCCTGATACTTCCCCAAAAAATTCCCGATACTCCCGAAATGGGCCAAGTTAGGGGCATTCGATGTTCGAGCAGTAAAACAAAACAGAATAGTTATGCAAAGTTTTCTTTCACCCAGTGGGCAACTTCTTTATCAAACGGTTGACCTGTAGTTTACATGGGCTTAACAGTTTCCTGATAGTATACATTTATTGTTAACATCAAATCGTGAGAAAGTGTTGAGATTTTTTTTTGTTGTTGTTGCCATTTTGCTTCACGTCGCACCGACACAGATATGTCTCATGGCGACGATGGGACAGGAAAGGCCCAGGAATTGGAAGGAAGTGGCCGTGGCCTTAATTAAGGTACAGCTCCGGCATTTGCCTGGTGTGAAAATGGGAAACCACGGAAAACCATCTTCAGGGCTGCCGACAGTGGGGCTCGAACCCACCATCTCCCGGTTACTGGATACTGGCCGCACTTAAGCGACTGCAGCTATCGAGCTCGGTAGTGTTGAGATTACGAAGGATAAATGATAAATAACCGATAAATGGAATTCGAAATTTAGGCAGGTAAAATAATGAAAACATTTGAATTAATAGGGCAGTTTAAGGAATTCTGCCAGACCAGTAAAGTGAAGTCTTCGGCCAGGAGGCTGGTTGGATCCTCAAGTAGCACAACAAAGCTTGTGCAGTTATTGGGAATCCATAAAAACCAATGGCGGTGCCATAACAAGCGCACAAGGCATGATAAGCAGTGAGGTAGTTTGCCATTATTTTCCTAACAGGCTCAGAAATTGTTATTGTACCATGACCGGCTCTATGAGTAGCACCGTTCATAACATCTGGACGCACTAGTCGTGGCCTGAATGTCATTACTCATCAGCTTCCATACTGTCACACCCATAAAAGGATTGAGACCTCAGTGGAAGCTATATTTTATATTGACCTGTGCCAAAATACAGATGCAAAACTGCTGCACCAATTCAGAAATAGAAAAAGGTCCGAAGAACCTGACCCCTGAAGATCCTTAGCAAAAAATGGGAAATTTTCAAAAGTGCTACTCAGAAACAAAACAAAATGGCATAGGTTTGCAAATATAAGCATTTTTCTATCCAGTGGGAAATGTTCTTCCAAAATAATGACTTGTAGCTTTCGTGGACTTGTAATTACCCTAATCAACTTTTTAACATCATCGAGAATATGATGAGGCGAATTTTCTAAATATAAAGAAGGTGTAATAATAATAATAATAATAATAATAATAATAATAATAATAATAATAATAATAATGGTGTGTAGCCTCCTGAGAGGCCTGCTGTAGCCAGAGGAATTAACCAATGAAATTTCAAATCCTCGACCCAACCGGGAATCGAACCGGGACCCGTAAGCCAAAGGTCAGCACGCTAATGTCGTAATCTATACGTGCAAGTCAAAGTGGGCGATGTATGATAAAATAATGAAAATAGATATGAACTAATGGAGCACTTTCAGGGATCCCAGAAACTTAAAACTTGGTAATAGAGAAACTGATAAACCCATGGTCCTTACAAAAACCTAAAATTCCCCGAGGGGGAGAGCTGGGATTGGGAGGTTCTACATTGGAACTTATAAGCAAAACAGTGAAACCACGCCAAGCTTTCTTTCACCCTATATGATTTTTTTCGAAGGTGTTGGGGAATGTATTTTGTGTAGTAAAACTTAATGTAAGCCAACGGCCGTAACCGTGTTGAAACACGCGGATCCCGTGAGATCTACGAAGTTAAGTAACATTTGGCGTGGTCAGGACGTGGATGGGTTGCCACGCGCTGTTGGTTGGCGGGGGGAGGGTGAGGAAATGGAGGAGCGGAAAGGAACTGGCCACCCTACCGCACGTAAACTCCAGCTCAGCAACACCTCTGCGGAGATTCGGACCTGCCTTCGGACAGAATAACCCTTACCTTACCTTACTTAATGTAACAGAAATGTGAAGTATATCTACACGAAATAAATATGCTTTACCTAAATCGTACTAAATGTATCTAGGCCCTTACATTTAAAGAACATGGCGGGTCTGCTTCACCTGTTGATTAACATTTAACACGGCCCATTCCATTGACAATATACATTTATTGCTAAACATATTCCTTAAAACTCATTGCGACTTTAATGTGTAACGAAGCGCCCAGATGTAGTTTGTACTGTAATATTGGAATATTTTACAACGTATTTGTATTTTAAATTTATTTTAGCCGAACGTTCCCGCGTATCGGGTGAGGGGACGTTAAACATAGTTAGAAATTTGATTTTTTTTTTTTTTTTTGGAAAGGGTGACGATGACGTAGATGCAGAATTATTTTATAAATAATCAGCCACGTGGGGAACGACGCAAGACGGAATGTGACTGTATCAGGTGATCTCAGGTTACCAAATGCTAACTGGGAAAGTATATACAGTAAATATGAGAAAAGAACTGGAATCTCAGATGAGACTTTTTGTGGATGATTATATACTGTACAGAGTAATAAATAAAATACAGAATTGTAAGTGACTGCAAAAAGACCGAAAACGTTGTGAGATGGACTGCAGACAATGGTATGATGATAAATGGGATGAAAAGTCAGGTTGTGAGTTTCACCAAGTGGAGAAGTCGTCTCAGTTTTGATGACACAGTCAATGTAGTGAGAGTTGGGGTAAATGCATTAACGGGATTGTAAATAAAGGCTACAGATCTCTTCATATGATTAGGAGGGTATTCAGGGGTTGTAGCAAGGATATGAAGGAAAGGGCATGTAAGTCACTGGTAAGACCCCAATTCTAGACGCCAGGTGTAAACAATCAAGTGCGAAAATGTAGATTTTGAGGTGATCTGTATTCGTTGTGCCTTCTTATGGATACGCTATTGTATGTTCATAGAAAAGAAAGAAAGCTGTATGATACCATCGTAGGTGCAAAGAGAAACCAACGATAAGCAATAATAAATTATCGAACAACAGTTCAACCTTAAAAGTAGCAAAATATCCGCACCAGCAGCTTCTATCTGGTATCCTGTAAAGTTAGTGAAATGTCACGATATTTTACCTCTGATGTCCAGAATTAGAGTATGGTCCCAATGTGTGGAGCCCTCACGGAACTTCCGGTACTTAATTTGTGAACTGGAAAATATCCAAAGCAAAGCAACGCAGTTTGTTTTGGGTGGTTTACGGCCAAAAAAGTAGTGTTAGGAAAATGTTGCAAACATTTGGGCTGATAAGAGTTGGAAATATGGAAACACACCTTGACTAAGCCTAGGGTTCCGAGATTTCAGGGGAGAGATGGCTTGGAATGACATTTGCAGACGAAAGTTTGAATGGAATTTTTAAAACAAGGGAAGTTATGAAGATAAAGTTGGAATTCAAGAGGAGAATTTGGGGAAAATGTTCGTTTTTGGGAAGAGGAATTACGGATTGGAATAATTTACCAAGAGAGATGTAAGACTAGGTACACGATTGATAGGAAACGCAAATAAGTTGGAAATTGGATATCTAAACTGTTGCAAGTGTGATGTTTCACTTAGACAGTTCCCGCCTTCACACTACAGATACAGTATATCGGAGGGAAACTCTCCAAGACATCACGCATTTGCTGTGCCCCGCAAGATGCACGGATCTAAGCCCTATTTGACGTATGTGGGGCATTATGGGTAGGCACCTGCAGAATTCTTATCAGCCACTGCGGACTGTGGTCAAAACCGCCCTCGCTATGCCACAAGCATGGACCGCAATTCCGCATGATATAATACAGGGCCATATTGACTCCATACCGCGCAGAATTCAACAATGTAGGCGCATACAGCCCGGGGTAGGCACACTCTGTACTAACATTTGTCCACAAGTCTGCACAGAAGCACCAGAATGTGTCGTCTCGCATCACTGCCTCACGTCCGTCCACCATGCACACGCCTTCATGGTGTTGCAACTTTCATTTTCACCTAGTGTGCTTTGATTTCATAAATCCCACATGTATTCATCGGAATTCCAGTCGAGCCAACCTTATGAGAAGCCAGTGACAATCCCACTCAGATATAATGGTTCCACACTGGCGCAAAATGCGTCTTCCATCACCTGATCTGCATCCTCAATGGAATTATTGAGTCATCAATCCCGTGGTAGGTAGCTCTGAACCCGGAGAAGATACAGTAGACTATTCGTGAGCCGAGGTTTTCTTGCTGTTCAACATTAGTCTGTTTTCATTAATCAACAAACACTTTCACCCGTCCAATGTTTGAATACCTGCTTTGAAGATATTTTGGGATCCGATATTTGATCAGGATAATGACATATTCCAACACCGTTATACAAAGCCAATTTATCATTTATATTTCAATATTGCCACTTTGAAATAAAAGTTTGATTTATTTTGCGAGCTGCACGCAGTGGAAGTGTATGGATTAATGGCGTTTAGTGCAAAGCAATCCTGTACTAATCTGACTGAGTAGAATTAACTAAGACCGATGACCGCCTGTAGATGAACCAAGGATCTCTCTCTAACAGAACTTCATGTCAACTAAACAGATCAACAGCTGATGGATACTCCCGTATCTAACTTAGGCTATCTCAAGGGCAATTTTCTTATTTTCACTCCCATGAAAGACACTCCAAGTTAATTTATGACCCTTGCGACTTATCTGCATCCCTCTTAGAGGCGAGGAGGGATAATATATTGCGTGCTGTTTTCCAAGGAAAGTACTAAACGTTCTACTAACTTTTATCCCTTGTCTTGGGAGACTAACGTTTGGAACAACACGAAACTTAATCGAAACAGGTAATATGTTACTTCGAGCACTAGGAAGACAAATGAGTTTAAAATGTAGCTTAATGAATGTTGATGTCCCTTATGAAATGTCATGGCTCAGGAGTGAAGAGGGTAAAGGTACGATGCTTTTCTCACCAACATTTTCTTCACAAGTGTAAATGTTCCTTTATCAACAGGGAATTGAATTGGTTGAATTAAAGAATTGTCCGCCTCTGTGGTGTAGTGGTTAGCGTGATTAGCTGCCACCCCCGGAGGTCCGGGTTCGATTCCCGGCTCTGCCACGAAATTTGAAAAGTGGTACGAGGGCTGGAACGGGGTCCACTCAGCCTCGGGAGGTCAACTGAGTAGAGGTGGGTTCGATTCCCACCTCAGCCATCCTGGAAGTGGCTTTCCGTGGTTTCCCACTTCTCCTCCAGGCGAATGCCGGGATGGTACCTAACTTAAGGCCACGGCCGCTTCCTTCCCTCTTCCTTGCCTATCCCTTCCAATCTTCCCATCCCTCCACAAGGCCTCTGTTCAGCATAGCAGGTGAGGCCGCCTGGGCGAGGTACTGGTCATACTCCCCAGTTGTATCCCCAGACCAAGAGTCTGAAGCTCCAGGACACTGCCCTTGAGGCGGTAGAGGTGGGATCCCTCGCTAAGTCCGAGGGAAAAACCGAACCTGGAGGGTAAACAGATGATGATGATGATGATGATGATGATGATGATGAATTAAAGAATTTGGCAACTCCTGAAGATCTTCATGAGGCTCAGCCAGAAGGGAGCCTGGTAGAACTAAGCCACCACCATCATTTCCACCCGAGACCTAGTTAAAATCACGATATTATATTTAAGGCATATTTAATCATTTACTTACAAGGGGGCATTCCCTGCTCGTCAACACCGATTTCGATAAAATTTTTAGAACATGCAGGGATTGGCTAAAAACGATGGTACCCGAAGTGGGAACTCCAGATGGCCAAGCGTATAGAAAATAAAAATAAAAATAGAAATGTTGACGTGGCCCTCGCACCGCATAAGCCACTTACGTAAGTGCGCCCGCCGTCCAGTTGTTGGGGGTAGCGGTAAGAGCTCGGACTGGTAATTTGATGGTCGTGGGTTCGACTCCCCGTGTAGAGGCTGGTTTTTTCTGTCAAATTTTATATTATTCATTTTCCAATTACGCAAAGAGGTCAATAATTCATTTTATTTATTTATACGCAAAAAGCATAGAAAAGGTCAAAAATTGGGATTTCATTGGTATTGTCTATCTGCGCCAAGAGTCTATTGTTTTTGTACAGCCGCCAGGAGCAACCTTCACTTGTCAGGTGAAAACGAATCTTACAGCGAAACGACTATTCACGTTTATGGCACATTCACCAAGGAGGGGAGATAGCCAATAAAGGAGAAAAAAAAAGAATTTCTGTTTGAACACGTCGGAAAAGTTCGGAACTTCAAATTTTCTACAATTGTGCGCTCGTTAAAAAATGACGTCCTATATGCCTTTTGCATAAGTAAAATAAATTAAGTCCGCCTCTGTGGTGTAGCGGTTAGCGTGATTAGCTGCCACTCCCGGAGGTCCGGGTTCGATTCCCGGCTCTGCCACGAAATTTGAAAAGTGGTACGAGGACTGGAACGGGGTACTCAGCCTCGGGAGGTCAACTGAGTAGTGGTGGATTGTATTCCCACCTCAGCCATCCTGGAAGTGGTTTTCCGTGGTTTCCCACTTCCCCTCCAGGCAAATGCCGGGATGGTACCTTACTTAAGGCCACGGCCGCTTCCTTCCCTCTTCCTTGGCTTTCCCATCCAATCTTCCCATCCCTCCACAAGGCCCCTGTTCAGCATAGCAGGTGAGGCCGCCTGGGCGAGATACTGGTCATTCTCCCCAGGTGTATCCTCGACCCAAAGTCTGAAACTCCAGGACACTGCCCTTGAGGCGGTAGAGGTGGAAACCCTCGCTGAGTCCGAGGGAAAATCCGACCCTGGAGGGTAAATATATAAATTGAAAATAATATTCTCCACCCGGCGAGTCGAACCCACGACCAACGAATTACTAGACCAAGCTCTTACCGCTACGCCAACTACAGTAGCCTACAGCTCGGCGTGCGCACTAACGTAAGTGGCTTGTACGGTGCGTGAGCCGCGTCAACATTTTTATTTTTATTTTCTATACGCTTGACCATCTGGAGTTCCCACCATGGTTACTTTCATTTCAAGCCAAGCCCTGCATGTTCTATAAATTTGAGCGAAATCGGTGGTGACGAGTAGGGAATGTCCCCTTGTTAGTCATATTTGCGGCAGTCTTTGATCACCATTGAAGTTATTCTTACGGATTTCATGGCTTCAGGTCCGCCTCTGTGGTGTAGTGGTTAGCTTGATTAGCTGCCACCCCCGGAGGTCCGGGTTCGATTCCCGGCTCTGCCACGAAAATTTGAAAAGTGGTACGAGGGCTGGAACGGGGTCCACTCAGCCTCGGGAGGCCAACTGAGTAGATGTGGGTTCCATTCCCACCTCAGCCATCCTCGAAGTGGTTTTCCGTGGTTTCCCACTTCTCCTCCAGGCGAATGCCGGGATGGTACCTAACTTAAGGCCACGCCCGCTTACTTCCCTCTTCCTTGTCTATCCCTTTCAATCTTCCCATCCCTCCACAAGGCCCCTGTTCAGCATAGCAGGTGAGGCCGCCTGGGCGAGGTACTGGTCATTCTCCCCAGTTGTATCCCCCGACCAAGAGTCTGAAGCTCCAGGACACTGCCGTAGAGGTGGGATCCCTCGCTGAGTTCGAGGGAAAAGCCGAACCTGGAGGGTAAACAGATGATGATGATGATGATGATTTCATGGCTTCAGTTCTATTATTCACAGTGACATCAAAATCACTGACAATATGGTGATCAATCGTTTGTCGATCAGTGTGAAAGTTCTGCATATTTTGACACATCTGGTCATTCAACAAATATCATGTAGGTCCTACTGCTTTTAAAAATGTGTGTTTCATAAACTAAGTACTGTACATTTGCGCGTAATATTATTTTGATATTTCTTCCTTTTCTTTTTCTTTTTTTTTTCACAATTGGCTTTACGTCGCACCGATACACATAAGTCTTATGGCTACGATGGGATAGGAAAGTCCTAGGAGTGGGAAGGAAGCGGCCGTGTTCTTAGGTGAGGTATAGCTCCAGCATTTGCCTGGTGTGAAAATCGGACACAACGGAAAACCATCTTCAGGGTTGCCGTTAGTGGGGTTCGAACGCCCTATCTCCCAGATGCAAGGTCACAGCTGCGCGGCCCTAACCAAGCGGCCAACTCGCCCGGTGATATTTACTTCTTAAAATGCATCACTAATTCAAGAATTATTCATCAATTTATTAACGATACTCTGAATAATATACTGATCATTTTTAAGGAAATGTGATTCAGAAGAGTATATATGATATACTATGAAACATTCATTATATTGGCCGACCGAGTCGTGTGGCTGGTAGGTTGCAGTACGAAGATAATGGGTTCAAACCCAACTCCAGGCGATCCTAAAGAAGGTTTTTCGTGTTTTGCCATTTCCGCTACCTTATCTGACGTCACAGCTCTTACCAATCTGAGTCCTGTCCTATCCAATTGTCTCCATGAAGACTGAGTTGGTGCGATGTATTACTAATGGCAAATAAGTTTCATTTTGTAATAAACAATATTTATTTTGAATATTCAGTTTTTACGGTCGAATTCATGTCTAGTACATAGCCTATAGCACATACAGAAAAAAAAAGATGTTAAGTAGAACATGGTGAAAATGGTTAATCAGTCTATGATGGGATCCGAGCTCATGGCCTTCGAATGTGATCGTTCCTAATCAACAGTGCAGAAATGACACAGCCATCAAAGTTCAAACGGTAGAACATCGGGGTGCAAAATTGGTACTCTGTGGATTCGTGTCCTACTGATGTAAGCTTAGCCAAGTTTTTGCTCGGATATTCATCTTTTTGACATGCACCAAATGCACTCGACACGATTTAAATAGTTGAAAACCATACAGTACTTTTTTTTAACATTCCAGCGACGGATTATCATGACTTTAATGTGAAACGCAAAAACTACTCGATTCAGGATTCTGTCAAAGTAGTCCTTAGTGTATCATATTTCTGAGTTTTCCCCTCCTTCTACCTCCAGCTGTAAAGGCTAATGAACTTGATGAGATTAAGAAAATTTTCAGAGGTGAGATGTCGATTAGCTGTTGACGCGATAACAGAATATTTCAAAGGTGTGAAGGGTTAAATCGCAGTCAAATTGGAATGCGCTCTGATAGACTATTACTATGCACAGAACGTCTTGGCCTTGAGGTTCGTACTAGCTAACGGTAAGACTTCCAGTAGGACTGAGATCTGCTGTGACTGTTCCCACGCATATTCTGTGCGTGCCTGCCCGGAAAGGATATACTAAATGGCATTCCCGGTCAGTAATCGGGACTGTAGGTGCGGCAATACTGCCACAAGAAGAACATGTGCTAATGGTGAACCGCTAACATACAGTGAATACCGAATGAAAAGAATTATCCTCATCCCAATCGCTCTTTGACGCGAGTTACCTTCCGATTCGGGAGAGAACACTCCGCTAATACAGAATACACTCTTGCCAGCAAAGTAATAAAAAAGGGAATAGGCACTTACTAAAGAACCGACAAAACCTTGGACATTAGTTATAATCTACGACATGTATTAACATTTACTACTACCGTTATATTTTTAGTTTAACATTTTAAAAAGTAGGATACATCTGAAATTCGACCAGTATTACATCAAACCTGGAAAATCATAATTTTGTGTCCAACTCTTTGGTTGTACGGTCATCGTACTAGCCTTCATTTCAGAGGCCCCCGAGTCCGATTCACGGGTGGGTACAAGATTTCAACTTTGTCTGGTAAATATACCTTTCTCGGGGGCTAGGGGTTTTTGTGCCCATGTTAATACACATTTTCTCTAACATGCAACACTACACACTACCATAGAAGCACGGAATAGTGAATACATCCTTCCACATAAGGTTGGCATCAGAAAATCGAACCTGCCGAAAAATCAGCCAAATCCATACAAAGTGCCGACCCCAGGTTAATGGGGAAACCAGGAAGAAGAACAAGAAGGAGAAGGAGGAAGAAACTGCACTGTAGAATTTTAAATAACCCCGTTTTAAAACGTTACAAATAAACAGTACAGATTTTGATGGCTGTCAACCGTGGACAACGTGATCCGGGAGTTTGAACCTGAAAGGTTCAGGAAAAAGAGGCCGCTAGCGTGAAAATAAATAAATAAATAAATAAATAAATAAATAAATAAATAAATAAATAAATAAATAAATAAATAAATAAATACATAAATAAATAAATAAACTCATGACCCACACAGTCCAATAACATTCTTGGTCCCGCTGCCCAGCCAGATGCCCAGTACATGTCCTGCGGTCCTTATGACCTCATAGTATGGCCTGCCTTTCATAACTGGCTCACTGCCTCTCATATCTAATAGCTCCTCAGAAGACCTCACATGAACCAGAGTGAACATTGTTGCAGTCACCAGAAAAGCGTTACAATCCTTAAAGGAGCCAAGAATCGAAACCAGAGTCTCCGAGTATAGAACAGAGCCGACACTTTAAACGAATACGTTGCTAGGAACACTAAGAACAAGAAGCAGAATAATAATAATAATAATAATAATAATCATAATAATAATAAATAATAATAATAATAATAATAATAATAATAATAATAATAATAATAATAATAGATGGCCTACAATTATTTCAAAACGTCATTTCCGTCTAATTCCATCTTAAAACGAAAGTATTCCACTAGTGCCTAGGATTGGCAAGGAAGCTACTATGGCATGTATTTTGTATATCAACTCGAAATGTTTCTGAGGTGAAGTGGGAAACCACAGAAAACTACATCCAGGACCTTTGATAGTTAATCATTAATCCAGTACTCCACTTGTTACCTGTTTCTTAATGTTGTATTTTCCTAAATCAGCCTTGCATTTGTTGGGAATCGAATTATGTCAGCCAGACAAAGGCCAAGAGACAAACACACATAATGAGTCCGAGTGGGAGAGTGGTGGTGGGGGTGGTGGTGGTGATTATTGAAGAGGAAGTACCCGTATGGGAGATGTAGCCTACATAAGCCTGCAGTAGACTAACTTATAATAATTTCCTTTTCAGAGGAGGTTTGAATCGTGTTTTGAGACAGATATTCAGGACTTAAAATGATTTACCGAGTGAGTTGGCCATGCGGTTCAAGCCGCGTAGCTGTAAGCTCCCAATCGGGAGATGCTGGGTTCGAATCCCACCGTCGGCAGCCCTGAAGGATTTTGTCCGTGGTTTCCCATTTTAACACCAGGTAAGGCTGACCTTCAATTAAGATCATGGCCACCACCATCCCAAACCTAGCTCTTTTTCGCCCCTACGTCGCCACGTGACAACACCTCAAGTGCCACCGGTTGAAAAACACTTTTCGAGAACAAATAATTGGCGCTGTTCATGAAGCTTACTCTGTTCGCTAAATCTGTCAGCTGATGTATGGATGTGGCAATAGGATGGTATAATCAGCATACTTTACATTTCACATTCCTCTTCGGTCTGTTGATATCCTTCCTTCCCAACCATCAAGTAAGCTACATCCTTTTACTAAGCATTCAGAGGGAACAGGATATTGTACATAATGCCTACTAGACAGTAGGAGTTCTTATGGAGTTTTAATTACCAAATCATAATTTCATATCTCATACCTAATAAATGCCATCATCTTGTATTTCCATTCCATAACTTGAGTTGAGAAATTGACGGTAGCACTCACATCGAATTCTACACACGAGCACCAGTCAGAACGGAAGGTTCTTTTGTTAATGAGAAAGCAAACTTCCCAACTCTGGGGAGGTTTGTGGTGGTGGTCATAATGAGAATTTGATACCGGAGGGATTTTGAGTCACGTCAAACGTATTCTGTAGATTTGCAAAGGGGAAAAGTACTGAGTAATATTTAACAGCTGTGTATACCTTTTGAGACCAACATGTAGTACAATACTCTTCTTAGTCTACCGAACGAGTTGAAAACGCAGTGTGGACACTGTAGCTGTAAGCTTGCATTTGGGAGATGGTGAGTTCGAGCCGCACCGCAGGCAGCCGTTAAGATGGCTTTCCGTAATTTTCCATTTTCACACCAGGCAAATACCAGAGCACAACTTTAATTAAGGTCAAGTAAATTTCATTTCCAGTCCTAGTACTTTCCTATCCTGTCAGCTCTGGAAATGTATAAACGTTGTAGGAATGAAACAGGCAATAAATTACATTATTATTATTATTATTATTATTATTATTATTATTATTAATCATAATGGTGAGAGTAATAATGATGATTGCTCCTCAATACAACAATCACCAATATATATGCCTAAATGAAACATATTGACATAGTGTCGTTATTTATTTTCAGCATAGCAAAAGCATAAATAATATTTGAATTTCGTAGCAGTAATTGATTGATAACTATGTTAACAAAAATCTACATCAAATTCCCTCTGATGTTTTCTTTTCCTTAACTTCGTTTACGTAATTTCTTTTTGATGGAGGCCTATTTCAATGATAAGATACCGATAACACACAGAAAAAGTACTGGATGGTTCTGCACTATTTAAATATAGTCTCTATTGTAAATTACAATGATTTTGAGCTCTAATATTTCGGAACTATACCGTGAGTAAACAAGTTAATTTTGGATGCGGTGTTACGATAACACACTGCGAATGATTTGATTCATTTTTAAATTATCTGATCGCCGGGCTGAGTGGCTCAGGCGGTTAAGGCGCTGACCTTCTTACTCCAACTTGACAGATTCAATCCTGGCTCAGTCCGGTGGTATTTGAAGGTGCTCAAATACATCAGCCTCGTGTCGGTACATTTACTGGTCCGTAATAAAACAATTATTATCTTGCTCATCAATATGTACACTACATGTGTCCAATACATACGTCACCAATAAACTTCAGAGTGGGATTTACTGATCTGACTTGAGACAGTAATTTATACCTTCACGATCAACAGAGCCCGTGCCACATATGTACTCCTGGATTGTCATCATATTTATTGGTCCAGGGATCATGCTATTTTTCTTTTGACCTCCATTTTGCTGTTTGAACTGGCCGCTCTAGTCATCTGGACAAAGATAATGAAAATCCACAGACATAGCACTCCCATTCCACGCTGCTAGCCCTGGACCTGAAGAAAGTAACAAAAATCTGCACCAGCAGCGAATGGACAAAGATAATGAGAATCCACAGACATAGCACTCCCATTCCACGCTGCTAGCCCTGGACCTGAAGAAAGTAACAAAAATCTGCACCAGCAGCGAATGGACAAAGATAATGAGAATCCACAGACATAGCACTCCCATTCCACGGTGCTAGCCCTGGACCTGAAAGTAACAAAAGACGGCACCAGCAGCGGAGTACGACATAAAACAGTCCTGTCTACAAGCCTTAAGTATGTTTTCATATTTCTCAAATAACGACGGTATTTCTTAATTTGCCGCAGATTTTTCACTTGATATGTGTAAAAGCAATTATTATGTTCCATTTGTGACAAATTTTATAGTGATATTTCAGGGATACCTTTGCGCATCGTACCCGTATTACTGTGTGACATGGTTATCACAAGAATTGTCGGAGAAATTACGGGTATTGTAGAAAGAATGTTAATCTTACTAAATTCTATCTCTCACATCTCCATTTACACGGTGGTTACACTGTTTTTCACCGCAATCCGAAGCAATGCTTCCTTAAAGAGAGTGTAATTAATACCGTTAAGAGTCGTTTAAAATGTAAATTGTCTCATTGAGAGCAAAGAAAACAGAAGGAAAGGGGGAAAGAACACTTGCATTAGCTTATCGGCAATGATCAACATAAATCAATACTTTTATTAAACTTGCTAATTAGACGCTATCTGTCTGGTGGCGATTCATTTGTCAGCTCGCGCCGACGAGGTGGGACTGAGTGAAACACTTCTGTCCCTATCTCTACTAACGCTGAATGAAGTGAAATCTATAATAAAGGAATTCAACAAAACACATGGCTATTAAATTGTCAGGAGGAGAGCAGTCTAATTCTGTCTTTGACATAACTTATTAACATTGGCTAATGAAGGACTTGTCACTGCTGTTGACTTCCAAATCAGTAATGCGCAACCTAACACAAGAGCATTCCCAAGTAGGTCATTCCCAGGTGAAGTAAGTTATATTTTAATTCCCACACGACTCTGTCTCCTTGAAATGTAGGCCTAATGTTGTCTGAAATGCTAACAGCCCGAACCATCAAAGAATCCGCATGTCTTTTCTTCTTCAGGTTGTGTCGGAAGGAGGGGAATTAAAATTGTTGTTCCAAAACTTAATATGCTATACAATATCATACCCATGATTTCTCAGATGAGTAAGCAGTTAGCTTTGCAGTTACGGTATCACTAAAATCACAGTCGTCGGAGTGTACTGTAGCATACTTCAAAGCAGAGTAAATACAGAAAAAAAAAAATGCGTTAAACCTAATGAAGTTAATAAACTCAAAATTATACGTATCAAGTAAGAAATATCATCGACTCATCTGATTTCAATGAACTACAGAAACAGAAGGATTAAATTATTGTACAAAGAATAATTTAGTTGGCATGTTTGTGGAGCTCCCCGCTCTTAAAAGTGAGATCTGGGGCGTTCGCAAAAAGACCAAAGAAGGTTATATTTGGGCCCCGGCAACGGTTATTCGTAGAATGGTGCACCGAGATGTTGTAGAAAGGGTACCTAGCTCTGTGGATTCTAGTTAGAAACCATACTGTATTGTGTCAATTCATAAACAGCGATAATGCTATGCGAAACATTATTCTATACGATCGAACAGAGAAATTAAAATTTAGAATAAATGTTTGAAGTGCACAAGTCGTTTCAGGCCTAAATATTATTATTATTATTATTATTATTATTATTATTATTATTATTATTATTATTATTATTATTATTATTATTATTATTATTATTGCTGTACATCCATGATTTCACTTAAACTTTTCTTCCTTCATCGTTCATGGTATGAGGGTATTTTTGGGTTGTAGTAAGAATGTAAAGGAGAGGGCATATAAGTCTCTGGTAAGACCCCAACTATAGTATAGTTCCAGTGTATGGGACCCTCACCATGATTACTTGATTCAAGAACTGGAAAAAATCCAAAGAAAATCAGCTCTGTTTTCTCTGGGCGATTTCCGACAAAAGAGCAGTGTTACAAAAATGTTGCAAAGTTTGGCATGGGAAGACTTGGGAGAAAGGAGACGAGCTGCTCTACTAAGTGGTATGTTCTGGGCTGTCAGTGGGGAGATGGCGTGGGAGGACATCAGTGGACGAATAAGTTTGGCTACGAACTCACTTTGAATCACAACTGCGTTCGCTTTGTATCTTGATTTTCCCACAGCACTAACGTCCAGAAGGGATTGCTGCCTAAGAACTTAAAGTGGGAAACGCGTTTTAATTTTCTGCATCTTTTTTGCATAAATGTGTTTAAATCCAGGAATGTCAGCAGGAATACACAAATTAAAATATACACAACAGTACCAAGACCAATAGTTATGTATGGATCAGAATGCTGGGTGATGACCTCCAGAGAAGAACAGTGGCTGTTACGGTGGGAAAGGAAGATATTGAGAAAGATATTCGGTACAGTAAGAGATCAGGATGGGTGGAGAATGAGGACAAATGTAGAGCTGCAAGGACTGTTTGGCCAGCCAGATATTGTTACTAAAATTAAGCAGGGAAGAATTAGGTGGGCCGGTCATGTTCAGAGAATGGCAGAAACCTGTACCGTTAAAAAGGTGTTTATAGGAAAACTTGATGGAAGGAGGGGAAGAGGAAGACACAGGAAAAGATGGATTGATGATGTTGAGAATGACCTTAGAAAGTTAGGAGTTAAACGTTGGAGAAGAAAAGCTGAGGACCGAGATGAATGGAGGCAGGTGATAAAGGAGGCCAAGGACCTACAAGGACTGTAGCGCCGACCAGTAAGTAAGTAAGTATCTTTTCTGCATCTTGTGTCGCACCGACACAGATCGGTCTTACGGCGACGATGGGATAAGGAAGGTCTAGGAGCGAGAAGGAATCGGCCGTGGACTTAATTAACGCACAGTCCCAGCATTTGGCTGGTGTGAAAATGGGAAAGTATGGAAAACCATACTGAAGACTGCCGGCAGTGGGATTTGAACCCATTGCCTCCCGAATGCAAGCTGACAGCTACGTGCCCCAAACCACGCGGCCACTTGCTCAATCTTTAGTTTATAAACAATGTTTAGCCTTGTTTACGATCGTTTAGAACCGTGTCGGACATTCACTAACTGGCTATTGAAGTTAACGTGATGATATTAATCTAATTCATATATTCTATGTTCGTTTAGAATATACAATCCATAGCAGTAGTTGTTGCCTGCTGCCATTTCTTGATGGATACAGTACTTTTGTATCCATCTCTTAGCACAGGCCAGAGTAAAGTGTAGCTTCCACCGAAGTCCCAGTCTCATCCATGGCTGTGACAATATGGAAGCTGCTGGGGTATGGGTGGTGCTGAGTAATGACATTCAGAGCACGACTAGTGCATCTGAGTGTTATGAAAGGTGTTGCTCATAGGGTCAGTCGTGCTGCAATAGCACTTTCTGACCCAGTGAGGAAAGCAATAGCAAACTACCTCACTCCTCGTCTTGCCTAGTACGCCTCATTTTGGTGCTGCCATTAGTTTTTGCGGTTTCCTTATAACCGCATAACTTTTGGTGGTGCTATTTGAGGATCCAACCAGCCTCTGGGCTGATGACCTAACAGACAGACAGCAGTAGTTGATGAGCTCATCTACTTTTATTTTCTCTTCCAGATCTGAGCTCTGTGGTGCACTCAACTAGCCGCTGTCCTCATGTTTGAAAGCTAGTTTGTTCTTACAACATCCTGGCGTATCTTAACAATGGAAAAGGCGATAAAGAAAGACTATGGATGGGGGTAGGTAGCCAAGAACGATTTTGGAGTAGTATCATGGAAGGCTACAGTGTTTCTTTAGTGATTTTGATAGATGAGGAATGAAACGCTAAACGAAACGGAAGATCTGGATTGAAATAGAGGATTCTGAAGACGATTAGTTATCACAGACGCCTGCAGGGTGAGCGTTGAAAATTTTGTCGATTTTTTGTTTCCACTAGTGGTTTAACATCGCATGGAAGGTTTTCAGCGATACTAGGATTTGGAAGATAGCGACCGTGCCTTTATTAAGGTGAAAATGAGGAAACTACGGAAATCTGTCTTCAGACCAGCTGACAATGGGATTCGAACCCACCATTTCCCGAATGCAAGCTTGCAGATACGTGAAGCGAACCACGCAGCGAACTCGTTCAATGCTCAAAAATATAATAAATTTAGGTCATAATGTAGGCCTATATAGGCTACATGTATCACGATTGTCGTAGTTCTTAATGATTCTTTCTTGTAGTCCGAAGACATCTGAGGTAAGGGCAGCCTACTTGCGAATGCAGAAACCATCTGATAACCTGTGCTATTATGGGTTCTCTTCTATAATATGTAACCGTTAGTAGGTGTAACAAAGCAGATAAAAATCAAGGCTTGAAGTACTGTATATTAACTGGATTAAGTAGAGAAAAGTCCAGTGAAAAGTCCCCAGAAAGGATACCTTATTAAAGCACCGTTCAAATAAATCAAATCACTTAACTTTACCTCCCGAATCCTTGCAATGCACGTCCCTCCCCAAGAACGGACAGTTAGATAGGTAATTCTGTTTAGTGTTAGGAAATACATTAGGTGTTTGATCGCGACCTTCAAACATCATCCTCGGCTTGAAGGAGTTTCTCGCAGAAGGGAGGTCAGTAAAATGTAGAAGCACTTTCTTGTGTGTGTCAGTAGCAAGCGCTGGAGGCCCGCTCGATACGCTCGCGCACCGATCTCACTCCTTTGTGCTTCCCTAAACCACGACGGCCATTTGCATAAACCGTTAACGAGCCCTCCCGATTTTTCTTTTTTAGCCAGATGTTTTAAAAGTGGTAGACATGCTTCATTAATTGGAACGCAATTGAATTGAAATCTAATACTGTTGTGATTTCTCATCATTGTTTAACTGCAAATTCGACGGTTATTTGAGTTTTGGCGTTTTGCGGATAAATATACGATTATTGACTTCTCTCAAACCCCTTGCAATTCATCAATGAACCAATGTGGCAGTTCATCCCACAGTTAAGTAAGGTACTCAGTTTCACCAAACAGAGGGTAAAACTGATCTCGTTATAAAAATACTAGTTGCTTTATAAATATCTGAGGTCACCTAAAACGATAGTGAATTTCGTTATGTATTCATGAAGTAGAGGTAAGATAACCGAGTGGCATAGTCGCTGGCTTCACACTAAGGTCACCGTGGTTCGAATCCCGACCAATGCATGTGGGATTGTTGAAACGAGAAGTCATGTCCCAGTGGTTCGGACTCAAAACAGGATTTATCATGGCTTTAATTACGATACCATCTAAGAATTTCAAGCTACCTTCTTCATGAAATGACTAGTTCTCATCCCTGTATTGTGTGTTCTTGTTTCAAACACTATAGCCTACGTTCTTATTTTAATTCTGCCACTTCAACAAATCGCGTACTGGTATTTAATAAGTTTTGAAGAAGTTTGTAGATTACAGAAGAAATGACAGAAGAAATCATAAACTTACTTTTATACACTGTTAGAAAATGTTGTGAACAAATCCAAATATACTTAAAACAATATTGTGAATGCACAGCAAACTTTAGCGGGAAGTTCAAGTGTAATGGGCTAGTTTGTAAAGTAATTTAAGCCGGGCTGAGTGGCTCAGACGGTTAAGGCGCTGGCCTTCTAGCCCCAACTTGGCAGGTTCGATTCTGGCTCAGTCCGGTGGTATTTGAAGGTGTTCAAATACGACAGCCCCGTGTCGGTAGATTTACTGGCACGTAAAAGAACTCCTGCGGGACTAAATTCCGGCACCTCGGCGTCTCCGAAGACCTTAAAAAGTAGTTAGTGGGACGTAAAGCAAATAACATTATTATTATTAAAATAATTTAATTAATACAGGGGGAGTAATGAGTAAATTATTGTTTAAATATTTCTATCAAACATGTCGGGTTATAGTAACCAAACCAAACCAAACCAAACCCCATGGCTCTACAGCCCTTGAAGGGCCATGGCCTACCAAGCGACCGCTGCTCAGCCCGAAGGGCCTGCAGATTACGAGGTGTCGTGTGGTCAGCACGACGGATCCTCTCGGCCGTTATTCTTGGCTTTCTAGACCGGGGCCGCTATCTCACCGTCAGACAGCTCCTCAATTCTAATCACGTAGCCCTCAGGTCCAGATAAAAATCCCTGACCTGGCCGGGAATCGAACCCGGGGCCTCCGTGAACAGTTTAAAATAATAATAATAATAATAATAATAATAATAATAATAATAATAATAATAATAATAATAATAATTAATGATAGGTTTACGTCCCACCAACTACTGTTAGTCTAGGGTTTTAAGTGCCAGAAATGTGCTCCGCAAGAGTTCTATCCCTTGCCAGCAAATCATAAAAGTATATCTCGCTTGTTAACTAGTTCCTAATTTTTTTTAAAAACGTTGGCTCCTTGGGTAAAACAATGTGAAGGCTTGCAGTGTCTTTCTGAGTCGTTAATTCTACCCTGAGCAATGGCGTCAGATAGTGAAATAAGTAGCAACTGATTTACAACATACCATACTAAGGGATTGTCGTGATGAAATTGTGATCCTTCAAGAAATGTGGTTTTTAGTAGGGGCTGCCGAGCTAAGAGTGTAAAGGCGTGCTTGGTTCACTTGAAAGGACCTAGGTTCAATTCCCCGTCAGGAATTCAAAACATTTAGAAGTGTGATTTCTATTTTTGTTGAGGCGTGTGGCCATGAGGTTTACAGTCTACACCAGTAATTCCTGGGCGTAAAGGTGGTCGGACAAGGGGCTAACCACTCTATTCCAGGTAGTGCCGAGTTTACGGATAGTTTTGCTTTTCCTCCTCAAGGGCATTCACGGTCTGTGCGGAGATCGCTTTGCTTTGCTTTTGGTGGATATCCCCATAAGTGTAAAAGTGTTGCTGAAAGAATCGTTAGATATTAATCATGGGCATCAAGTCACGTCTTAAACAGACTTGGTCCGCCTTAGGTAGGTATTTTCTGGTGTTCCAATCAAGATGATTTAAGTTGTTCACAATATGTTGAAGGCTATTTATAACTTAAACCATCACATAAATCCCTAAACTCGGAATTATTGTATTCATGGACCAACGACTGAGCAGGGCTGAGTGATCAGAACGATGTCTCATCACCGCGTCGTTAAGTTAGTGAATTGAACCGTGCTAGCTATATTTTCCAATCGGATAGATGTTTAATAGTAAATTTAGTATTAGATCTTCAAACGAGCCCTTTTCTAAGCTACAGCTGGTGATTGAACCCGTGACACTTCAGAACTGTTAGACTACGGGGCTAGTGACGTTTATTATGACGACACGAATGATTACATTTTATTTAGTTCTGCCATACAGAGTTGTTTAACCGCTTTAGAAATTCTCAGACATGTTATTTAACGAGGTTAATTCTTCTAAGTAGAGGCCCTACTGTATTACGACAGGCAATTTTCTTCCTAAGTCGAAATAGACCTGAAGATTTTTGGCGTTCACGTTTAGGCTCTCTAAACTTCATTTAAATCAGTGATGTTGTCTTCATCATCATTTCATCATCATCATCGTCATCATCATCACCACCAACCACCACCACGAAGCGCAGGTTGCCTACAGGAGTCAAATCAAAAGACCTGCACCTGGCGAGCCGAACGCGTCCTTGGATCTCCCGGTACTAAAAGCCATACGACATTTCATGTCCATTTCAGTGAATTATAACGCCGAAAATTTCACACAGTGGACATAAATTAAGAGTTGTGTCGTGAGCAAGTTTTCACTCGAAATATGCCAAACAAGATCGGCCAACACTACGAGTGCCATTGGCCCGCATCTCGCGGCGAGAGTTTACAAGCATAGGCCCTACTTGGAATACATTTTCTTAGATGTTGTTCCTGTCAGCTGAATGAGTGGCTCAGACGGCAGAGCGCTGGACTTCTAAGCCCAGTCTGGATGGTTCGATCCCAGCTCAGTCCGCTGGTACTTGAAAGCGCTCAAATGCTTCTGTCTCGTGTCGAGAGAAAATTACAGCACTTCGGCGTTTCCGAAAACTGTAGGATGTTAGGTAATTCCTCTTATTCTTATTCTTCTTCTTATTCTTCTTCTTCTTATAGGCTCTGTGGGTGCTTCACGTAGTGCATAATGCGTGTGCAAAATCTGGTAACATATTATGGCAAGGTAGGCTATCTTTTCCGAAGATAGCAAGTACGATCCCATCGGAGACCTTTAAAAGTGTTTAAATAGAACTACTTACGCATAGGAAACATCCCGATTTTTTAACTCGAATTGAAACGTAAAAACCATGGAAAGGCAACTTTGAGATAGTAGCCTATTTGAACTTACTTCTGTACTCATTAGTATTTTCTGAGTCTGGGTGAGTCTTCTTCCAGATCATTAAACCCGGCTTCCACAGAACTTTTATGGCAGACCTGAGGATCGAGTCCAGGAAGGAATCTGCTAGACCTATACTGACATACATATCATGGTAGAGGACTGATTCCATATTACCGATTAGATAATCCTAAAATCTCACGATCAGATAAACTCATTTCAACCCACTCCATAATCATTAATTGTATACTTTGTAATAATTGTTGATGATTACTGATAAATAAAATCATGAATAAAAATATATAAATAAAATTACTCAAAAACTTAATAAAATTAATAAGCATAGTTAACCGAAATGTCCGTAGTATGGGCGCCAGAGTTCACCAGAATTGATCCCTCGAATTTAGATAAGAGCATGATAGACTTTATATCCCAGGGCGTGTACATAATGCTGCGTACTGGTACATCTGCTGCAGGCCTTACCTAACCTCCTGAAAACGACTAATTAGGTAGGAACTGCACCTAGGTTCATCAATAACACTGATTCTAAAATAGCTACCTATATTCTTAACAAATTCCGTGCATGAGCACCTCATCAACATACAACATTATACATATAATACACACATAAAATATTGCTGGAAGACTCCATATTTACAACAACAACAATAATAAAAACCGTGGGAAAACGAAAGCGAGAACTAAGCTACCATTTGTAGATAGTCCGATGAACAATGTACATGTATGAATATAAATACCCTTCACTGTCTCTATATCAGTTCGACTTACCGATTCTCATAATCGGCAGTTGTCACATCACACAGATACTGTACCTTGTACTACTGTGTTCACATATTTTAACACTTGTTGTAAAGATATATACACACGTCTGTCGATCCTCAACATAAATTATGGAAAGTCTGAGATAGCTTTCACCAACATATAATGCTAGGCCGCCACAAGTGCTACAATACTTAATGCGCAAGCACTCTCCACAATCAGCCACTTTCAACGAACATAACCAGACTACGCTCCACAAACGTTTGAAGTCCAGTCCATTGCAGCCGTGTCACTCCAGTACCGTGTATCAGCACCACTTCCTTCCCGTACAGTGCGTCAGTTGTAGTTGTAGTTCTCTTCCTTCTCCGTTCCTTTACAATCACCTCTACAATCACCCTTACAATGTTTTTCATACAATGTCCCCGGTTGCCGCCGTATCATCAACCTTTATAGACATCAACATCCCCCTCCTCTCAGATGATACGTCTGGATTGGTGCTTGCCCACCAATCATGAGTGATCTCTAGTCAAGACCAAGCCCTGAACTACTTCTTCCTCCCAAGACAATAACAAACTCTGGGGAGTTTTACATGAATCATCAAATTTCCCTGGTACAACAACAAGCTCATCTCATCAGGCTGGGATATATACATGACTCATGAATTTCCCGACACAAGTACATCACAACAAGCACTGGGGCAGCCATATGACTCATTCAAATTACCAGAGTTATTAAAGCAATGTTTTCCCACTCGTGCAAAACAAATTACTCATACCTACATATGTGGATATCTTCCAGCTTACCAATATAAATGACAAAACATACAAATGAAATACTGATAATAATAATAATAATAATAATAATAATAATAATAATAATAATAATAATAATAATAAATCGAATACTGACAATAATATCTCTAACTTCTACATATAATTCTGGGGTGTGATATATGTACTATCACATAACGCCCCCTTGGTGAATCGATGATATCACATATTATGATTCACCATAAAACAGAACTACATACATAACCTTATAATGACATAACTGAACACATAATTTACTGTAATAATGATATATACATTGCGTCTACTGCATTGTATTCGCTCACACGAAATACAATTTGTCCAAACAATAATAATAATAATATGGCTATATACACACAACTCTGATTGTTTCATATACCATTGAACACAATCCCTTCTTGCTACTGTACACATAACTCATAATTGATAATATATACATCCAAGGTGCAGATCCTATCTCTTATATCTGCGAAGGCTATAGATATTAAATGTCCCAAGGACCTTTTTGTCAGTGGTTAGGAGCCTATAAGCACACTTGCCTATTCTACTGTCCACTGTATACGGACCCTAATATAAATGAAAAAACTATACATAAACTTAACATTGGCATCGATAAGCGAGGAATGCGTACCGCAATAAAAACTAACTACGTCTAGAATCCACTCTATCTCACACACAAACATTCATACCATCCAGTCACACAAGAATCATACAAACTTTCATTCAGAACATTCATAACAAAGAAATCCCTATTCCTGAAATGCGCGAGAATCTCACAATATATACTCTTCCACAAAACCATAATTAATGCAAGCAAACAAATCACATACTTTTTCACACATTCCACATCGATATCACTCAGCACGTTTTTCACATCATTCACACAAGTCTCAGAATTAAATAAAACATTACACACTCGCTTGAATAGACCTTCTTTCATCTCACGCACACTTCCATTCTCACACACGCTCACTCTATTACTAAAATTCTTACCATAATACACATCGAAATTGCTGTCATTACTACTTAATGACCCAACAATCCAGTCATCTTCACCACCTTCCATATCAGCTCCCACTTGCACCACTTTCATGCCAACAACACTGCTACTTTCGACTCTCTTATCAGAAGTTTCATTACTTTCAAAGTCATCATTTTCACACATAATGGACCTAACTTTACTCTCCTCACGTACACATAACTCAACAAAAACATCCTCATGATGTATACTCCGTGAACAGTCTTCACTCACAAAACAACCTTCATCAA
The DNA here is from genome assembly GCF_040414725.1 of Anabrus simplex. Lineage (NCBI taxonomy): Eukaryota > Metazoa > Arthropoda > Insecta > Orthoptera > Tettigoniidae > Anabrus > Anabrus simplex. The sequence continues at coordinate 450,367,629 of NC_090265.1, forward strand.
CTTCACAAAAAACTTCACTTTCAATTTCAGAAACTTCCACAAGATTATCGATCGCAACACCGCTATTACCATCACCACTAGCACAAAGTAAGTCATCCGACACAGCTTTCTTACCTTCATCACGCCCCCTATACTCAAAATCTCCCTGAACACAAAACACATGGTCATACAATAATTCCTCTTTCACGTCTAAATCATAACTTACCTGTTTCATCACGTGAATAGTAATTTCGGTATCGGACTGCCTATCTGACCCAACTAAGAAGTCCGATTCCGGTTTAAATTACTTTACGTGGACTGTTCACTATTATCATGTCTCGGCACTTGATCTGGCGGCCTTTGATCCGTACGCCCCCTACTTTCCGATTCCCCTTGATTAGGTCTTCTGCCATAATATTCCTGGTGATTACCTCCTTGATTAGAGTGTCTGTTTCCCCTTCCGGAATTACCACCCTGATTCCCGTGCCTAGAATGACTGAAATTCTGATTATTCCTATCTCCCGCTACCTGATTACCTTGTCTCCCATTAACCCCGTAATTTCTACCTTCACTTTGCCTAGTCCTCCCCTGCCCTTCCAAAGCATCAAACCTCTCTAACAGCTGCTCTAATTCCTTGATCGTAACAATATTCTGCATACATGCAGCTAATCCGACCTTCTCAGGAAAATGCCTCAACATCTAGCGGACTGTATCTCTCTCCGATGCTAGACCTTCAATATTCTGGCTGATCAGAACATGCGCCAAGAAATATTCCGTCATAGACACACCTTCCTGAGGTCTATATTTGCCAAATAGCACGCGATCTCTTTCCCTTCCCTGAATAGCATCACTCCAAAATTTAGAACTGAATTTCTCCCTAAATTCCTCCAAACTCGAAATACCCTGTCTATAAACTTGAAACCAGGATCTCGCTTCTCCAACAAATGCAATATCCAACATCTCATCAACCATACTCCACTCAATCAAACCATCGTCAAGATTCTTGGAAAACCGTTTCTCCACCGTTTTCAAGAATTCCATCGGATTAAACTGCCGACCATTAAATTTGGGTAATTCAGAGTCCTTCGTACAAGATACGTACCTATTACATATACTGCTACCTACTTGGATTTGACTGATTTCCTGCCTTAATTTCACATGACATGATTTAATTCCTTCTTCCACTACTATTCTGGCATTTCCTTCTACTGACTTGAGGTCTTTCTCCAATTTCTCAGTCTTCTCATCTATACGCTTCGCTAAAACGTTCTGATTGGATTTAATTCTATCTATTTCTTCGACTTTATCTTCCACTATTTTTATTCTCTTATCACATTCCTTGCTGTTTTCAACAAATTCTTTCCTAACTATATTAAATCGGCATTCAATTTTCTCAGTCAATTCCAAGCATTGAGCTTCTACCTTGTTATTGACTTCCTGAATTTCCCTGCTTTGATGGTCAAACTTCTGGTTCAATTCATCTATTCTACCATTCACAGCACTACTTAAACTATCAATTTTACTAGACAATTCAACACTCACTAAATTTAACTCCTTACTTTGATTCTCAATCTTACTGGACAATTCCGTACTAACTGAATTTAATTCACTATTAATACTGTATATTTCATTACTTAAAAAACTCAATTCACTCTTGAACTCTTTACTCTGACTATCAATCTTGCTAGACAATTCAACATTATTATTATCGATTTTACTGGAGAGTTCATCCTTCAACTCTTCATTCTTCCTATCCATTTTATTGGATAACTCATCACTCTTACTGGACAATTCATTAAATAGTGATTTAATCATACTAAAAGTTAAAACCTCCCCTTGAACCCCTACATTCTGAGTTTGAGACGGGTTACTCGGTTCCTCACATATCGTTGCCGATTGATCTTTCTTACTATCAGCCATTTCGCTACTCTCACTTAAATTCGATAGACTCAATGTGGTGGAATTCTTTTGACTTCTCTTTTCCTGATTCTTAGTACCAGCAACTTTAACAACCTCTCTACTTCTCAATTTTATAATACTCGACTCGCTACAACATTTCTTCATACTCCAACTTACATATCACGTACATATAAAACACTTCACTGACATAGTTTGTAGAATTCCATCCACACCTGACAAGTGCACCTACGCTTATAAGCCTAACAGATGTACCAATCATTCAGCCACACGTTGGGAAGCCAATTGTAATAATTGTTGATGATTACTGATAAATAAAATCATGAATAAAAATATATAAATAAAATTACTCAAAAACTTAATAAAATTAATAAGCATAGTTAACCGAAATGTCCGTAGTATGGGCGCCAGAGTTCACCAGAATTGATCCCTCGAATTTAGATAAGAGCATGATAGACTTTATATCCCAGGGCGTGTACATAATGCTGCGTACTGGTACATCTGCTGCAGGCCTTACCTAACCTCCTGAAAACGACTAATTAGGTAGGAACTGCACCTAGGTTCATCAATAACACTGATTCTAAAATAGCTACCTATATTCTTAACAAATTCCGTGCATGAGCACCTCATCAACATACAACATTATACATATAATACACACATAAAATATTGCTGGAAGACTCCATATTTACAACAACAACAATAATAAAAACCGTGGGAAAACGAAAGCGAGAACTAAGCTACCATTTGTAGATAGTCCGATGAACAATGTACATGTATGAATATAAATACCCTTCTCTGTCTCTATATCAATTCGACTTACCGATTCTCATAATCGGCAGTTGTCACATCACACAGATACTGTACCTTGTACTACTGTGTTCACATATTTTAACACTTGTTGTAAAGATATATACACACGTCTGTCGATCCTCAACATAAATTATGGAAAGTCTGAGATAGCTTTCACCAACATATAATGCTAGGCCGCCACAAGTGCTACAATACTTAATGCGCAAGCACTCTCCACAATCAGCCACTTTCAACGAACATAACCAGACTACGCTCCACAAACGTTTGAAGTCCAGTCCATTGCAGCCGTGTCACTCCAGTACCGTGTATCAGCACCACTTCCTTCCCGTACAGTGCGTCAGTTGTAGTTGTAGTTCTCTTCCTTCTCGTTCCTTTACAATCACCTCTACAATCACCCTTACAATGTTTTTCATACAATGTCCCCGGTTGCCGCCGTATCATCAACCTTTATAGACATCAACATCCCCCTCCTCTCAGATGATACGTCTGGATTGGTGCTTGTCCACCAATCATGAGTGATCTCTAGTCAAGACCAAGCCCTGAACTACTTCTTCCTCCCAAGACAATAACAAACTCTGGGGAGTTTTACATGAATCATCAAATTTCCCTGGTACAACAACAAGCTCATCTCATCAGGCTGGGATATATACATGACTCATGAATTTCCCGACACAAGTACATCACAACAAGCACTGGGGCAGCCATATGACTCATTCAAATTACCAGAGTTATTAAAGCAATGTTTTCCCACTCGTGCAAAACAAATTACTCATACCTACATATGTGGATATCTTCCAGCTTACCAATATAAATGACAAAACATACAAATGAAATACTGATAATAATAATAATAATAATAATAATAATAATAATAATAATAATAATAATAAATCGAATACTGACAATAATATCTCTAACTTCTACATATAATTCTGGGGTGTGATATATGTACTATCACAACTTAAGCTACAGTATCTACTGAATCGTTACCAATGACTGCACGGTATTTTTAACCTGCAATGATTCTCTCCATATCACTTATTTTTAATGTCATTGTTCTCATTCTGAAGAGGAAATTGTCTACTTCTTTACAGACAGCACAGTTAAAAAGTACCGTGGAGTCAGTTTCATAGTGAAGCCGGTTAGCACTCGTGATCCAAAGTTAAAGGTTGTGATATCGACTCCCGGAAGGCCTATAGCCTTTTTTTTTTGCCAGTTATTTTACGTCGCACTGACACAGATAGGTCTTATGGTGACGATGGGATAGTAAAAGCCTAGGAATGGGAACGAAGCGGCTGTTGCGTTAATTAAGGTACAGCCCCAGCATTTGCCTGGTGTGAAAATGGGAAACCACGGAATACCATATTCAGGACTGCCGACAGTGGGGTTCGAACCCACTATCTCCCGGATGCGAGCTCAAAACTGAGCGCTCCTAACCGCATGGCCAACTCGCCGAAATGTGAATGACCAGTGAATGCAAATGTACAGTCACATTAAATAATCGCCCTTCAAGAGACAATTCCAGCATTCTGCCATATCTAAACATCTAGGCTATAGTATAGGCTAACTACCATTAAATTAACAAAAATAATGGAACATATTAATCATCCCTGTAGTGTTGTCGATGAATGATCGCTCTTCTTTTCCGAAGATAGCAAGTTCGATCCCATCAGAGTCCTTTAAAAGTGTTTAAAGAAAACTATTCAGTGTTGTCAAAAACTTTTGATGAACAATATTTCGACATATCGGCATTCGTGAAAACGATGTGTAGTTAGAACGATATCAAATAAATAAATAAATAAATAAATAAATAAATAAATAAATAAATAGTCCGAATCCCTGGTTGAATGGTCACAATTGAGGTATTCGTTTCAGAGGGTCCTGGGTTCGATTCCTGGCCAGGTCGGAGTTTTAATTGCTTCTCATAATTTCTTCTAACTCGGGGACTGGCTGTTTGTGTTTGTCCCAAAAATGTCCTCTTCATATTCAAATAACATAGCACACCACCAACCACCACAGAAACACGCAATAGTGATTACCTCCCTCCGCATAGGGTTGACGTCAGGAAGAGCATCCTGCCCTAAAACAGGGCCAAATCCACATGTGTGACGCAATTCGCAGTCGCAACCCCACAGGTGTGTGAAAACCGATAGAAGAAGAAACGTATTTTCCACAGTCTAACTAGACGGATTTGATAAATAATTTTGATTTCTGAGTGACAGGACGATCATCTTGTATAAACGTATTCTTCGACTTATTTGTCAGATTTAAAAAATATATGAGTGGAAGGCGTATGGTAAAGGAAAGGATTCTTCGCTTGAATACAGGGTAAAGTAGAACTTGCGGGCTAAACAGCCAAGAAAGAAGGAATATTCTAATACAGCGCAGCATGAAGCCTTTATATGTAGAAGAGTTAAACTGAACTTCTCTGCTGTCAGTTGATCCAGTGAAACAGGCACCCCGTGAACACTGGGTGACTGCACCTGCTAGGAGTTCCCCACTTCGAGCCCACACGTTCCGCCTCTAGGTGACAGGAAGGCGTGGTCCTCACCTGGTAAATAATATTAATGCACTTGTTGCAATTAAAGTCCGCATGTTTCGTGTTGGGAGTTAGAGATGTGTACGTACACACATGTAGCGCAAGTAATGATAGGAAATGATAGGGGCCAGCCTGTAAGTACATACGGTACGAGTTAAGGAGGCGGTAGTCGGTACCAAATGACTGGATACATGTTTACTATCTGCGGTATTGTAATTCAACCCGCCGGCTACCTATGCTTCGGAACCCTCCTATTTGATTCTGCAGTAAGATGGCTCTAATTTATGTTGAGTGTCATGTCTTAATTCATGAACGATGAGGCTATTTTGGTACTGACGAACTCGTTTAGGTCTTATTTAGATATTATTTGTGTGTATTAAAATCAGGTACGTTATTGAACTACATCATTCATGAGATATTATTTCAACCTATCACAAAACCATCAACTTTATGCCGATACTTCCGCTAGTATTCATGTCAAAACCAATCACTAGTGATTTCAATTTTTCCATTGGATATCACCTGTTCGCAAATAAATATACATCAACTAAGTGAAGTATTACGACCATCTCTCGTGTCCGGTTGGCGTGAACGAGAACACCAGAAAATACAATACGGTACTTTGATTGTTTGAACGAGTTAAGTTTAGGCCATCAGTCTCATGAAATATTAGGCTATTGGTTTTCCTTTATGCAGTTTCACTGTTTATTCTGACACGATGTGTAGGTGTTGTGGCTGCTGTGGAATGTATCTTTTTTATTGATTAGGCTAGGATTGAGAAAACATGACCACGGAAATTTACACGGAGTATCATTCCTACGTTTGCTCGGACCCGAAGTGAGAGGGCTCAAGCATTTCGAGGACACCAGGTTATGTGGCTTAGACGGTAGAGCATTGTCTTTGATGATGATGACGACGATTGTTCTTTTATTTAAAGGACCAAATATTGACGTCATCAGCCCCACGCTGGCTTTAACAGACCGAAGCACCGGGTGCAGAACCCAGCTCAATCCGATGATATCAAAAGGTGCTGAAATATTCTCTTGTAGATGTACTGTATGTACAGTACGCGAACCTTTTAGTGATACCAGGTTTTACGGGGGTGAGGAGTAAGGAGGGAGCTCTCCCGGTTCTGGTTATACTGCCAACTGAACGGAAATGAAATCCGAATTGAATCGATAGTATGATCGATCGATATGAATTTTCTAAACCTTTATTATCTTAAGCCAACAACAGTGTCACACACACATAATATAACATTTCTCGATTCGAATCTTGTTCCAAGCATGAATTCTATATTTTGGCTTTGGTGTGTAAACATCAACAGTACTAGTACGTAAAGTATACGCCAGATGTCTCACGGCGATGCATAATGGATTCATAGTTTGTGTTTCAAAGGTTGCCAATACGAATATCGAAGATAACCGAGGTCTCCCGATTTAGCACTAAGGAGATCAGGTATCACTAAAAGGTTCGCGAACTATAGATTTATTTATTTATTTATTTATTGATGTCTTTATTTGTGGCGAAGTTAGGGCTCTTGGCCCTCTCTTACACTTAACCACATTATGCGGCTTAATACTGAATCCAAACTTAATATACAAACTTAACACAGTGTATATAATATAATAGTAATATAACTTAATAAACTCTAAAACTAAAAGATTACATCCTAAGTCTAAATTTAGAAAAATAAATTCAATATTAACTACTCTAGGTGGAAATAATAAAATATAACAGTAATTTATGTAAACTTTTGGGAACTATTTACTCCAGACATTCACTCTCACATTCACACATAACTACATGATATAGCCTACGTATTCAAGAGGAAATCTTTAGACTGTCTTTTGAAGGTAATTAATGAGGAACAGTTTCTAATTTCAGGGGGTAAAGCATTCCATATTCTAGCGCCCGACACAAGGAAAGAATTACTGAAGGCAGATGTATGATGTGGAGGTATTGCAATTGTTGACCCAGATCGCGTGTCACGGTCATGAAAGGAGGATAGAAAACGGAAATTACTGGAGAGATATTCAGGTATATTTTCGGTCAAGAGTCGATAGATAAGGGTTGATACATGGTGATTCCTCTGCTTCTCTACTTTTAACCAAGAAAGTTGTGCATAAAAAGGGGATACATGCGAGGCAAAATTCAATGAAAAAATAAATCTAATGCAGGAGTTTAAAGCTCTCTGCAATTTCCTATTTTGTTCACTGGTAGCATCCAGCAACACAACATCACAATAGTTAAAAATTGGAAGTATCAATGTTTGAACCAGTTTTATTTTTAAGTTGAGAGGTAATACGGTCTGGTGAATCTTAAGGGGATGAAGTGATGAGTGAACTTTCCTGCATACGTTAGTGACATGCTCATCCCAGTTTAAAGTTTCATTTATAGTGACTCCAAGACTTTTTACTGATTTACAGAATGGGATAGCAACGCCATTTAGTTGAATGACTGGAATTTGTAGACTGTGTAGATGGGCAAGCAGTTTCCTCTGGCCTAGTATAATAGCTTGTGTTTTCGTTGGGTTGATGGAGAGAGAATTCTCAGCTGCATAACAGCTGATCTGTTCTAAGTTTCGGTTCATAATTTCAATAGCTGCATTTATGTCATTCACTTTTGTGTGACAGTAAATTTGAAGGTCGTCGGCATAGAGATGGTAGTTGCAGTTTTTCAACTTAGAAGAGATGTCATTCAAATATAAAATAAACAACAGGGGGCCGAGTATAGAACCTTGTGGCACACCATTAACTTTGTACTTCCACTCCGTTCTCTTATCATTCATGACAACACACTGTCGTCGGTTATGGAGGTAGGAAGCGAACAATTTGAGAGCAGCGTGGCTAAAATGGTAGGAATGCAATTTCGCTATTAATATGTCCGTACTGATAGTGTCAAAAGCACTGCTGAAGTCTAGGAGAATGAGCACGGTCACTTTGCGTTCGTCCATTGCTTTTCTTACGTCATCCGTAACTTTTAGAAGAGCAGTAGATGTACTATGTCCTTTTTTAAATCCAGATTGCAGGTGATCAAGTAACGAATGATGCATCAAATATTGGAGCAGTTGTTCATGCATGAGTTTTTCTAAGACTTTCGAAAGTGAAGAAAGTATACAGACAGGTCGATAGTCAGATGGAGAATTTGCTAGAGATTTTTTTGGTACTGGGAAAATTAAGGCATCCTTCCAAACAGTTGGGAAGTAGCCTTCCAAAAGACATGAGTTACATATGTGGGTTAAAATTGGCAGTACTACATCTATCAAGGTAACGACGAAGGATATCGGGATGTCGTCCACTCCGATTGCTTGCGATTTGATTGATGTTAGTTTTCTTCTTACATCGTTTTCATTTACTTTACGAAATTTGAACAAAGGCCGTTGTGGTAATGGAGTAGATTGAAGAGAATTTATTGTTGTTTGTATAATATGAGGGTGGGTATTAACTATTTCTCTAGTAAAGTGGGCATTTAATTCATCTGGATTTATGTCATGCGTATTGGAGTTTGTAGTTTGCCTCCCAATACCTACGGATCTGAGTTGTTTCCAGGTACTTTTTGTGTTTAAGTTACTGGCTAATTGTTGGAAGTACGCATATTTTTTGTTTCTGATTATTTGTTTAACTTTATTTCTAAGCACACGGTACTTTTCAAAATCTTCAGATGATAATGTCTGCTTGTAACATCTGTGTAGTGCATCTCGTTCAGCCATTGCGGACTTAATGTCATTTGTTAACCATGGAGCAGCTTTTCGAGTCACCCTAGCAGTACGTTTAGGTACGTGTTTGTTATACAATCCCAACAATAATGTGTTAAACCTCTTTACTTTTTCGTCATTGTCAGTCAAGTGCAGTATTTCGTCCCACGGGCAGAGATTAGCATCTTGTATCAATTGTTGAGGATTTAAATTTTTCATGTCTCTATAGGTTATCCACTTCGGCTTTGTTTTGGGAACTTTCAAAGAATAAGCTAAATATATGAGATCGTGGTATGAAATACCAGGCACAGAAGTTTGTCCGTGTTTTAGTATTTTCTGAGGATTATTTGTGATAAGTAAATCTATTAGAGTGTGTGAGGATCCGTTAGCCGTGTGCACGTGGTGAGTGGGATTAAGTGGCAACACTGACATGTTACAAGAGGTAAGTATGTTCTGTAAACGATTTGCTTCAACGGAGTCTATTAACAGGTTTGTGTTAAAGTCGCCAAATATGAGTACATGTTCGTAGATAGGTAGGAGTCTTAGTAAATTTTCTTCGAAGTCTGTGAAGTTTCCTGCTTTTGGTGGTTTGTAAACAACTCCAATCAGTACTTTAGTCTTATCAACAGATAGTTCTACAAACATATATTCAGTTAAGGTATCGGTAGATAATGTCGAAGTATGTATAATCTTCCCCGTTAAATTATTTTTGTAGTATAGAGCTACTCCTCCTCCACGGCGCTTCGGTCTATTGTGAAAAACTGCATTAAATCCTTCTATATTTACCGAATTCAGAGGGACCGAGTCCTTCATCCAACTCTCACTAATTGCTACAACATTTACCATGCTTCCTTCAAAAATAGCTTTCAGCTCAGTGTGATGGGCAATTATAGACTGAGCATTGACATGGGCACACAATAATGAGCGGGGAAAGGACGAGAATTCTCTCTCGAGGTGACTGCGGGCGGGGTGAGAGGGGGTCAGGGAAAGAGAAGAGTGGGAGGGTTCAGTATCAAGGTGAAGGTTGTTTACCCTGCCCAGGGAGAAAGCTACGTTATTACCTGTGTTAGCCATAATCAAAAATAAACAGAGGGCAACTTACCATGGTTTCCTCTTGCCTACGTAAGCCACTTGAATCATTTAAACATTCACTCACACTAAACTTATAATAAAACCACTTATAATTAAATCGTAAATCCATGAGTCATGTACTCTACTAATCACCTAGCCCTGAAATAACAGCATTTAGTTCCGCTGTAGTGGTCACAGTGAATTTGTTTTTGTTTTTGCCTAGAACTACTATTCTTCCTTCCTGGGTCCAAACGTTACGCACTCCGAGCTGGTCTCGGGCTCGATTTAACAGATCTTTTCTAGAAGCAGTCAGTGACTCCGTAACCAATAGTTTGGTGCCCTTGAAGAGCTTCTTAGCGCGCCAGACACGATCGCGAACATGAAACCGGACGAATTTGACTATAATCGGCCTGTTTCCCGAGGTCACGACTTCCGCAGCTGATCTGCGTAGAGGTCCCAATCTATGACAGCGATCGATGTCATCCATCGATAATTCCACTTGTAGGTAAGACTTTACTGTCTCTATCACTTTGGCATAGACATTCTCAGCCGGTTCTTCTTTCACCCCGTGTATGAGTAGACAGTTCCGTCTACTGTATTGTTCGGCTTCGTCAGCCCTGGCTTCGTGCTGGTCAAGACGCTGTTGAACAACTAGTAACTCCTCCTTTACACAAGAAATTTCCGCCGAGATGTACTGGCGAAAGTCTTTGAACTCGGAACAGAGGGAAGACAGATTTTCATCGGCGCGGTCGTTAGTGTTGGCAGCCCTGCTGGCACTGGCTGATGTCAACTGTTCCAAGCGAGCTTGGAACTCATCCATCCGTTTAACAAACTTTATTTCAAAGTCCGACACACGCTTATTTACACTTTTTACGGACATGTTTTACTAGAACTAGACGTCAGTTGTCTGGTGTAATTACTGAGACACACTCACCGGACCTGTCTGCTAATAATCTTGCTAATTCAGGCTGGTAACACAGAGCTCTCCTACACAACACACACAGCACGCGCCATATTTGTTTTAGGCAGGCATGTAAATGAATTTCGGTGGGACAAAATTTCTGGCAACTCGGCGTCTTCTAAAATCTGTCAAATCTGTAGATGATGGGAAGTAAAACAATTCCAAAACGAACCAAACCAAACCAAATCCCATGGCACAACAACCCCCATGGGCCCTGGCTTTCCATATTACCGCTGCTCGGTCCGAAGGCCTGCAGATTACGAGGTGTCATGTGGTCAGGACGACGGATCCTCTCAGCCGTTATTCTTGGCTTTCTAGACCGGGACCGCTATTTCGTCGTCAGAAAACTCCTCAACTGGAATCACGAAAGCAGTGTGGACCTCGAACCAGCCCTCAGATCCAGGTGAAAATACTTGACCTGGCCGAAAATCGAACCCAGCACCACTTGGACCAAAGGCCGAGACGCTAACCACTTAGCCACAGAGCCGGACTTCATTTCTGGTACTTTATTATCAGTGATAGACAGTGGTCTTAAAAATGCATGCACCGGTACTTCAGGGTTCCGCTCACGCATTGGTAATCCTGCGCACGACTTCGTCTCAGTAGCATATTTTAGTTTCGGTCCAGGAGAAACATTTTCGTATCCTAGGTTCACGAGTTATACACCGAGAAAGATTGCGTAATGCGTTTAATCACTAACTACTGTACTGTAGTTATGTAGGCCTACTACCAAAACATTCTGAAACGAGGTGGGTTCGAATCTCACAGTAAGCCCGTAGTGTAATAGACCTAATTGGCTATCGTTTCTCAGAAGATCATGAAAAATCTCTTCATGTTTTCCTAAGGCTTACACAGTCCAATCTTTTTGTCTGATACTACTATTCCAAATCCTGACGGGACTAAAATATAAATTTCTGGATAACCACTGAATAACAATAAATGTTGCTGGAGGATAAGATCACTACCTCTTGTGGGATCGAAGTAGATTTCAATCAGCTAGAAGTATTGGATGGTAAACTACCACATCTCTAATAATGCCTTGTACGGTTCGTTACTGTGCCACGACTGCTATGAGCCGTTCCCATATAACTGCGTAGTGGTGCTAATTGAGGATCCAACCAGCCTGTAGGTTGAAGACTTATCAGACTGAAGTACTGGCAATAGATCTTGCTATTACACTTAAGTACAGAACCAGATATAACTAAATTGATCTAAAGATAGGCCTATTCTAGAAGTCGTAGTCTACATTAATACCGCAAGTAATCCTCATCCCGATCTGGTGCAGCTCTTTTTAGGCACACGCCCAATTGGAGGTGAGCTGCATGTACCATTTCAACCACATACCAGCCCTCACGCCATTCTTACATTTCTGGCAATACCGGGAATCGAACCGTGACCCCCGAGGAGGTTAGCTAATAACACTAACCGTTACGCTACGGAGGCGGACCTGTCATTTGAAGTGAGGAAGTTTCCAACCCCTTAACACCAAGGAAAACTCTGGGGTTAATTAGTTCACTTCCAACTTTTCTGTTACTCATTCTGAGTCATATTCCACCACTACATCTCCGTCCAAAAATACTCTTCTATTAGAAAATAACTAACAATGTTAACTTTTCAACACGAACATACAGCCATTATTGATGTTACCCTCTACAGCCTACCCTCAAGACTTCTACCTATTAGGACAGTCTGCAATTATAAAAAAGGGAACCTCAATCTGCTTCAGGCCTGGAAGCAAGTATGATCTCCAGCGCTCTGTCAGAATGAAACATTCTTCAGTGGTTCTCAACAACACTCAACAATATTTATACTCACCATGGCAGGTGCGTCGATCTTCCATTCAAGGAGAACGTCCCTCTAGAGAGTGTACTTATGATGTTCCAATTTCCTCTTGGTGAAACCTACAAACTGACTTTTCACCCCGTCTGCTGTCCATCTCACAATTTCGTCGAGGTCTATTTTCAGTGACTCACAGTAAATGAAATGAAAATTCACAGCCTGGGTAACTTATTTATTACTTTATACAGTACCTATAATATCATCCGAAAAAATACTTACCTGTGATTTCAGTTCTTTACGCGTATCATTCCCAATACTGTATAAGAAAACAAAGTTTCAATGATAAGTTATTGCCATGCGGAACCTATCTCTTAGCATTACATGATCAGGTAATGTTTCACCTGCTCTAATTTCCTGAGTTTCATTTTTTAGAAATGTATAAGTTACGATACACCCACCCAGTCACTCTTTCATCTAATCCAATAGCCCTCATTTTCGTCAGTATTCTCCCATTACCTACCCTATCGAAGCCGTGGATAGGTCAATAGCAATATAGTCCATTTCATATCCTGAATAACTTGCTAGAATTCTACAAGTTGAGACTCACTGGAATAACCTTTCCTAAACCCAGACTGCCATCTATCAAACCAGTCAATAATTTCTTAAACGTATCTAATATAATCAGAAAGAATGCTTTCCCAGAACTTACATACAACACATGTCAAGCTGACTTGCCTGTAATTATCCGCGTTATGTTTATCACCCTTTCTTTTGCACACTATACTAGACTTAACTAAAGTTGGCGTCTGACAGGTAAGGTTGGAGGGAGGAGCACTGCACGTGCCATTTCACGATGTTGCCACATTCCAGCATTCCTTTCTACATGCTCTTACCCCTCGCTTCCGGCTCACTTGTTTCCTCCTTCAATCTGACCGCCGAGATCTGCTGTAGACTACCTGGCCAGGCGGTGTCGTCCCATTTGCGATCACTCTTATACAAACAATCAGGTCTTATCAGTGACAGTGACAGGTTTGGCAACTCCCAGCAAGACGAGCCTCCCAGAAGTTTTATCTCCATGACAACCGCAGTCGCCCCACCCTCGTTTCCATGGCAACCACACAGCCACTCCCTTTATCCCGCCTCGGCAGCAAGTAAACGGACCTCCCTCTACGAAATGTCACAAACCATCTCTTATTATTAGCAGTATAGGGCTACTATAGTAACGCCGTATTAATTTGGTATAAGCCTAGTTCATTCATGCAAAGAGCGATCAAGTAAGTACGCCATGTAGGCCTATCGCACTTTATCCCAACCCTGTGCCTTTATTAGTTTCTGCAGATAATTTCACCACCAAATTTTGATCATGCAAATAATTAAAATCTCAACTTGAATATCATAAATAGAATACTTAATTAAGTATAACAGAACAAGTGGCCGTGCGGTTTGGATCACGCAGCTGTGAGCTTGCATTCGGGAGAGAGTGGGTTCGAACCCCACTTTCGGCAGCTCTGAAGAGAGTTTTCCGTGGTTTCCCATTTTTACACCAGGCATATGCTGGGGCTGTACCTTAATTAAGGCCAAGGCCGCTTTCTTCCCACTCCTAGCCCTTTCTCATCCCATCGTCGCCATAAGACATCTGTGTCGGTGCGACGTAAAGCAAAAAGCAATTAGGCTTAAGTATTGACTAACCGTGATGTGTATTTTTTCTACCATGCCCTACGTTAATACATTTTTTGGATGGTTAGTCGAAAAGCCTCTCTGCTATCGAAGGACATAATAATAATAATAATAATAATAATAATAATAATAATAATAATAATAATAATAATAATAATAATAATAATAATAATAATAATATATTTCTATAGTTTTTATTTAATATGTTATTATTATCATTATTATAGTTTCACGTCCCACAGGAGTTCTTTTACGTGCCAGTAAATCTACTGTTATTAGGCTCAGAAACATTCATTCAAATATCACTGGGCTGAACCCGGATCGAACCCGCCAACATGGGTTCATAAGGCTGTCCGAGCCACTCAGCTCGGCTTGATGAAACAATAGCAAACAATATTACACTGTCCCAAACACTTCAACATCACATTTTACCAGACACCATTAACACACCAGCATCACAGAGATCTCGTAGGTGAAGTCGGAAGAAGTTTGGTAAATTCTGATGGTCTGAATAGCAACGCTGCATTAAGATCGTTCCATAATAGAATCAATAAGACACGCTGAGATGTATTAACTAAAGACGACGGAATGAAGACGAATGTATGGGGATGAAGACAGGTGTTGTGCATGGTAAAGTGCACGGATTTTCTTATCCAGTTCCCGCTTCTTCACCCCCTCTGTCTCTTTGAGAGAGAAGGCTTTCAAAAAAGAAAAGAAAGTATCTTAAGAAAATGAAAAATATCGTTGAAACTGAATTAAAACTTTCAGCACTGAGTTGGTGTGTAAGCCCCTTTCAGTTTCCGAGAAGCAGATTTATAATTCCCCCGCCCGGCTTCCCTCTTACCTTCACTTTCCTATAGAGAAAAAAAAAAAGCTTCTCCCGCTATTTCTTAAATGTAATTTATTTTAGCAGAAAAGTTTCTTCGATTTTTGTATAAGAATATGTTTCTCGCTTGCCGTAGAACTCGTTACAAAGACGACGTGTTTGTACCTACCAATATATCTCTAAGAGCCTCTAAATAAATGATCACGACAGCCAGAATGTAGTCTACATTAACGCGTTAATACAACTGTCTATAGCGCTCAGCGGTGCAGTATAAAACGTGATGAGTAATAACCTTAAGGAACCGAGCTCTTTCATAACAATAAATTAACTTATGTTCTAGGTTATAATAACAGGAATTACTTATATCATTAACTCGTCTAAAATACGTCGTAATCTCTGCTTTTCTTCTTCATTTTCCTTCAGATTTCTGATCTTTCTCAAATATTTTTTCATCATAAGCCGTTCACACAAGGAAAAATACAAGAGGAGAGCCAATATTTTATATCCGTCTCTATGGTTCAGGAATTTTCACACACATTTCACATTTAAGTATCCCGGGTTCGATTTCTGGTTCTGTGACGAGTTGAAGATTGGTTTGGTACACTAGAACAGGCTGAACTAAGCTTTGGTAATATTGCTGATGAGACAAGTGTGACAAAATCCGTCCCGCGGCCATCGTACCGTAGTTACCCGTTTCAAATCTAGGCAAATATCGGTATGGCATTTAATGTAGCCTAGGCCTATAGGACACGGACGCTTCCTTCTCAGTCTTTAGTCCTAGTTAGTTAAAAATACACACAGTTATACTGACACCACATTCACTCCTGAGACACGATCGAACTTACAGATTTTGCAAACCTTTATATGAAAAAATTACAACGACAACAACAAAAACAGCTGAGAAGCCACCTCCCTACCTCTGCATGTTAAGTCATGCTCCAGGGAGAAATTGGGAAACTGCACGGTTGTAAGATCTGAGGATCAAACCTCAAGGTTATATCTATCCTCACTGCGAAATCGTAGATCAATGACTTTTATGTAAGTTATTATTTCTGGGAAAGTCTTGTGACGATATTTTAGTGCATATTAGGCTACTAATAATAATAATAATAATACCTGCTTTACTATCAATGATGAGCAAAACAATCAATTAATGTCATCAAAATGCGTATTTCACAGTCAGAAGGGTTATGGGGTAGATTCTACACTCAGGACGGTAGATATATTGACTGTGTCTGAAGCCCCTTCCTATAGGCCTATAGCAACAATTTCTTAACCTGTGGTAACTATATTAGTGATCTGCTATGTGAATTATTTGATCTCTGTCTTATTCATTACTTATAATCCTTTATTCTCCTTCTGGGTGTTCCTTTAGGAATTAGCATTCAGATATTCCTTGCAATGTACAGTACTGTACTGTATAGCCTAATTATGTTATGTTGTAAAACTCCAAATAATATACTTCCGGGCAAAATTATTTTTAAACAACTTATTAAAGGTCTATATATGTGAAATTTTCGAAAGGAATGCCGCTAGATATCTTGGACTTTCTCAAGAATCCAACCCGAGACTGACTGCTTTCTACTCCCTAGGAGTGCTACGACTCAGGTGGTAATTTCAATTCGAACTGATAAGGACTTATCCTTAGTATATTTTCTTAAACTCTTTCTGATTTGCACCTCCTTCACTAGGAATTGCTACTACTCAGGAAACGTGTACAGTATTGAAACTAGATAATTATAGGTCCCTGTAGTCTTATCGAAGCCTTTATAGTCTCTCATAGACTAGACTATACATAAAAAAGAGATTTGTCAGAACACGTGAATTTTATCTGGAACTAAAACGTAATTTCATCCTTCACTTCCGCACGTTTCGGTGATTTAAATTCATTAATAAATTAATAAATTGGAGATGTGTCAACTGAAATGCACGGAAATTCACCGGCTTTCTGAGCTGAAAACTTAGCGGCAAGATCCTGCCTCAGTCCGATGGTGGTTGAAGGTGCTCCATAAACAGCCTCGTGTCGGTAGAGTTATTGACACGTAAAAGAACTCCTGTGGGGTCAACATTATGGCACTTCAACGTCTTCAGAAGCCGTGAAAGTAGTTAGTGGACGTAACACCATAATAATAATAATAATAATAACTGAAAATAAAATTGAGGACCTAAACAATCCTTCTCTTACTATACTCCCAATGCATCTAGTCTGCACTGCGTGGTGAAGTCACTTATTATGTAAGAAACTTACCTTGATATACAGTAGATAAGAATAGCTAATAACTTAAATGTATCTGTCTTTGATCATCCAGTTACAGTATATTAAGTCGAGGGGCTGAAATACAGGTCTATACTGTTGTTTTATGTATCAGTCAGCTGCTAGAGAAAGTGCACCTGGAAATGCACGTAGATGTAGGTTAATAGCACGGAATAAAAAAAAAATTATGTATTCTGCATTTACTGCATAAAAGATTGATGCCTTTGGGTGCTTCCTTCCTGGAGCTGTCGTGTGGTGGAATGTGGTAACAGTGGAGAGCTCTAGCGGCAGACAAACATACTGATGGAAACCATTTTGTTTCGGCGGCTTGCCAGAAGGTCGCTGTAGTCGGTGGGGGCAGAGCGCATGAGCAAGCATCGCAATTGGTCGATTCTTCGTTAAGACCCCTCCCACTTAATGTTTCATCTCTGTCTTTGAGTTTTGTATCCTCCCCACTACAAACCTTCCGTCCAGCCCCCACCTCCTACCATTTGTACTTCCCCTCTTTTCACTACGTCATCCTAAAGAAGAGCTAAGAATGACTGTGGCTACTCTCTTTAAAAACACTAAAATGTGGTTGAAACAGGAAAAATAAAGATCTAGCTCATTCACAGTCAATTATTTGAAATCGAATATTGATCACATTTTCATTGGATCACGTAGGCTATTTTTCATAGTAAAATAGTTCCCTACAATATTTTAATTCGTTCCATTGTACCATGTTCCAAACGTACCATGGTAGGCGGTCAAGTAATAACAAAAAGTCATTACCTATTAAATACATTGTATATATGTGACAATGTAGCCTAAAATGTTTATGTCACTACGGGATAACAATAGTCAATTGAAAGTTATCTGCGTCTATCTCCTGAAAGTGATTAAGTACGGTAGCTGGTTTGATTTGGAACTTTGATGACCAATTCAGGAGCTTCCTTAAAATCTGTCATACAAATAGGAAGGATCTGTTCTTTGTTGGCTTCAAGCATTAAGAGAGCTAGATAACGCTCAAAACATTTGACTTTAGTATGTTTCAGGCTAGTATTAGAACGCTGTTACGATATTACACGTAGCATATAAGAAATGCAAAATAATAGCTTCATCTTGTATAAACATATCAATTGACCTTTATTATAATAACGGCGTGTGGCCTCCGAAGAGGCCTGGTGCAAGTCTTTCGAGTTGACGCCGTATAGGCGACCTGCGTGTCCATGAGGATGGGGCCCAACCTGTGATGAATTCTAATGATGAAGACGATACACACACCCAGCCCACGAGCCATCAGAATTAACCAATTAAGGTTAAAATCCCCGACCAACCGGGAATCGAACGTGGGACCCGCTGGGCCAAAGGCCACCTCACTAACCACTTAGCCATGGAGCCAGACAGTTGACCTTCATTGAAGGTATGTTAGTATTTACAGTACTAGGTTGAAATCTAATTTGGGGAACTCTAGTCTACACTAGATCTCTTTCGACATCAAAATGCAAGGTAGATTCCAAACGTGGCTTTTACCTCTTAGAAATTAAATTAAATTAAATTATAATTTTTATAATTAGTTTTTCTTTTTTTCTTCGTTTTCGTTTTAGTGAACAACATTAGCCTATACGTTCTGAAAAAAAAAAATCATGGAGTAATTTCGGCACTGACAGAGAGAGGTAAGCTAGGCCTATATCCATTTTATCTAACAAAAATGCCATTTGGCTCAATTGAAACTGACCTGAATGAGATGATTCAAGGCCAGCGTAGAGAGCACTGAATACGAAGTATCCTACTCTACAAAAAGAAGAGAATTTATTATTATTATTATTATTATTATTATTATTATTATTATTATTATTATTATTATTATTATTATTATTATTATTATTATTAGTCTATTATTATTATTATTATGGTCTATTATTATTATTACTATTATTATTATTTATTACTTAATAATTATTATTATTATTTAATCATAATAATAATAATAATAATAATAATAATAATAATAATAATAATAATAATAATAATCCAGACAAGAAATCTATTCTAAGATGGAGAAGATTACGGAGAGAATACGCAAACACAGGGCTCGCTTCTACGGTCACATACGAAGGATGAACTACTCTCGTGTCCGGCTCCATGGCTAAATGGTTAGCGTGCTGGCCTTTGGTCACAGGGGCAGCGGGTTCGATTCCTGGCAGGGTCGGGAATTTTAACCATCATTGATTAATTTCCCTGGCACGGGGGCTGGGTGTATGTGTTGTCTTCATCATCGTATCATATTCACGATGCGCAGGTCGCTACGGGTGTCAATTCAAAAGACCTACACCTGGCGAGCCGAACCCGTCCTGGGATCTCCCGGCACTTAAAGCCATACGCTATTTCATTTTTCGACTACTCTCGTTGGACAAAGCGCATTTTTAACAATTGACTCAAAACGAAAAAAACAAAAACAATACCCTGGTACGTTAACGTCA
The DNA here is from genome assembly GCF_040414725.1 of Anabrus simplex. Taxonomy (NCBI): domain Eukaryota; kingdom Metazoa; phylum Arthropoda; class Insecta; order Orthoptera; family Tettigoniidae; genus Anabrus; species Anabrus simplex. The sequence goes on from NC_090265.1 coordinate 450,387,604, forward strand.
AGAAAGACTTCGAAGAAATGGGCCTATGACCAGAAAACGCGCACGAAAGAGACCTTTTCAGAACAAGCATTGGGACTGTGAACGTCGTGCTCTACACAGCGAGCTAATGAAAACCTAGTGGATCAATCGAAAACTCAGTAAAGGCCAGAATGTGTAATGAGATATATTGTGGTCGCTCTTTAGTCGATTAGCGAATAATAATAATAATAATAATAATAATAATAATAATAATAATAAGAAGAAGAAGAAGAAGAAGAAGAAGAAGAAGAAGAAGAAGAAGAAGAAGTTACACAGTTTAGTTTTCAAATCCGAAGGAATTAAAATAATACATTTATATGGTACGAAAACACACACACACACACACACACAAGAAATGCATATTCCAGTTATAGTAACCAAAACACGCTAACCGTTACAATATCAAGAAATAATCTCGTTCGTAGGACCAAACAATTTACTACTATTTACAACGCAACTGTTCGTCGTAGGCCTACTTACCTACACTGACTGCCGAGATTTATAAACAGGCTCGAGACTTCAGTATTTAAAGTTTAGATAAGGAGGATGTCTTTGTTATCGCATCTTCGATGGCTACTGAATTCTCAGAACTGGCTAATTACCTCAAAAGCCGTGTTTTGATTGTTGTGAGTGGCAGCAAGGGATGGTTATTATTGGAACAGGTTGGGAAACCCACGTTCTTTCAGAAATAAGTACCGTATTCCTATTGACGAAAGAAGCTCTGCACTACGATAGCCTGAGTTTGGAATAACCCTCTGTAATACAAGTAATACTGTGTTGTGTACTGTAGCTTTATCAACATGTAGAATCACTCTTCAGCTATTGAATTAAAAACAGTCATGGGCTGCTCACAAGCCATGCCTGCCCCGCGGGGTCTGCGTGGTCCTCATCGCCGCCACTGCCTCTATGAGAATGTGATGAATTTTAATGCTGAAAACGGCACAGATAACTAGTCCCCGAGTCATCAGAATTAACCAATCAAGGTTAAAATCACCGACCCAACAGGGAATCGTACCGTTTAGCCATGGAGCCGGACAGAAAATTCAAATAATGTGTTCCAACGATACAAAATGAGGATAACAGCATCATTTTCATGAGTTGTTGTTCTATGAAGTGAGCATTTTAATTTATTGCAATTTGGGTGCAAAAATGTGCGCTATGTCTCTGACCGACTGCCATGCGCGACAACAAACTGAGGAACCCTTCGATGCATAAGTGTTTTCCTTCTTATTGTTATGGATTAAAGACCACTTCATAACACAGCACTGTTAGGAATAATAATAATAATAATAATAATAATACAAATGTTGGGGCCAATGACCTAGGTGTTAGGTCTCTTTAAACAGCAAGCATCATCGCCATCATCGAATAATAGCATTAACTATTTTATTAATGAGACTGTAAACACATTAAATTGCAAATATATTCTTTAACAAAATCTATGTAGGCTATAAACAAAAGAACGAAACAATAAGTTCATAGCCTATGAGGTAAATCGTACTTTTTAAATAATACTAAAAGTGTATACGCTATAGGAGAGTAAGTTATTTTGTAGTCGAGTGCTTTAGGTCGCACTGAATTATTGCACTCTTCGGAGAATTAAGTTTGGACTACTACCAACGACAGAGGTTACACGGGTTACATACTAACCAAGGGTTTTTCTATGCCTAGTTTTGGCAAGCACCGAGAAATTCTCCTCCATATTTCACAATATACGCCCTGTTACACTTCCTTATACTCTTCTAGCAACACACGTTCAACACATGTAGCCCTATGTTGCCTAGATCCTAACAAAGGCAACACAACTCAGGGATTCCTTCCATTCAATATACATTAAGAGACTTATTTTTTATTATCAAGATAGATTTCACCTCATATGCAGATAAAAACGTAAAACAGGGTTTCTAGTTCTCAGACTTACTTTACACCATAATGCTGAGAGCGTTATTCTTTGACGTAGAAAGTTTATATCCCTCCTCGGATGGAATTGTACCATCATACAGTTCCGGGTGAGGAAGGACTAATCTGGAATTGTTCCGATGCGATTCAAATAAGGTTAATAGGAGAATGGACGACTAACATGGCGTTACAGATATTTACGACTACAAAATTCACGTTCTACTATGTTGCTATCTAAAGGACAATAATAATAATAATAATAATAATAATAATAATAATAATAATAATAATAATAATAATAATACAGTAATAATAATAATAATCAAAAGAAATGTGTTCTATTTAAAGAGTGGTGTTAATGAATGGTATAAAAACTTAGGGAATTAGTAGACTACATAACACAAACTTTCTTTACATTATAGCCCTACAATACCGTAGAAACTGCCAGGAACATAATTTAGCTTTCGTTCAGCTGCTGTTTAAGTTGATTAAATGTATTTATTATTAGATCCTAATAGAACAGTAAGACATTATAGCCTAATTGTAATATGTAGGCCTGCAGAGTAGGTAGGCTTAGCCTAATAGCAGGCTTCATAGCCTGAGACATGCTGTGCTAAATAAGTTAATAATAATAATAATAATAATAATAATAATAATAATAATAATAATAATAATAATAATCATAATAATAATAATCATAATAATAATAATAATGAAAACTTTTATTGGTAGGCCCTTGCCTTCTGTTTTAAGATTGCAGGATCCACGGCAAACACAGACGGTTGGCATTTAGGCGTACCGTACCTGAATGCAACCAACCTGTTTTATTAGATTTACTTGTAGACCTACACTATGTTAAAAAGCTCCTTCTTAGGCAAATGTGCGGGCATTCCTGGGCCGATGATTTAGATGTTGAGCCCCTTTACAACATCAATCCATCATCATCATCATCATCATCATCGATCATCCACTTTGCATCGTATCACCATTTAATGGATAGTTCATAACGTATTCCTACTGTAAGAAGGTAGCCCTATCATACCTAACCATTAAATAATTTATGTTAGAATAAATCTATTCACAACGAGTTACACGATTTAGAGCATGGGTTTGTAAGACAATTACTTATTTTCATAGGCGCAGGAGAAAAACGTGTGTAAGTTCATGGGTTTCTCAACAAACCTGTAGCCCAAATTGGCCCAGTCTGGAGGAGAACAAATGCACGAATATCACTGTATAAGTTATATGGCTCGTGCAAGACAAGAATGTAGAAAAGTTTCTCATCGTTATATTACACATTAAAACAGTAGCAAAACCACGACCATGCGACCATCTGTCCCTCCAAAGAATTGATCCCATTTCCTCGATATTAATTTGGCAAGCGTGCTGATCTATGTATATAGTCGCGGGAGGATGGAATTGGGGAGTGGGGGCGAGGGAGAGGAATCACGCAGGGCCCATTAGGGTAGAGGGGAAGGAAGGGTATCTGCATGGTCTGAACACCGTGACTCACTCGGCCAAATATATTCCAAGATAGCAGGGATTGCTATAATCCACATACAATAAACTTGAGAGGAAGCCACGGGACGAACAGAATAGATAGGAAAAAAGAAGAAGAGGGGAGAACTGGGGCAATATCTCAAATGACCTACCATTTCATTTATTATTTGCTAGATATATAGACTAACTGGACTATTTCTGGAGGTATAAAGAAATAAAACAGAGCGGGAACAACTTTTATAGTAAAATGGAGTCATGCAACTTTCCAATTATTGTACCGACCAGTAGTAGTGATCCATTATTATTAAAAATAACGTTAACAGCTCAGGAAATATGATAAATTTATCTGTGTTGTACGTTCATTCATTTCCCAGGCCAACCCAAAATGATAAATTAAGTTGAGACTTGCAAGCGTGGAGAATAAACACCGTGAGATGTGATCGGGAAACATGCTACTGTACTTGAAAAGATGTATGCTATTCGAGTTCCTGCACGATCTTAACCTCTAACAGCGGTGAAGCTTATAGGTACTCTGCTAGCTCTCTTCTTGGTAAGGGAACTGAACGTCTTGGTGGGGATTATTTTAAAAGGATGTACAACGAGACAAACATCCAATCTTAATCACAAGACAAAAGGAAAGAACAGAAAGCCGAACTGAATGGCTCAGACTGCATAGTGCTGCTCTTCTGAGAGGAAATTGGTGGGTTCAATCGTGTCTCTCTTCAATGGTATTTGAAAGTCTCAAACAAGGCTGTCCCTTGTCGGTAGGTTTCCTGGCACGTAAATGAAATCAACAGCTCAAAATTCCGGCACATCAGTGCCACCGAAATACCATGAAAGTAGCTGGTGGAACGTAAAGCGAATAACATTAGGAAAATGAAAATGTCGGTAAAATAAAGGGAAGGTTCCACGCAGAGTGTGAAAATGGAAGATTCCCTATGCTTCACAAACCTAACATCGTCGGGCTCGGAAGAGAACAAGGGTTGATCAAGTGAGGTCAGATAGTATTACAGCTGGCATAAGTAAACGGAAGTAACGTGAAACTCAGCTTGGGGCCCGACATCCAAGAGCAACCTCTTTTGGTCATTTTCGATAGACAGGGGATTCATGGATGTCCGAATGCTGTGGAACTATTCCAAGGACATTTCTAAATTTCTGCAAGTTGTTTTTAAATTTATAAGACCGGCTGTTCTCGCCCTGAAAAGTTCAGCACAAATTGTGCGGAATCATCTACATGGTTAATTATTAATAACTAGGAGTAAATACAGATTTATCATGTAGTTTAGCATATCAATTATAACTACTGTTTTATTGAAAGTGGTATTCTTTGTCATATGGCAATCTGCAGTGGCAAAAATAATTAAAATGAATAATATATGCGAATGATATTTCAACATTATACATCATTCATCTAAGATATTACAACTACGGTAGATATTTCTTAAAGAATGTTTCCCATCCTGTTCCTTTGCTGCCACTCACAACAATCAACAAGGTTTTTGAAGTAATTAGCCAGTTCTGAGAACCCAATAGTCAGCGACGAGGCAATAACAAAGACATCCTCCTTATCTACGTAAACTCTAAATGCTGCAGTTTCGAGCCTGTTTATAACTCTCGGCAGTCAGCGTAGCTAGTAGGCCTACGATGAATGGTTGAGTTGTAAATTGTTCTGTCCTAGGAAGGAGATTATTTCTTAATATATTGACGATCAGCGTGTTTAGGTTACTATAGCTAGAATATGCATTTCTTGTATGTGTTTGTGTGTGTGTTCGTACCATATACGTGTATTAGCCTATTTCCTTCGGATTTGAAAACTAATTTGTGTAACTTATTACTATTATTATCGTTACTGTTCATTGTAATAATATACAACCTTGTACTAAGAAATAAACTTGTAACGTTTCTTATCGGGAAACGAGGGGCCCCATTTTCAATTATTGCGAGGGGGGGGGAGGACTTCTTAGCACCACTACTGCGTAGGTTCCAAGCGCAGTTCTATGTATCTACTAAAATTTCTCTAGGCACTGGTCGTTCATTTAAATGTGCAAATATTTCTTGGCTCTAATTGGTCAAGCAAAAGGTTGAAAGACATACGGCACATCACAGCCTTCCGTTTTCGTTGATTGTTCTACATCTCACAGGTATTTGTTCGGGCTGTCCCCCGGCATTCAGAAGAATGTCGCAAGACTTTGTCCGAATTCTATTCGTTACCTCCAACCGTCTGAATTATTTTTCAAAAGACTACCCTTGTTACAACACTAAAAGCTATCTTTACACTGATTTATTACAAAGGGCTCTACATTCAGACTTAAACCTTTATAACATAAAACAACCATATATTATTTATTATCAACTGAATACTTTTTTAGTGTCATCCTGTAACTATTTGATTCACATACTCACGGTTTATATTTTAATTATAATATCCGATATGTCCCCTGGGTTCGAGGTTTGATTCTTGTAGGGTTACTCATTTTACGTGAATAAACCTGCAGGCCTGTACTATGGCCTATATTTTTGACATGGCTCTATCCTTCACACCTGGAGTCTCCCGTATAAGACGCAGTTTTCCTGTGCACTAGAAATTGCTACTCACCATTGTTCCGCAGTCGTTTCACTCGTGGTGTTCTATTCAAAATGACTAAGATGAGACAGCTTTTTTCAGCAACTAGTTTATATATCCATGGAGAAATTTTATTTCCTTTGGAGTAAACCTACAGTGTTCAAGAATACCAGTAATATCTGTTCAGAACAAAGTATGTACATAGGCCTAGGTAAAATTTAGTATAAAAATCGAGTACATAACGGGTTCACTCAGTGATCGACTCTCATTACACGTATTCATAGATGAAACAAGGAAATTACTAGGAAATGTAGTATTGTCGATAGCCGCTCTTAGCAGCAGAATTCAAACGACAAATTATCAAATGTTGTAGATCCTAAATCCTATAGCAGAGAGTAAGTCAACGGGTCTAGTTTCATAGAGTCCGAGTTTGGCCACAAATGTCGTAGTCAATGTAAAAGAAGATTTCATACAAATAAATAAATAAATAAATAAATAAATAAATAAATAAATAAATAAATAAATAAATAAATGAGAACGGAAGGCGTAGAACATAAAAATACTGATTGAATTTTTCTTAATATATTTCTATTTCTGCTTCTTCATCTTTTCTTCCTCCACCTGTTCATATTCTTTCTATTCTTATTCTTCTCGATCCGTGTCGTACTTGTCTCCTCTTTAATATAATGCATTCCTTCTTTGGCTATTCTTGGCGTCCACGTCCATTCGTTTTCTTACAGCTGTCTACGAGTAGGGCCTACTCTGCATGGATTTCAAGTACCAGTAGGTGCCTTAACAGGTGATCAAACACGCTCTTTCTTCTAATGCTCTCCAAACTTTCTCACAACATTCGACCACCACAATGGAAATGAAATATTTTAGTTTCAGATTACAGCATTAAAATTGCAAAAGCAGAATCTATTGTCTCTCATGACTCGTAGCATGTAAAGGAAACTAAATATTCTTCTTATTGTTATTCCTGGCCTTAACTGACATTTATTGGGATTAGCACTGCTTACAAATTTGGTCCAGTTTTACAACCGGATTCCCTTCCCGAAGCTCCTCATGTGGAGGGATGTATTCGCTATTCCGTGTTTCTGTGGTGGCTAGTTATGCATAAGCCTTATATGAAGAGAAGTGCATTGAGGCGATGACAAACACCCAGTACCCGAAGCAGAAGAATTAACCATACACAGTTAAATTTCTCGGCCTAGTCGGGAATGGAATCCAGGGCTCTCTGAGCCGAAGACCCGTATGCTGACCATTCAGCCAAGGAGCCTGTTTTTTATTTGAGAAATGATAGTCTATTAATTAATTAAATCTGTATACAAAATTAACAAGAATTTTCACTTTTCCATCTCAAATATGCCGTTTATAAACCTTTGGCAAGACCTGTACCTTATCTTGACTTCCAAGAGACGATTTACAGTAGTAGGTCTCTTAGACATTGACCATCGCTCTGAAGAAAGATGGGTCACCAGTTTCTCATCGAGGCAGTCGAGGCTCCACAGTAAATAGCCCAATTCACATTTTATAGAAGTTAGGACGTTGTGATGATGATCTAATAAAACAACAAATATTCACGAAGTTCTATGTTCTGTAAATAACAATCTGTTTCCTCTTACGGCAGATAGCAGCTGGAGGAAGCTAAACAACAACATTATTATTATTATTATTATTATTATTATTATTATTATTATTATTATTATTATTATTATTATTCCTCTGAATTGTATGGCACAGAGACTTGAACTTTCGGACAGTGTGTTTGGTTTCTTTCGATCTTTCGCTTATATGTCAACATATTCGAAGATACCAGGAAAAAAAGGAAAATACGTTTGCAGCAAATTATTACACACTTGCTTGTTGAAAAAGTGTAAGTTTTTTTTTTTTGCTAGGGGCTTTACGTCGCACCGACACAGATAGGTCTTATGGCGACGATGGGATAGGAAAGGCCTAGGAGTTGGAAGGAAGCGGCCGTGGCCTTAATTAAGGTACAGCCCCAGCATTTGCCTGGTGTGAAAATGGGAAACCACGGAAAACCATTTTCAGGGCTGCCGATAGTGGGATTCGAACCTACTATCTCCCGGATGCAAGCTCACAGCTTGTTGAAAAAGTGTAAGTAGCTTTACTCTGATGCCAATACAAAACATGCTTCCCGGGGTCATACACTCAGTATTCACATATCTAAGTAGTTATATTCTTTAAATATTATGTACATGCCACAGTGCAGGAAGTTTAGTAGCATCTGATTGCTGATAGCAAGGTACACTTAATTCACTACATGTCTTGTCCTGACAGCTTGTGGAACGAAAGACAAGCGTGGCCTGGGATATTACCTTGCAATTTGAATGTTTTTGTGGTGGGACGCGTGAGGGCAGCACCTGTCGAGCACGGTTCAATTAACCCAGTGCCGTGAATGAGATCTTAATTACAAGGGGCTGCTGCCCAAGAGGAATACGCTACACTTCTACCATGCGAATATCCTCCACGTCACCTATTGGAGAATGGCAAGTTACTATATAATAATTGCAGGATGTCCGCCTCGTTGGCTGAACGGTCAGCGTACTGGCCTTCGGTTCAGAGGGTCCCGGGTTTGATTCCTGGCCGGGTCGGGGATTTTAACCTTCATCGGTTAATTCCTACGGCACGGGGGCTGGGTGTATGTGTTGTCTTCATCATCATTTCATCCTCATCACGACGCGCAGGCGTCAAATAGAAAGACCTGAACCTGGCGAACCGCACCTGTCCTGGGATATCCCGGCACTAAAAGCCATACGACATTTCATTTCAATTACAGGATAAGGATAGCCTCCGTGGCTCAGACGGCAGCGCGTCGGCCTCTCACGGCTGGATACCGTGGTTCAAATCCCGGTCACTCCATGTGAGATTTGTGCTGCACAAAGCGGAGGCGGGACAGGTTTTTCTCCGGGTACTCCGGTTTTCCCTGTCATCTTTCATTCCAGCAACACTCTCCATTCTCATTTCATAGCATCTATCACTCATTAATATAAATCACTTTGGGAGTGGCGACCCCATCGTAATAACAGCCTATATATGATTCATTCATTACATCCCTGACTCGGTCAAAGACTGGAAAACAGGTTGTAGGTTTTCATTTTCATTACAGGATAAGGCGTAAGAAATTCTCGCTGTTCTTATAGACTATGGTATTTTCACATTTAAGTAATGCCTAGATCCATTGTTGGATAGATATAATGTTTCCAGTGCACCATTGCCTTCTGGTGTCTGTCTGTTAGGTCATCAGCCCAGAGGCTGGTTGGATCCTCAAATAGCACCACCAAAGGTTATGCGGTTATAAGAAAACCGCAAAAACCAATGACAGCGCCAAACTGAGGCATACTAGGCAAGACGAGGAATGAGGTAGTTTGCCATTGCTTTCTTCACTGAGTCAGAAAGTGCTGTTGCAGCACGACTGACCCTATGAGTAACACCTTTCAAAACACTCAGATGCACTAGTCGTGCTCTGAATGTCATTACTCAGCACCACCCAGCAGCTTCCATATTGTCACAGCCATGGATGAGACTGGGACTTCGGTGGAAGCTACACTTTACTCTGGCCTGTGCCAAGAGATGGATACAAAAGTACTGTGTCCATCAAGAAATGGCAGCAGGCAATGCCTTCCGGTATGAGCTAGAAAAAAATCTGTTGTTTTGATTCGTCTGTCTCAGCCTCATTCTTGGCTTTGTCAGTATAAATCGACTAAGGTATGAGCAATATTCGTAACACAATTATTTATACATAGTGATGGCAAAACTTTTCAAAATATCAATATGTCAATTTTTCCATACATCGGTATTAAAATATCGATGTCTTTGAAATATCGGTCTTCAAAATATCGATATATCCGTTTTTAAAATATTGGTCCTATTATCCATTATTGTAAGTCTAGTTTTACATTTAACATAATGATTAAAGGATTCATTAGGTTTAATAAGTCTTGACACAGATCAGAAAACAAGCTTAAAACAGTGACCAAGTAACATGACTTTTTCACTACAGTGACACATTATAAAAACATTTACAGCCGAAATATGTTATTATACATAGAAAAACAGTATATGCAAGGTGTCTAGTAACGAGCTAATAACTTACACCGAAAAACCATATGAAGAAACGACAAAGGTATAATTGAGGAGTTGGATGCAATAACAGCGTAAGTAGACTTACGTTATTTTGAGAAACAGAAGCTTGAAGTTTATAAATGTTCTGAGTTAAAAGTAATATTAGGAATCAACCTGAATTTAATTTAAGGACATTTAAAAGAGCCCGGAAATGTATTTCCCAAATAATTTGATTGATCTGTTTGCTAATAAGAAAGACAGAGTTATTTAAAATTTCATTTTATACGCTGTTATTGCATGAAGAGCAGGAATATTATATTTTGCCATACACCAGTATTGATCAGGGAGTTAGGAAAGCATGATCGCCCACTATAGAGGAACAAAAGTGCCAGTTTATCCCACCTCGGTTCTCCAAAATGTCTAAACTTATTAAAATTAAGAACAAATTCCTAAAAAGAACAAAAAATTTGTCAACTAAGGTAAAACCATTGAGTTTATTTTTTATTTAATATTCACCTTTTTCGTTGTTTTTGCGTAAAGGGTCAAGAGAATTTTGTTACAGTGCTCTCCCCAACTATGGTATTAGGCTATGGTAATTGCCCCCTCCCCTTCCCCAACAAATAGTTGAAATGTTATAAAATTAATAAAATTCTTTCCTGAACAACATTTATTCCTATTTTAATTTACAAAATGATTCTCTAAACCTAAAAGAAAAGAAAAGGAACAAAAACAGATCACAAAGTATATAATTGGGATTTAGACATTGTGTCTCTTACTTATTTGAAATACTCAAATGCATCATTGAGCAAAATCAGGATGATACATCTTCACATGCTGCATTAGCAGACTCTAGGGAATCATTACACACATACATAACATTCACATACCACTCAACATTTTCAGTTTTTAAGTATTTCATTAGTGAAATAACATCAACCCTTTTGTCTGCTTTTACACCACACTTTCTTACATCATGTAGCCTCAAATCCTTAAAACTGAGAAAGCTATCATTCCTCTTTAAGGAGGTAAATGGCACATAGTTAGGAGTGTAGGACTGTGACTGTGATACAACACCATTATGGTAATAAAGTCACACAAACTTCTGTATCATGAATCTGTTGCTTTTAGCAGAGGGCATTCTTAGAAACATAGGTCAAAGTGCTGATGCCCAGTCTTTTATTAAATGTGACGCCACAAAACCTTCTCTTCCACTCGCTGACATCTTCTCCAGCCAGAGAACTGGCGGCAGCTGAACGTGCCACTCGTGAAGCATGCCTCATGCAATAACAGCGTAGCGCATGTTACCAGTTTTCGTGAGTTCCTGACTTCTAGCGGCATCCTAGCGAACTAAGACCTGGACTGGGTTGTAGTGAAGGGACCAGGAAATCTGAAAACAGTATTCATGCAATAACAGCGTAAGTCTACTTACGCTGTTATTGCATCTAGCTCCTCAATTTATGTACGAAGTACAGTACCTCTGATAATTATCAGAGCTCTATTAAAAAGTAAAACATTTTCTTCCCAACTTCTTCCTCAGCACTGCAATTCCATATGTTCGTGAAAAAAAAAAACATGATGATGATCTTAGGTCAATTTCCAACACCTCTTAGGTAAGCCATTTAGGAAAAGCGGCATGGATAACAGTTTGCCATTTAATCGGTTTCTCTTTTCCGTGATGGTGTTACCGGCCTTTGAAAACAGTCTCTCTGCTGGGACAGAGGTCGCTATAATGCTCAAGTATTGCCTAGCTAACCTGTAAAGCTATGCATACAAGGTATGTACGATGAATGAGTTGTGGTATTATCACTATATTTACCGAAGTGAATTGAGAAATGAAAATTCAAATTTCGTAACTGTAACATGCAAATATTGAAAGGGTCTGAAAAAGAATCAAATCGTAGCCAAAAGTATTAAATTAGATAGAAATATCGGTATATTAGGCAAAAATATCGATATCAACAATATATCGGACCTCTAATATCGATGTCGATATATCGACATTTCCATCTCAAAATATCAATATTTCCGATATATCGATATTTGTTTGCCATCTCTATTTATGCATCCATTCCCTGATATGAATGGTGTGAAAATGTGGCATATATCGTGGTTGGTTGCATTTTGGTGGGCTTGGAAGACTGACATGTGACAGCAGCTTCTGGCTCGGAGAGAAAAGCAACAGGCAACTACCTCTCTCCTCATTTCCCCAGTACGCCACTTCAGTGACACCTAGGGTGCCTACAGTTCAGGATCGTGACAGCCTTTGGGCTGAAAACAGAACGTACATCACATTTAATAGTCATGGAAGAAGATTCTACAGTATTTGTAATATTTTCCAAATAGATGTATTGTAACTTTCTGAGAACTTGCTATTATCATAACTTTCATCCTCGGTGCCTCTTCATGCTACAGTTTGTTATTAGGTCTACTCACTTCAAGAGAACAACGTAAAGATATTCTATGATAAGAATCCAGAATGAGTATCTAGAAACACGTCAGCCCGATAATTTAATGGCTTTGGAATTTACCAAAGATTATTAGGTTTGCGAGGCCTAGAAAGTCTATCATTTCCACGTCCTTTGTGGCCCTTCGCTTTCTCTTGCCGATACCTTCATTCTTCGAAGGGTCTGAACTCTTTCACTCCCTCTGATTACTGTCCAGTGTGCAGGATGAGTGGCTCAGACGGTAGAGGCGTGCTCCTTCTGATCCCAAGTTGACGGGTTCGATACCGGCTCAGACCGGTGGGATTTGAAGGTTATCAAATACACTAGCTTCGTGTCGATAAAATATACGTAAAAGAGGTCCTGTGGGACAAAATTTAGCCTCTATAACGGTCCCAAATACCGCAAAAGAAGTCATTAGAACGTAAAATCAATAATATTGTAATTAATCTCAATTGCCTTCTTCTACTTACCTTTAAGAAAACCACCACCACCATTTTACAAATACTGTTATCACCAAACAGAGATTTTCTGATGGTGAATGGGAAGAGAATATTAAAACACTGAACAGTCTCTATTTAGGATAAGTTGGCTCAGAAAGTCAGCGGCGTCCTAGTTGTAGCTAGAATGAGATTAAACATGTTCATTGTACGCCTAATTTCTAGAAACATGAAGTTCGAAAGCCAAGGAGATTTATGAGGCGGTTTGTTCTTCACGTTAGGGGGGTGTTGTTAATTGCAGTGATGCTGGTGATTTAAGCCGGTCCCGTGGTGTAGGGGTAGTGTGCCTGCCTCTTACCCGGAGGCTCCGGGTTCGATTCCCGGCCAGGACTGGGATTTTTACCTAGACCTGATGGCTGGTTCGAGATCCACTCAGCCTACGTGATTAGAACTGAGGAGCTATCTGACGGTGAGATAGCAGCCCCGGTCTGGAAAGCCAAGAATAACGGCCGAGAGGATTCGTCGTGCTGACGACACGGCACCTCGTAATCTGCAGGCTTTCGGGCTAAGCAGTGGTCGCTTGGTAGGCCAAGGCCCTTCAAGGGCTGTAGTGCAATGGAGTTTGGTTTGGTTTTGACTGGTGATTTATATAACATTTCTATCCTTTCTGACTGTTCATGAATGTCACCAACGGACCTGCTGTAGTTTGTAGTGGTAGTGGATCTTGACCTCTCCAGGGATAAGTTAATATTTTAAAAGACCCTCTCCACATGCAACTCATGTTAATATCACGAATTAATATAAAACATTAAGAACTGTTCAAGTGCAGTGGTGTGAAGTGTCTTAATGACAGTAGTTCAGATGTGATAGCATAGAAAGCTCAACTATTAAATTGACAGAATATTGGGCAGAAAATGAAAAAGGGATTTGAGCAAGTGATACATTCTAATGCCTTCTCCTTCTACCCAAAGCCTTCAAATTATCATAAGCCTGGCGGTAGAGGGAGCTGCTGTAAGAGAGAGTAATCTGTGTTAACACAGCTCGAGGAGTACGTTATCTCATCCTCTGCTACATTCGCACACCATCTACTTAGACATTTTAGTGTTCAGTCCTCCCAACTGGAGGATACAATTATTATTATTATTATTATTATTATTATTATTATTATTATTATTATTATTATTATTATTATTATTAAGATGGTGGACTTATCATTTCAATCTTCTAGAACCACAGTTAAAACTTGCAGTTTTCTGGATTGGCGGTACTTCATCTTGGTGTAGAATTCAGCTCTTCACTCTTCGGACCACTTTGCGTTTTGACCAGAAGATTCTTTATCCTGAGTACGCCGGCCCTGAACTTAGCATTTTTTTCTTGAACCAGTAACAGGAGACGCTAATATCATCTGCCATTAGGGATACATCTTTTGCAAAAGTAAGGCTTTGGATCCAGTTCCCAGTCTAATTCCATTACTGTGTAGTACATTTCTCCACTCACGGATGACCTTCTCAAGAACACAGTTGGAAAGAATACGGTGAGAACTCATCACCTTGACGAAGACCATATGAATCTCAAAGGATCTAGAGATTTCTCAGATGAATTTCACTTGCAAATAGTTGTTGGTCACAGGTAGTTTGTTAATGGAACAAGTCTGATGATGTACGCTCATCTCCTTGAGGATATCTAAAAGAGCGAATGGGCCGAATAAGTAATAGACCTTCTTGAAATCAAGAAAACTCAATGCAAGTGGTTTGGTGCGAACAGATCTGATTTTGATGGTGCTCTTTAGTGAAAAGGTCTGTTCGCTGCCGGAGCGAGTCTTACGGAAGCCGGCTTGACATTCACCAATCTTCGGAACAACCATAGGTTCAATGCAACTTTGCAGTGCATTTGACAGGATTTTATCGGTAACTGAACGAACAGATATGCACCTTAAGTAATGCTTTATTGCCTTTCTTACGGAGATAATGTATAAGAGCCGATTGCCGATTTCTGATTCCTATATACAACGAAGGCACCCTTCCATTTCGCATCCTGAAAAGCCTTCCCACTTACGTGATTCTAGAGATGAAACTATTTCTGGTAATCATTAATGAAATTTTGATACATCTTCAGTTCATTATCCGAAATTTAGGTATCTTCTGAGTTCAGAATCGGTGATTGGACTTCGGTGTAAACTGCACCCTGCCCTTAGTCAGATAATGGTCTGAATCAATATCAGCATCTCTAAGCACTTTCGCATCCCGTATCCCACGGAAATTACGGTGGGAGATTGTCACATGGACTAGGCTATACATGTAATGCTCACTAATCAGCTCATTAGGATAGTGCAATTTTTTATTTTTATTTTGCTACTTGTTTAAAGTTGCACTAACAAGATACATTGAAGGTTTTCGGCGACGGAAGGATGGAAATGGGCTAGGACAGGGAAGGCACAGGACGTGGGATTAATTAAGGTACAGCTCCAGCATTTGCCTGGTGTGAAAATGGGAAACCACGGAAAAACATCTTCAGGGTTGCCGACGGTGAGATTCAAGCCCACTATCTCCCGAATGCAAGCTCATAGCTGCGTGCCCTAGGGCAAGTGCCAGTTCATACATACACTTATGAGGATTCTTTTTGGTGGTCATAATTTTAAAGTTCATCTGTTTGCAGTTGTAGATTAAGTGTCTCTCATTGCCGTTGGTTCGAGCGTGAACTAGATGTTCCCCTATGGGTGTATTTAAACCTTTGTTCCTACCCAACTGAGCAATGAAGTCGCCTAAAAGAATGTTTGGTAACCTTAATTTTATACAGGATTTCCTCAAGTTGAGTCCAGAAGGTCTCGACTTTCTCAGGATTGTTGCAGTTGGCTTGACTGTTAGGAGCATGAACACTGATTAGGAGTAAGCCTTGTTGGCGTGCTTAATAATAAGAGATGATAGACGGGGAAAAGTTGCCTTGATGTTCACTACAGAATCCACAATGGATGTATAAACTAAGGAGGCTGTGCCTGATTGTTTTTATTAACAGGCTAGCCGAGGCAATAAAGGTTTTTATACCTGGTTGGACATGGGTTTGATTCCCTGTCCAGTAATCTGTTAAATGAGATTTTTTGCTACTAGAGATACGCTTAGTTCTGCAGTTCACTGAATCTACAGTAAAACTGCGTACCAAGTTAATTCCAGCGTAAAGTTGGCTGGTTATAGAACTAACCACTATATCCCGCTCAGTGCCGTGGTTAATGAAAGCGGAAGCGGAGGTCTTTGGCATTGCGGAAAGGTGAACACCTGGTGACATTGCACTCCACGCTGTACTCATGTAATAATAATAATAATAATAATAATAATAATAATAATAATAATAATAATAATAATAATAATAATAATAATAATAAGAGCAGGACTCCACCTTTCCTTTGAAAAACAAATATATGACCAACATAAAAAAAAGCGGAGGCGGGACAGATTTTTCTTTGGGTACTCCTGCTTTCCTTCTCATAATTCATTCCAGCAACACTCTCCAATATCATTTCATTTCATCTGACATTCATTAATCATTGCCCCAGAGGAGAGGGACAGGTCTCGGCAGCCGGCGCAATTCCTATCCTCGCCGCTAGAGGGGGGCTTCATTAATTCCATTCCTGATTCGGTCGAATGACTGGAAACCGGCTGTGGATTTTCATTTCATTTTCATGACCAACATCAAAACAATCCCTCATCACTTGAAGACAGATCATGGTAAGAGAGAGAGAGCTGACAACTTCAGTTACCTTGGGGAAATCGTAGGCTACAGCTGAAAACTAGCGAAAGAGAAACCAACTACACCAAGCGAGAGAAGATGGGCGCTGCTTTTCGCACGACACACGCTTTACAGAAGAGAAAAGGCATCTCATACGGAGTTAAAGTACGACACTGCGATATAGTGATTAGTCTAATAATAATGGTATAGATTTTACGTCCCACTAACTATCCTACGGTTTTACGGAGCACACAGTGATTAAAACAGAGTGTCTGTGTGCTAATGAATGCCTCCGAATGACAGGAATGCCGGGACTAAGAGAAGCCGAGAAATTTGAGAGAAAGATCTTCCGTAAGATAATAGATCCAAAAATCGTGGATTGTCAGTATGGTTTTGGAAGGGGAGAACTACAGCGGGAAAGCGAAAGATTGATTGAGTCAATAAAGAAAATGAATGAAAATTCACAGCCTGTTTCCAGTCATTCGACCGGGTCAGAAATGGAATAAATGAAGCCCCATCTAGCGGCGAGGATAGGAAATGTGCCGGCTGCCGAAGCCTGTCGCACTCCTCTAGGGCAATGATTAATGAATGATTAATGAAATGAAATGATTTTGGAGAGTGTTCCTGGAATGAAGGATGACAGGGAAAAACGAAGTACCCGGAGAAAAACCTGTCCCACCTCTGCTTTGTCCAGCACAAATCGCAAATTGAGTGACCGGGGTTTGAACCACGGAACCCAGCGGTGAGGGGCCGGCGCGCTGCCTCCTGAGCCACGGAGGCTACGCAATGAAGAGAACACGACTCGAATTTTATGGGCATCTATTTAGAATGGATGGGAAGTGGTTGACAAATCCGATTTTTAAAACACTTGTCAGTATACCTAAAGTTCATGGAGGTAAGAAAGCTTGAGCAATCTGGATTAAATCGGGAATGCATCCTAAACCGAACTAAGTATAGATCAGTGATCGACAGCTTCAGAGGCTTCCATGGCGATTAGAGACTCATTCTGAGCTGCAAAGAAGGCTTCAAGTAATGTGCGATTGTTGCTTAACGTGACCTCTAACGGCCGTAAACGAATAGAACAGTAATAATAATAATAACACCTCGTGGCCTGGTGCAGGTCTTTCGAATTGACCCATATACGCCGTACGTGTGATGAATTCTAATGCTGAAGACGGCACACACACACACACATAGCCCCTGACCCATCAGAATTAACCAATTAAGATTAAAATCCCAGACCGGGCCAGGAATCGAACCTGGGAGCCCATGGACCGAAGGCCATGATGCCAACCATTTAGCTGTGGCGCCCTACTATGCTGTGGTGAGATCGTGTTACTGTTCCAACAGAAATCATTGCCTGAGTGTTCACAAGCAACACACCGTAAGCCTGACCACACACCTAATCGATATCTTCTGAAATGCGTGTTGTCACTCTGATGCAAACAAGTAGACTGCCCCATTTCCTTGCGGGAGATGGTGTGACCTCTCTAGGGCGGCCACAGGACCAGCAACTTACAGTAACTCCCACTCCTTTATAGTGTGTACGGGAACAACTTTACTTTCGTTTATTATTATTATGTGTTAATTCATTAACTACTTCATTCATTCATGTCCTTTTGGCATGTCTTCTTCCTTTAACATTTAACATTTACCGAGTACTCCCGTATTCGTTACCGGTGTTACCCCTTTCTTGCTTCGGTCCACGTTTTCCCTGTTTTCAGCTCCGGCTTTTCTCGGAACTCTTGTGGTCTTCCGGTTTTTTTTTTTCGCTTCACGTCTCACAGACACAGATAGATCTTATGGTGACGATGGGATAGGAATGGACTAGGAGTGGGGAAGGAGGCGGCCGTGGTCTTAATTAGGGTACAGCTTCAGCATTTGCCTGGTGTGAAAATGAGAATTCACGGAAAAACCACCTTCAGGGTTGCCGACAGTGTGGCTCGAACCCACTATCTCCCGAATGCAAGCTCACTGCAAGTTGGGATCAGAAGGCCAGCGCCTCAACCGTCTGAGCCCGGCAAAGAAAGATTTACATAATACTATCGGACTTGTCATTGCTTCTCATTAAGTTAATCGAATAGCGTGAGTCCATACTTGTTAACGAGATGTGTCTTTAATATAGCCACATGAGTTCTCTGTTTCAGCTGATGAGATATAACTGTTTCTATAGTCGTGTGCTAACTAGGCTTTTCCAAACATAAACACCGTTTTATTGCGTACTGTACCTATAACATACACATTCAGTAAAAAGGAACACTGTCACAGTACCAGTGCGGAGGGACCGATTATCGTCACCTCATTGCAGCGTTGCCGGATTTTGTACACCACTACATTCTTCAACAAGTAGTTGTTAATAAAGAGGAAATATTACGTGATAATGAATAATTAGTGTCGTGGTTCCCCAGAGATCTCTTTCTTAATGTAAATGAAATGAAAGTGAACTGAAATGAGACTTCAACCCGAAGATCCCAATGAATTGCAAATCGTAATACGGTTGCCCACTTTATTTATTTATTTATTTATTTATTTATTTCCTACAAGCAACATGGTGGAGTGGAGGGGGTGGCGTGGTTAGCTCAGTGGCAGAGCTGCTGGCTTTATACCCGGACGGTTGAGGCTCGAATTCCGGTCGATGCTGGATTGGAACTTAAATCTGAAATATTACGTGGGGTCAAGAAGGGCATCTGGCTTCAGACACCTGGTCAAAACCGAAAGTAGTCTGGGTGGCAGCAGCGAAGGAAGTTTAATCATGGTGGAGTGTGTCGCATTAACAGCCCACACAGCTGATAGCAGTGGCGCTGTCACAGCTTTCTGTTCCCGATATAACGGCTTCGATTCCAGCTGAATTTGATGGCATTTTCGGGTGATAAAATGTTACAGTTACGTATCTATGGTTTCAAGTTTATTAGAGGAATCATGTTGGACAAAATTCCGCGACCCCGGCTCTTTTTAAATCTACAGTAATTCAAAATACGTTAAATATTAATGATAATCTCTCTCCCTCAGACACACACATTCATAACTACGGGTGTCTCGAGTGCTCAGATGCAGATTTTGCATATGAACTATGGGTTCGAAACACGATAAACTAAAGCGGAAGCGGAAAGGATTAACTGAATAAAGTAATGAGGAACCTTGTTCTGTGATTAAGACGTCCAATTTGGAAGAATAACAGAAAGGTGGGGATGATGATGATAATGATGAAGATGATGATGATGATGATGATTTAACGGCTATCTTCGATGTCATTGGCCTTGATAATAGAAAGGTAATGGGACTAATGAGCAGAAAGAGTTTACTTCTACAGTTGACCTCGGTATCTGAGAACGAATTATTTTTCGATAGAATTGAGTGGCTAGAGCATTAAATGCGATTATCTTAGAAGGGGAATGTTTTGAAGGTTATGATGAGAGCATTTATACTGCGATGGTGTGCGGTAAAAAGCAGCCACCAGTTTCTAAACTCCCACTGAGGCGGTGGACACGCCTTGTGGTCAAAGCTGGGCCAATCCGAGTCGGTCACATGACTTGCACGAATCAATCTGGACGCCTTCTACTGCCGCCGCCACCGCTGCTCGACGCCAAGCGACGCTCCCACGGACCTGACGGACGAGCGGGGAACTAACAGACGCAGAGGCGGATAGACGTCCGCTCAGTGCAGCACGAGACGACCCACGCTCTAACGACTTTCAGAATAAACCTCTTTAAGAAACTCACGTCAAATATGCTTCCTTTGAATTAATAAAACTAGACTACAAGCCTACTGCCCCATAATGAGAGTGTTGATAGACATTTTCGTATAGCATATATAATTAAAAATAAATGCAAATTCACTAGCAACAATTCATATCGTCGTTGCCGGGACAAAACCTCCTATGTGATAATATTTTTGGAGATATACTGACCCGCAGCACATACATTATGAAGAGCTAGAATCCCTTGACAACATTCACACAATATTGCACCTTAGATGACAGAACCTTACCGGCCAAAGTTCTAAGCTAAAATATTTCACATAGGAGGTTTTGTCCCGGCAGCGACGATATGTTATTAACGTAGTGACCTGATTTCATCAGATTTCTGAAATTTATAGAATTATTTTTTCTGTTCGTATACTGTATTTGGTTGGGAGAAGTTAGATATCTTCTTTCTTACCCTTTTATAGATACTTAACGTTCTAATAGACGCCAATTTACTATTGTATGAACACATTGTACTATACAGAACTTAATAACGAATTCTGTTCTTTCTTATGCATAGAGAAGTTAGACATATCACAGATAATTATATTTCTAGGTCATATTCTCATGAGATTTCACGTATAGCCTACCCCAACTGACTGTCAATGTAAGAAATTTTCTATCTTGATAAATACTCAATCTAATTACTTGGAGATTATCTAAGCTAACATATTTGTGATTATTTTGACCGAGCAGTTTTGTTTGAAGTTTCTGTTTAATAACGTTTATATGAACAACAAACCTATCAGGATACATTCATTACAATTTCTCCACATTCTTCGACCGTAAAAATATCTACCTGCTATTATTACTTACCATTTTGTTTATTATATAGCTCTGTTGTAATGTAACATTTCTTTAACTGATATGGCGTACTGAAAGTATTCGAAAATTTTTATCGATTGCTATATCTAGAAATTCGGATGTCGTTGCTGGGTACAAAGTACAGTAGCTGATCGTTTGAATTTAATGGAATCTAATTTAGGCTTGCTCTGAGTATTAAAAGCTTAATGAGAAATTACAGTATTCATTGTCGCAAGTCAACCTTATAGAAATGTTTAGACGTAATTGATTGAATTACATTATCTAATCATAAATATCCCCACAACTACTCGAAACTATAAACAGACTGTCTTTGTGACACAAATATATTTGACTCAGTGCTATTTTCGTGGTACAGTAACGTCGAAAATGAGAGCAATTCATTACAATTTAAACACTGACAAATTGGTTATATCACACTAGTGAAGTGTTCATAAATAATTCAGCCCATCAATTCTGTGCGTAAAACTGTTAAGTATTACAATGTAAGTATTGTACCGAACTCTGATTTGAAAATAACTGTAACAAAAATGCACAGATTGTATTGGTAGCCATTTTCGTGATTCGTTCGTGCAAGTTAAAGAGACCTTTCTAGAAAGAACAGTATGTATTCATTTAAATAAAATATTACTGAACTTAAAAATACTTTGTGGGCAATGAAGAACTGTTAACATAGGCCTAGTGGAACCTCGAGGTAATGCAGTTGTCGGAGAACATACTTAACTTGCGTTCCAGTTGAACCGCGGTGTAACAGAAGGTGAAAAAGATACAATGAAATATTAGAGACAAATCTTCAACTATGAACAAGTACGAACAAACCTCAATATCTATGAATTATCCTCCATTTAAATCCCATATAAGAAGCTGTAAAGAGATTAGTCGAAAATTTCAGTACATTTCCAAGAATTCAAATTTACGTGTTATCCATCATACTCAATTCTAACCAAAATAAGAGCTGTAGAGAAGACACTGTTTTGCTCATTTCCTGCCATGTATAGATATTTGGTTTTACAACTCTCCTACCCCAAACACAAAGGTGAATTCTAATGCTTAGCGATATCAGTTATATAATAATTGTGATTCAGAATGTCAAAACATAAGTAAACTATACAGAATTCCTTTCTTTCTTAAAAATATGTATGAAATAAATTTCCTTTTCTTGGAGAAATACTTTTTACTACTATATATCCGGAACTACGCGTCCGCTTCTACTGTACCTTGAAGAGTGGCCACTAACTCAAATGTCTGTCATTTATTTTAAGATCTATTCTGAAGAGGAGTTATGTGCTTTAGTGCAGAAGAAACAACCATTTGAGACCATACACATTCGAAATAAAATTAGTTTATGATTGACAACATGATATTTTATCTAAAATTAAACGTATTTTCAGGTATATTAATCGGTTTTCTCCTTTATGGTCCTTGCGAGAGAATATCAATTATTCTCCTTTCTAAACACACAGCAAAACTGGATTAATGAATGTTAATTTAATCCTCGTAGAATAAGAAGCTTTCATATACTTCTCCTCGATGGAATATTATTTTGAGCAGACATGACCATTTCCTTTACTTCTATTAATAGTTCTATTACGATGTACGTTCATACTTTTTATTACATTTAAAAATGTGTATATTTTCATCTAGTATGCATTGTAATAGTTTATTAACTCTACGTAAAAACTTCTGTAAACGACGAAAATCATAAAGCCTATGTCAGGATCACGTTTTATGTATATCTAAAATATAAGATATGTACATAATTTGCTAATTTGCTTTCGTTTACTTTTACTTAGAATAATGATGCTGTTAAAACACGACGTACCGGGCGAGTTGGCCGTACGGTTAGGGGCCGCGTAGCTGTGAGCTTGCAACAGGGAGATAGTGGGTTTGAACCCCACTGTTGGCAGCCCTAAAGATGGTTTTCCTTAGTTTCCCATTTTCACACCAGGAAAATGCTTGGGCTGTACCTTAATTAAGGCCACGGCCGCTTCCTTCCCATTCCTAATCCTTTCCTATCCCATCGTCGCCATAAGACCTATCTGTGTTGGTGGGACGTAAAGCAAGTAGCAAAAAAAAACCAAAAAAAAACACGACGTTACCATACATAATCTACTTTATCCATAATGATTTTAGTGAGTGAGAAAGGAAATATAATTTATTGGCATATATCATGATATTTTATAAATATTAGAATTTTATAACTATGTATTACTACAAAAACAATTCATATATAAAATCCCTTCCTTTCTGATTCTGAATCTAACACAGCAATTCAGTTCCCCTTCCTACAGGCCAGCTTAGGAAGTTTTTCAGATTCTTCTGTTTTTTAAGCAAATTCCAGACCAAATAGTAAAGAAGGCTATGGTAAAATAGGCTACATGGTATTAAATCATGCAAACATTTCCGCGTGTTATCAGAAGTCACTCCGATTTTTAAGAGCAATTGGGTAATATCACTAATAATGCTTCATTACTTAACTGTAGAATATATAGTTCAAAAACTTAGAAATCATAATATTTTATGATTCAGATTTTTTTTACAATTACAGTTGAAGTAAGAAATTTTTGCAACTTCTCTCTCCTGTGACAGTGTTGTCACAAGGCGCCAGGAACTGCGCCGCACTGTGAACAGACAGCTATAACTAAGAGCTCGGAAAATATTGGTCGGTTTTTACCTTTTAACCTTTTCCTCTTTGTGATATGTGTCCCGTTTCTAATCTTTTACACCGAGCTTGATAGCTGCATTCGCTTAAGTTCGGCCAGTATCCAGTATTCGGGAGATAGTGGGTTCGAACCCTACTGTAGGCAGCCCTGAAGATGGTTTTCCGTGGTTTCCCATTTTCACACTAGGCTGTACCTTAATTAAGGCCACGGCCGCTCCCTTCCCATTCCTAGGCCTTTCCTATCCCAACGTCGCCATAAGACCTATCTGTGTCGGTACGACGTAAAGCAAATTGTAAAAAGGAAAGAAGATTTTTTTGTAAACAACTGCATACTACTAATGAATCCATCGACTGTTCATTAAATTGCTTAAAAGAGTTTATGACGTTATTGTTGTATGTCCGGCGCTCCCTTTCTCGCTCCGTCAGCCAGCTGCAAGCGCGCCTGTGTATCATTCTGCTAGCTTCGACGCGCAGCCCTCAGTGCGCGTGCCTGACCATCGAGTGTACTATAAATAGGAGCTCCCTGCCTGCTCACTTGCCCACTTGCCCCGGTGTCCAGCTCCAGAATACACCCTACGTCGAGCACGGAGGCTACTCCTCTTGAAAATGTGCTTCGACCAGGTGGACTGAATTTCTGGCAGTACGAGGTTTCACCTCTGGTCACCGCTCCCTTACCTGTTTCCGCTGCCTATGTTCCGTAATTCTTTTACAAGCCATTTTCATTCCCTAACTTATGCAAGCTCCCTTAGTTTCGCTAGGTGGAATTTCTTCAATCAATTGAACTTGCTTTTTAGGAATTCAGGCACTTCAACAAACAAGGACTCTCATGAACATTTATGTTAGTGTGCCAGATAGTTCTCGACTATCAACGTGTCAATTCACAAAGACTATCTTTTCAAGATAGAAGTGTATATAAGGACTGCAAACCTGTACATATTGTATAAAGACAGACTTTTCTCAAGATTCAATATTCCTTTTTGCTTCAAAATAAATTTCTGTTATTTGTGTAAATATCATAAAGTGAAGCAAATAAAAGTTGTGTTTGTAAACTTCAACCTTGGTTACAACAGTTATAGAATTACATTTTATGTATTAGAGCTTTGAGTGAAATATCCAACGCATCATGAAGAAGAGAGTGCTCATTGTATGTAAGTTTTACTGTTAAATGTAACGATTCGATGCAGTGATATATCTTTGAAAAATTGTTCTCTTTCGTCCACACACACATTTTTGATATTAATTATACAGCCGACCATTATATATTAATTTAATAATCTGCTTGAAATTACAGATGATCACAAGGATCACAGGATAGTACAACATTTACAAATTAATAGCCTACAAGCAATTATGAAAGAAATGAAATGAAATGAAATATGAATAAAAAGAAGAAATTTGTGATTTGCGGCTCATTGAGTGTGCTAACATGAGTATGAATGTAAATTATGTGTCAATATTCTGATGGATCCCTTCAGTGCTGTAATGGCAACAATACGGGATGAGATCTTTGTTGATTCTGAATTTGTTTCAGAACAGAAAAATATAACGGTGCCTATGGCTGCTCCCATATGTCCCACGACTTCAAGGTTCTCGAGGTAATACATAATTAAGGAAGTACAGGATACATAGGATGCGTCAATTTTTTCTCTTTGTCGAATTCTACTGGCCGTGTTGCATCAGTTAGTAGTAGTAGTAGTCTCTTTTCTAACACAAGTACTGCAGTAGAGTCTCAAATATACGGAACAGCTGTTCTTTCTGAACCACTTCCACTTCTTGTTATACTTGTTCATAGTTACAGAGAGGTCATAGTTCTATAAAAGATTTCTACAATAAATGTCTGGGTAACGAATAGGATAGAGTTTATTAAAACCGGAACATTTTTTTTGGGGGGGGGGGAGATAGGATCATCAGAACATACGTAACGAAAGTGTAAGTTAAAACTTATTATATAGGTGTAAACATTCTTGGTTATAAAGTAAACTCGTGTCCTCTGTCCTAGCTGGTGCAGCTCATCTAAGCCCAGTAGAGGGAGGGCTGGGTGAACTATTTTATCTACATAGCACCCCTCCTGCCATTGTTAAATTTCTAGTAGTACCGGGAATCTAGCCTGGCCCTCCGAGAACGGCAGCTAATAGTGCTAATCATTAAGCTATGGAGGCGTATTTTCTTGGTTATGAAACGAACCGGCCTTACAGTATTTCTTGAGCAACGTGTTTTACTAAATACTCCATTAAATTACCTTCATGTACGGTACCAAAAAGAACATTACGGTATAACAAAACCTAGATTTTGCATTTTGGGAGGTAGACAGATTTTCTCTCCCTTGTCAGAGAAAACCTAACAACTGAGGGAATAGTTCTGAAAGTTACTTCATACTGCATCTACCATATCAAAAATTGAACAAGGGGACAATGTTAATCCAATCATGAAAGATAATTCCGTCCATGTGAGCTAGAAGAGTTTTATTTTCAGGAAATACGATTTTCTCTAACTAAATTCTAGAATGGATAGTAATTTTTACAATGTATATGTTGGGTATTCAGCCCGAAGGCTGGTTTGATCCTCTGCAGCTCCGCCAACAACTGTCATAAATAGCCTAGGCGTACTAGGGAAATGAGGTGTGAGGTAGTTTCCCGTTGCATTCCTCACCGAGCCAGCCGTTGCTATTACATATCAGTCTGCCAAGCCCACTGAAATGCATACACCAACCGACCCTATGAGCGATATTTTCACACCATTCATAACAGGGACTGGCTGCGTAAGGAATGGTATTACTAGCATCACTCATACCTCAGTCACTTTCATATTGTCAAGGCCAAGGATGAGACTGAGACAGGTCAATGAAAGACATAGTGCACTATAAACACTACATCTCGCCAGCAAAGGCAAATTTTTACAATAAGATTCCTATTTATTGGAAAATAATAGAAACTAGGTCAGCTAAGTAGATTATTTTGATATCGCAGGTTTTCTTGTGAATCCGCAATTTCTTTTAATGTAGAAGTTTTCATACAGCAAACCCCATTTAACAATGCCCTTTTTATTTCAAGAAGTTTGCTGTTTACGATAGAATATTATCATTTAGCTTTAAGAAATATTGGACACGATTTCGTGTGACTTTAATAGGATCGTTAGTTACATTTTAATTTATTAGGTGAACTTTTAATTGCCGTAAAATGAAGCAAAACATACTTTATGACATGTTTGGAAACCTTTGAATTATCAAGCTGTTGCTAATAAAGACATTTCCGTTAAATATACAGTCTAAGCTGTTAAGTGCAGGGTACACAAGTCTATGCTAAACAGAGTGTAATACATGGAAACGATTGTGTGCACTGATGAAATATTAATGTACAATTTTCCACTCCTGTATTCTAGAATATCTCAGTCACAATTTAATGCAAACATTATGCAGAAAGATTGAAACTTACTATGTTAGCGAATCTTGAAGTGAGAAAATGTGTGTTTCCTAGATTTTATTAAACAAGAATATACAATAACATTAATCAGAACTGAAGAACTGGTGAAAGATAATGCCGACATTAAAATAATTGCAATATTGTATTGGTCACTTAGGGAAGACATAAATAAATATATAAGTGTGGTATTTATTATAGTTACTATTCTTCTAAACATAAAAAGACAAAATATTTTTTTCATTCAGTTTGTAAATATACGTTATACATTTATTTTATGTTAATAATAATAATAATAATAATAATAATAATAATAATAATAATAATAATAATAATAATAATAATAATAATAATAATAATAATAATAATAATAATATTTCTTAACTCTTAACAGATTTACTATGCATAGGCGTATATATCTACTTTCTAGGAGGCGTATTTTAATTATTCCGGTCAAGTTAAAGTCCTTGGATAATAATTTCACCTTCTTAATATAATCCGATGATGGTTCCTACGACGAAGTACACAAATATTGTTTTTTTTAAAAGTTGCTTTACGTCACACCGACACAGATAGGTCTTACGGTGGGTATTGTGGTGTGAAAATGGGAAACCACGGAAAACCATCTTCAGGGCTGCCGACAGTGGGATTCGAACCCACTATCTCCCGAATACTGGATACTGGCCGCAATTAAGCGACAATATGTTCTGAGACAAAGGCATGATAAATTTAAATGGTGGTGGTGATAACTTTATGATTAATTAAACTAGGATTGTGGGTATCAAATAATTCAACCCTCATTGTCATGAGCGTTTATTTACCTCATAATAAGTTCTAAAATGAGAGAAATGTATTTATTTATTTATTTATTTATCTAGAAATTAATAAATTCATGTTGTTAAACGTCTTCGGTCTTAATATTGTTTGGTAAACGGCAATGAAAAAGCCATTCAACTATATTTCCCTACTTCCGACCATCATTGAGGAAAACACGTTTTCATAATTATGCAAAGTACAGTATACAAGACAGTCTTAGGCAGCATCAATCTATTTCAAATAAACTGTTATTTTACTTTGGGTAAGTCTACTGTACACAGTCGTATGATATTACGACGCAACGCCTTACCGCAAAACTAAATTCCCTACCCACATAAATAATACGTTTAGGAATTCTAGACATTTCCATAATTTGCCGTCAATATTAATTTTATACCTCAACTGCCTCTAATGACTTTAAAGCATTATATCAAATGTCCCTTGTACTTACTCTGTCTTGAAATTTGTCTCGTACCTTTCCTGCCATGGTGAATGGGAAAGACAACATCCCAGGATTTCGTAGAGTTGAAGTGAGAAGATTTTAAGAAAATAATTTTAAACAAGATCGACAGGCGATTATTTATGATTCACCAAAAAGCAAAGTAAAGTCATCTCCGTACAGGCCATGAAGGCCCTTGGAGGGGTGGAAGGTAAAGGCTTCCACTACCCGTAACCTCGGCACTTGATGGGGTAGAGTGGTTAACTGTACGCCCGGGCGCCTTTGCCCCCAGGAATTAACCTGGTACTAATTTTTGGCGTAGGCTGAGTGAACCTCAGGTCCATGTGCACCTCCGGAAGTGGAAATCTCGTGTCTTAAATTTTACGACTTCCTGATGGGGTTCGAACCCACGTCTTTCCGGGCGAACCCAGCACGCCTTGACCGCCTCTATGATTCACCAGCCATGATATAAATATTCTCATGAGTTAAAAAATAAGGCAAATAATTTCGTGTCTAAAAATCAACAGTACAACAATTATCCAACTAATTTTACTATATTCATCAATGGATAGATTGCATAAAATAATTGAATGCTGTATTAACTATTCTATATATAGGTCAAGAATGAATGTTTTACTTCAGGTAAGAAGGTTTAATCTAAAATAATGGCTGGAAAGAGAGACAGATAATAATTGAAATAATCGCTTACAGCAGCTGAGTATGTAGCGTGTACCTCGACGGAAGACTTCATATTCGTCATCTCTAAATTGCAAAATATTGAACATATTATTTCATGTAAAACGAAGAAAAAATTGTTCTGACTTGAAACATCTAAATTGAAGGACTACCGCACAAGAATTTCCAGGCGCTGATTAGTGAAATTAGCAGGAAATTTAATTTAGTTTCAGAAAAGTTGCCTATTATGAGTAGAGAATTTAATATCTGTACTATCTTCATTCTGATAAGTCTATCAACAGCTGCAAATTTCAGCTAGTCTTGGTTACATCCGTAGGATTTTTAAAAGAGTAAAGTAAATTCTTGTTGTCGTCTCGAGGTGGTGCAGCTGTTTTTGCCAAGTCCAGCCCCAGTGGGGGTGAGCTTCATGCATCAATTTTAACTAAATAAAAGCTCTCCTGATTTTCTTAAACCTCTGGAAGTACTGCCAATCAACTCCAGGCTTCCGAGGACGGCAACTAATCGTGACTTTTTAGGATGAAAAGTCATGTCCCCGAAGTTCGTATTTCCTATGAAAACAGAGTTGTCATAGCTGTGAACATGATAATTATCAAGATTCATTTAAAATAGCTAGCCTGCTTGTCGACTTGTTTACTTGTTTCCTTACTTCTGTTTGTTTGCGTAATTAAATACAATTATACTAAAATCTTGCAAAATTTTGAACCGCAGTGGTCTACTGATAAAAAAACGCTAGTTTACTGAATGAATGGTTCGAGGTTTAGCCTCGGTAATGATGGGTAGTTTCACGTCGTTAACTGCCCACCAGAAGGTTACTGTTGATTGATACAATGTACGCCAATAATTTAGCACTAGGGGATTTCTTCCAAATGAGAACTTCAACAAGTAAAGCAGATCGCGTAATGCTATTATCTCTATTCCTTGATGTCGAGCAATCGTGCAGCTAATTACTTCGACATTCACCAATGGTCATTAACACTGGAAAGATACGCTACCTCACATTTTACCTTACGCATGATGCAGATTGTTTACGGTTTAAGACGCAGTGATTTTTCCTTGGATCTTTATCAAAGTCTGAATTATTAAACGCTTCATATTTCTATCCACGATCCGGGACCATATTACGGTATAAACTACTAGTAACTCTGACGGGCATACAATGATAAGAACGCAATTTCAATAACACCTCGGTATCGTGTTTGAATTATCTATAGAGTCAAGTCTCATTTCTTGGAGGGAAGGCAGGAAAGAGTCATGAGAGCTGCAAATGGCATACTTCTCGAGCTCTTTAATTCATCTGAGGAAGTGGGCCGCAGTGGCTGGTGTGAATGAAGTGGATCAGCTGACGAGAGAACTGGGGGTACATTGACAATGAACTGTTTTATGGTTATTTTATTCACCCCCGCTCCGCACTGACCCGTGTCTCGTATAACGCACAATATTGACCCTCCATTTCACGCTGACTCATTTATAATGTATTACTCCAAGTTGTTCTCGACGTGTGCTCAAAACTCATTGTTCGTCTAGAACTGGTGAGATTAGGGATCTTGCCTACTTGGTGACATGTAACGTTGAAACAATTTTATTATACTCAAATTGATTGTAAGTGATTAAGTTCTAAAAGGAACACTAAGAGTGCTGCTAACGTTGAGTGTATGATCAAATACAAAATCATATTTGAAAATTTGACTTCATTAACATCAACCTCTCCTGAACACCTACGATGAAAGTGTAGAAATCCATCCCATTTGAGGTGATGCTCTCGTATGATACGCAGGATTTTACTTCCCTGAAAACGGTCTCACAGCGACTTTGATTTACAGGTACTGCCATACTTAACTTAACGTGTAAATTATATTGCTTGATTGTTTCCATGTGAGTAATTAGAAAGCCCAAATTATGCTATGCATTTCATATTTAGGGTAAACATATCACTATAAAAGAGCTGCTATTTGCAAGCTCACAGCTGTGCACCCCTAACCGCACGGCCAACTTGCCCGGTATATATATATATATGTATAGAGAGTAATGACATCGGATGATTAGGGTCATTCTCAAATAGGTAGACCGCGACAAGAGGTGTTTATTGTTTCAAGAGAAAGTGCAACTAGGCAATTGCCATGCCATAAAAATAAGAGGAAAAGGTACAACGGGTCTGAGGTTTCGAAGAATGAGGATGTCGGAAAGACAAATCTAAGAGTCGCGAAGGGTCTGGAAATGAAAGACTCTCTAAGCCTTGTAAATATAATACCGTCAGAGTCGGAAGAAAACAAGAGTTGGCCAAGGGAGGTCAGAAAGAAATGTGACAGACAGGCACAAGCAAGTGAAAGCAATGCCATATTCAACTGGGGCCCCGTGGCAACTAAATTACACTCCGAATACTAAAGCCCCTCCAGGGATTTTCCCTTCCAGTCGTCTCTTACGACAAGCAGGGGATACCGTGGATGTATTCTACCACTCACGCCTACAGGGAAAGGATCAATAGGCATTTAAGTTAATACAGAAATCGGTATTAATTTCTATTAATATGAGAATATCTGTTTTGAAATTATTGTTTATGTTAGAAAGCACAAATAATTTTGTTTAGGCCTCTATGATAACTTCAAAAGAAAACGGTGTGAGAACTACAACACCACGACCAACTGAATTTTCGCTTTTGAAATTATAGACCATGATGCAGGAAATCGAAGGAAGCGCTTAACACCTTGCTTTTACTTTACACGATTTAGCAATAAATTTACTAGCCGAGAGGTTGTAATTACTTTAAAATTAGGATCAAGTTGCTCTCTCCATAACAAGGCATTGGAATCTCATGAGTTTGTAAACTTTGAATATATCTGCGTTTAATTCATTATAAAACACCAAGAAAGAATGCTTTCAGAAGGTGTGCGTTTCATTGATAATAAATAAACCTATCTTCTATATAAATAAAATCGTAACGAACGTGTGTCTGTACATTGACTATTTTGGCGAAATTTCCGTACGGTTAGCCGTTACAGGTATAATAATGACCATCTGCATAATTTTTAGCTTTGGTGTCTGTCTATTTGTCTGTTTTTCTGTCCTTCTATAACTTGAAAACTACTGGATATATTTCCACCAAATTTCATATTTAGAATCCACCTGTCCTTGGGTAGGTTTTAGTGCAAATATTGTTTCTAAATCCCTGAACTGTCTGGGGGTTTCAACCGGAACCTTAAATTTGCACCCCTCAAAATATACACAACAAAACTTTACCTGCCTTAATGAAAATTAATTTCCAAACCTTTTTTCTCATGTGCATCATTTCAATAACAGGATTAATAAGGGAAATATCAATAACGGACCGTTTCTGGGTACAAGTCCCACCGGACTTAACGCAAGAGCGGGTGCTTGTAAACCGTATTTCTTACAACTTGAAAACTACTGAAGATATTTACACCAAACCTTATATTTAGCATACACGTGTCCAAGGGTAGGTTTTAAGGTTGATACCATTTCAAATTCCCGGAATGGACTGGAGCTTTATAGGGAACCGGAATGGTGATTTTACTCTCCTACAATATATGAAGTACAAGATCAACATGACTGGAAATCGAACAAACTTGACGGAAATCCAATTCAAATTTTTTTCTTATGTGCATTTTTAACAGGAAGATTAACAAGGAAGATATCATGAAAGGCCAGTTTTTCAGGTTAAGTCCAGCGGACATAGCCCAAAAGGTGTTATACGTGGAGCAGATTACTTATTTATCTATCTAAATCAAATCGTAACGACGCACATTGACACGAGCAATGGCTATATCCGAACCAAATTTCATAATTCTAGCTTCCACATAAGTATGTGAAAATTAATGTAAATATTAAAAATGAGCCCAAATTTCACCCCATTCAAATTTTGTAACTCAATCAAACCCATAAATATGGGAGATACGAGAAAATGTTTTAAGACCAAACATGTAGAGCGATAAAAGCGGTGCAAACCCTTTGTTGGTATGATCTACGGTTTAGAAGCCGTAAATCTCGAAAGAAGGTTTGCACTTACAAATGTATCCATGCTTATCTGTCATCTATATAAATATAATCCTAACAATTGTGTGCTGTACATTGACTATTCTGGCGGAATTTCCGTACCGTTATCCGTTGCAGGTGTAATAATGCCCATCTGTATATTTCTTACCATTGGTGTCTGTCTGTTTGATTGTATGAGTTCTTACAACTTGAAAACTACTGAATATATTTCTACCAAACTTGATATTTAGAATCAACCTGTCCTTGAGTAGATTTTAGGGCCGATATTATTTCTGAATACCTAAATTTACTGGGGATTTATCCGAAACCGAAAGCCTCATTTTGCACTCCCTCAAAATATGCAATCCGAAATTAATGGATATCTACAATCCTTAATGGAAATCCATTTCTAAAAAGTTCTTGTGTGCATTTTTCGACAGGAGGATTAACAAGTGAGATATCATCATGGTCAGTCGGTTTTGCAGGTTACGTCCAGCGGTCATAGCCCAAAAAGTGTTGTACGTGGAACAGATTCCTTATCTATCTATGTAAATTAAATCGTAACGACTGTGTGTGCCTGTACATTGAATATATTGGTGAAAGTTTCGTACAGCTACCCGTTTGAGGGGTAATAATGACCATCTGCATATTTTTGGTGTAGGTTCCTGATGTCCTCATTTTCACCCCCTCACCCAAAATCCAGATTGCGGCATAACAGCCAGACGAGTAAGAAAATTTAAGTTTGGAAAAATTACATGTTTTAGCCTGTAACGGACGGAAAACTTCCAAGGTCTTTAAATTTTTCACTTTTTATCCCCAAAGAATATCGAAATATGGAGGCAATTTTAATGATGGTGCAGACCTTCGTTTCGAGGTATTTCGTGGGATAAACGGGAAGTCCTATCACATAACGGATGGCACAATCTCCGTTCAATATGGAGTGATCTTCAACCTTGGTCTTATGACTTTTTGTAGTATCTGTACCCCTTATACGTTAGATTCGTCTCTATTTCTCGATTTTAAGTAAATTTGGAATTTTTACATGCATAAATCATGCTTTCAATCACTTACAGGAAAGATAGAATCATCAAACTCTACACGAACATTGGCCCACCCAGTATCCATACGTGAGCCAAATGCTATGTCACATAATTATCCGAAAAGTAAAGCAATGTAAGATAATCTTACACAAATTTCACCCTATTCAACATTTCTAACTCAATCTGACCCATGAATAGATGAGATGAGGAATAATTTCATAGGACCAGCCATTTAGGCCGCTAAATACTGCGTCATTATGGTACAATTTTTTGTCGATATAACGTACAGTTTAGCAGCAGTTAATCTGTAAATGAAGGTCTGCAATATTGCAAACATGCATATACTTTCGTATGTCGATCTATATACATTCATAGATGTCGATTTGTAGCGATCGAGAAAGGGTGTGTCTGCTATTGTAATTAGTACTGCCCACACCGACTTTGACTGGCAGTAGGAATGGGGTCCTTCTCCATATCCTGTGTAACTGCCATTATTAAGGAGAGCCTATCATTGTAATGATTAATTCACTTCTCTATTTGACTTGCAGAAGGCAAGGCAGCATGCAATTTTGTTCAAAACTCCCCTACCCGATTGTGTTTGGCTGTAGGCCAAGGTGCCCGCCATTATAAACAAATGTACCCATCTAAAATGTGACTAGCATTAGGCATAGTGGCCTGCTATTTTAATGGAAACTCAACCAACTCTGTGTGACTGGCAGTAAGCTGGCTGGCAGAAGGAAAAAGGGTCTGTCATTATAATGATAACTGCACAACTTAATTTTGACTGGTATTAGGGAAGTTGCCTGTCATTATAATAAAAAAACTCCTCAACTGTAACCTGTCTGGAAGTAGAAAACTCCCCAACTCGATTGTGACCGCGCAGTAGGCAAGTAAGCCTGCCGTTATCATCACAACTCCGCAACCCACACTTTACATCGCAAACAACGTATGGAGACCTCACCATGGTATTTATCGGATAACGCTAAGAGACATGCAATTTTAGAACCATCTTATTTACTGCACGTACAGTATTTACTTCGATATCCGCATACAATGTAGAATACCGTAGCGAGGCACGGGTACATTTGCTAGTTGTTATTTAAATTAAGACATATTACTATAACAACTATTCTATATGGTTACCTTCTTCACAGTAATATTTCTTCCAATGTGAACATTCGCTTTAATTAACGACAAACATTTAAATCCTGACATTTGTTTGGATTTGAAATTTGAATCCACTGAAGGAAGATAGAACAATTCGCATATAACATGTCTCCAATGTCCATGACAATATTCACACTGATAAACATTCAAAGATACTAAGGTACCAGTGTCGTTTGCCAGCATTTGAACATTTTATATAAAATATATCAAGATATAGAAACTTATAACGAAGTCATCGTCATGAGTGATTAAAAAATGAAGAAAATAATTCGATCCAACTTGTTGTTACTAGCTTCTTAAGAACACTTCGAGACAGTAGCTACCAAGCATTTACAGCTCATGGTGACCTTACTAAATGGAAAAATGTGGAATAACTAGTGTGGTTACGTAAGTTAAGGAAACATAACTGAAGCACGCAATTAACACTACAAAAATTGTAATAAACTTTTAATGAACAGATGCGTCATAAACAAATTCAACTGATCACTGTGGAACGAATGAGTCTGGGTACTTAATTTCACAAATCCTGGAACCGAACTGAACACACCCATCGCCATTTCCTTCTCTACACTGATTTTCACTGGATTCTTACTCTTTCAGTGACCCATAAGAACAAACGTTCGCACAGATATGAAGCCGGAAAATTAGTTAAACGTATTTTAGTGCTTAGGTAGGGATATTTGGAATCACAATCCAAGGAGAGGAAATCAAAACCTTGAGATTTGCCGATGATATTGTTATTTTATCTGAGACTGAAGAAGATCTCGAGAAGATGCTGAATGGTATGGATGAAGTCTTGGGTAAGGATTACCAGATGAAAATAAATAAGTCCAAAACAAAAGTAATGGAGTACAGTCGAACGAAGGCAGGTGATGTAGGAAACATTAGATTAGGAAATGAAGTCTTAAAGGAAGTAGATGAATATTGTTACTTGGGTATTAAAATAACTAACGATGGCAGAAGTAAGGATGACATAAAATGCAGACTAGCACAAGCAAGGAAGAGCTTTCTTTAGAAAAGAAATTTGCTCACTTCAAACATTGATATCGGAATCAGAAAGATGTTTTTGAAGACTTTCGTGTGGAGCGGGGCATTGTATGGAAGTGAAACATGGGCGATAACTAGCTCAGAAAGAAAAAGAATAGTAGCTTTTGAAATGTGGTGTTACAGAAGAATGCTGAAGGTGAGATGGATAGATCGAATCACGAATGAAGAGATACTGAATCGAATTGGTGAGAGGAGATCGATTTGGCTAAATTTGACGAGAAGAAGAGATAGAATGACAGGACACATCTTAAGACACCCAGGACTTGTTCAGTTGGTTCTTGAAGGAAGTGTAGGTGGTAAGAACGGTAGGGGTAGACCAAGGTATGAATATGACAAGCAGATTAGAGCAGATGTAGGATGCAATAGTTATGTAGAAATGAAAACGTTAGCACAGGATAGGGTGGCGTGGAGAGCTGTATCAAACCAGTCTATGGACTGATGACTCAAACACAACACATCGAACGTACAACAAATGTTCGTATAACTGTCATCATATTTATGAAATTTGCGCCTTCTTATACTGTTCTACTAGTCATACCTTTTTTACGTTCACAATGGCAATCACTGTTCAATAAAGGCCGTTCGTTACATTTATCAAATACTACAAGGAATACGTTTCAAAATCACTTCACATACCATAGCAACATGCTTAATCAGAAAACTATTCAACTTTAGTTCTACACGGCGTGAAATACACAATCAACATACCAAGAGAATTCGGTAAGGTGATAGAACAATTCATAAACTTAAGATTGTTGTCGAACACTATCTAGAAATTATTTTAGGAACGTTAGTTGCTGATTGATTGATTACGCCCTTTAGATATCGCAACGAATCACATTGCTTTGGAAATAGGAAGACCGTTTTGTAATATTTAACCACGCACTGGTGAGGAACCCATAGCTCTCCAGGCCGTCGAAATGCGCCTTCAGGAACCATTGCTTGAAAATCACTTACTTGCTTCATCATCTTTGTTCAATATTTCGGTTTATCAGGCAAATGCCCTACAATTTATTCCTTAAAATACTACATGCAAAGAGGTTCTAATGGATCTGAAAAATGATTGGGATGGCACGTTTCTCGCCATCTTTACCAGGAAGATAATGAGTACGTGTCACCTGCTCCAAGAACAGGAAAGTTTCAGGTCTTTGTGGCAAGAGGTTATATTATTGACAACCGGCCTGACTTAACCGTACAAGAACCAGTCTAACATTATCTTGAAGACCACTTTCTCGTTTACTCTCCTTGTTAGTATCACAGAATTTCAATGAATTCAGAATCCTTAGCCTTTGTTTTGTATTTACATTGTTAATGTTTCATTGTACTAAATATTATGCGGCTACCTAAACCCATATGCTGATTCGTGTAATTCAGTGAGTAATGTACAGGTGACTGAACTTGACACAAATCCCACACAGTTGTGTGTAGCCAGCGCCTATAGAAACTTAGCACCTGTTGTTGTTGATTCAGTTTTAATACAACTCTTAATAGTTTCAAATCCCCAGTAACTACTTGTGCGATTCTCAGAGACGCCTAGTTGCGGGATTTTTGTCCCAAAGAAGTTCCTTTACGTGCCGGTAAGTCTGTTCACACGAGGCTGACGTATCTGAGCAAAGCCCTACCAACTGGGGCCAAATGGGACCAACTGGCTCTACTGTCTGAGCCACTCAACCCACCTGGTAGTCGTGCTGGTGGGTAGTAGTAGTACTAGTTACTGCTGTGGCTGCTATAAGGAATTACATAAGAATACCCGGAACTACGAATCATACGATTTACTTGATCGTGAATACGTAATATATAAACGTAACGTATAGCGTTCGACGTGTTATTACTAATGGCACGTGCCTCCGAAGGGGCCTGGCTCAGATCTGTGGAGTTGACGCCGTATAGGTGACCTGAGCGGATAGATCCTACTTATGATGAGTTCTAATGCCGAAGATGGCACACACATCCAGCCCCGAGCACCGGAACTAACTATTTAAGGTTAAAATACCCTACCCGGCCGGGAATCAAACCCGGGACTCCCTAGACCAAATACCAGCACGCTAACCATTTAGTCATGGAACCAGGACGACAAGTTATTTGCACCCCCACTTTTTTCCCTCCCAGTGGTAGATTCTATAAAGTGTTAAAATGTAGAGTAGGTTTCATTGCAGCTTAAGTGAAAAATAGTGAAGCCGAACGTCATCATCAAGTCTGGCAGAAGGTACTCTAGAATTCCCTACATGATCCTATCAGAATATCATGCCATTTTGGTTAATTTAATCACTCTTAAATGCCAACAGGATGCGCCCGAACCGTCAGCATACTTAGCTGACACCTCAGAAAGCTATTCCACCCAATTGGTAAGGAAATGCAACGGACTATTATAAACACAAGATTAAGATCGTCATCATCATCATTTTACAGTTCTACTTTCCCAGGCACTGCTGGCGAGCCTCTTCCACTCTGTCTTATTGAGATAGCTCTGTTGTTAATGTCGTCATCCAGTGTCCTTCCTCGATCTGCAATGTCCATCTTTACCACCTTAATTCAACCACAGAATAAAACTTCTCTTAAGACATAATTACCTCTTAAAAAGAAGTAACAACAAGGAACTCAAAATTGGAGTGGTAGGCATATATGGATTAAGATGATGCCGCAAGGGAAATCCCCAGGAATGATGATAGTGCACTGTTTTACTGCACTCGACCTTTGGTATGTTCATCACCCAATCTCACACAACTGGTGCAGTGATCATAGAGCAACTGAACTTTCCTCTCCAGCCCCCCCGGCACATTCCTTTTCCTCAGACAATGCTGTCATATGACTTCTCAATATCAAGGAAAACCATGAAAAAATCTTTTTCTTTCCCCAACGTTTCTCAACTCACATACGGACTCTGAAGATTAGGTATGTTGTGGACCTACTAGACCTGAAGTCATACTGTTCCTCTTCAAACTGTGGCTCTAAGATGACTCGCAATCTGCTCTCTCTCAAGATTATTATGCCCATGACAAAGGATTGTCATTCTTCGGTAGTTGGAGCATTTTCCATTGTTAAACAGGAGGATAATGACACCCTTGCTCCAATCAGCAGGTAATACTATCATCCTTCCAAACTGCACTGAGTATCCTGAACTCCTGTTGCTTTGATAATGTCCGTGCTGACTTCATCGATTACTGGTGATTTTCCTCGCAGCATCGTCTTAAGGGCTGCTTCTGTTTCTGCCCATGTAACTGGAGGTTCCTCTATGTAAGTTTCAACAGCTGGTTCTTTCATCCTCTGATCTGATTCTGTCCTGTTCAGTTGATGATCAAAATTATTTCTCAGAACCTCTCTGATGTCCTCTTCCTTCCTGGCCAGGTTTCCATTGGGAACCTAAATTGTTTTGCTAGTTTCTACTGAATTCCTTTTGTTTTCGATCACTATGAATAATAGTTTCATATTACCCCTGCTGTCTTCCTACAGTTTTTGAGTAAACTTATCTCAGCACTTTATTTTCTTCTACTCTTAACTCTCAGTTTCTTGTCCAGGTAAACTTGCTCGAGGTCTCTGATCTCCCCTCGTCCCTTACCTATTCTGGCTTGTATTTCTCACTGTCTCGTTCTTTTTGTGATATGTTACTTTCCTTTATTGTGGATCTTACCCTTTCATTCCACCACGGTGTCTCTTTTTCACTCTCACACCTGACTTCAAGCAAACCTCTATTGCTTCTTTTATCAAGGTTAAAAAAAATTTCCACTCTACCTCACCACTCTCCACTTCTTCTGTACGCAGTTTTCCTCTTATATGGTCCTGATAGTCAGGTGTAGATCCCTCAAATTAATCTGTGGTAATTGGTTGCTATCTTTTGTACATCAACTCTTTCAGATCTGCTACTAATAACCGGTGGTCGCTATTGAGGTTCTCACTTGGAATCACCTTATCTATCACAGGTCTACTTCTTCCATTATTTGTAATTATAGTCAATGACCGCCTTGATCTGTCCATCCGAGCTGTATCGGGTAATCTTCTGACTGAATCTTTTGTTGAACCAACCGGTTTGTACTACCGAACAGTTTGATATGTAGAAGTCCAGGAGATGTTCCCCTTCTGAACTTCTTCTCCCATGGCCGTATTGTCCCATCACCTTCTTATAGCCATTCCTGCGTCCGGCCCCATGGCTAAATGGTTAGCGTGCTGGCCTTTGGTCCAGAGGGTCCCGGCCGGGTCGGGCTTTTTAACATTAATTGGTTAATTCCAATGGCTCGGCGGCTGGGTGAGGGTGGCGTATTCAGAATTAGAAATCATCCTAGGTAGGGCCCTCATCTTCACAGACATGCAGGTCGCTTAATAGACCATCTACGAGAAAAAGACCCGCACCAGGCCTCTCCGGAGGCCATACGCCATTATTTATTAGTCATTTGTGTCTGTCCCGAGCTTTGCGTTGAAGTCCCCGATGATGATTACCCTCTCTTCACTGATGTTCTCTTCTAGGTCTTCCAGAAACTTGTTCTTTTCATCTTGACTACAACCCGTCTGAGGAGCTTACACTTGTACCAGGTCAGCTTGGTGAACTGCTGTCTTTATAATCCTCTCACCGATGTTCTGGATCTCTGTATTACCATATTTCGCTTTTGCCAATATCAGTCCTACACCATTTCTCATCTCTCTGTTGTTGCCATTCCAGTAGGGGGTATAGTTCTTTCTCAACACCTTCTTCCCTTTACATTTCCATTTAGTTTCACTCAGTCCTAGGAATAATATTTTCCTTCTCTTCATAATGTCAAATATCTCTTCACACTTCCAAGTCATATTCAGTACAATGATTGTCCCTACTCGAGGGTGTTGTCTTCTTCGAGGTTGTTGCACAATCGCAAAGCCTGGCCTATCATCAGACTGTAAGCCATCATACCACGCTTGGGCCAGCAGGTGCTGTTGTCAGCTCCGAGGTGTTTGTTTACACCCGAGGCTATTGCAGTTTCTCTCCAACTAACTTGCCAGGCCTAACGTTAAAGAAGATGTTCCTGTCAGGGTTATCTCCCTTATCCTTTACCAGTACCCTGCCACGTCTGCAAGGCAGCAGCTTCCTGTTGAATTTATGTGCCAATTCCTACACAAAGGCCTGTAAGGGTAAATTCCGCTGCCCATAGCCATCGGTTCTCCTTTAGTTTGTCAGGTTTGGGAATGGCCACCCAACCCTCAGCCAGACTGTCGCATGTAGTACGATCTACACTTGCATTTAACTCTCCAATCATTACAGTTTTTAAGGTGTTTTTCCAATGTTTTAATAATGTTAATAAACTTATAGGCTGTTGATGACCGCAATAAGGTAGAAACATGTACATGAATATTCCAAATAGAACATTACTAATTTTTTAAATGATTTAAGTACTGATCAACAAATGTATTGAAAAGGTGGACCAAAACGTCTACTTTCATATAATACCAAGTTAGTTGGTTAAGCGATACGGTTCACATAACTGTAAACTTGCATTTGGGAGATGCTGGATCGGTAATGTTTTCCCGTAGTTCTCATATTCATACCAAGGAAATGTCGCGGATGCATCTGAATTAAGGATGCATATGTTGCTCCCTATTCGTATTCATTTGACATCTTATTACCGTCCGACATCTGTGTGTATTAGTGCAAAGTTAAAACGTTTGCGAAAATGAAACCAGCAGTGCATTCGGTAGACACCAGCGTAATTGATTATGAATGTCTAATGGTGACATTGTGATAGGAAAGGCTTAGGATTTGTTAGAAAGTGACCGTGTCCTTAATTAAAATATTTGTCTGGTGAGAAAATGGGAAACCACGAAAAACCATCTTCAGGGCTGTCGACAGTGCAGTTCGAACCCACTATCTCACGGCCCAAACCGAGTGGGCAAATCAGCTGTGTGGTACACGCAGCTTAACTCTCAGGAGGCATTGGCAATGATCCCCACCATTGGCAGCCCTGAGGATGATTTTCCGTGGTTTCCCATACTCACATCGGGTAATGCTGATAGTTTATTTATTTATTTATTTCACACTACAGGACTTGGTGTCCCAATTACAGTGGCAACTTCGTCATATAAACTACAATTAACATGGTGGTACTTACATCTAAACTATATTTACAGTTTTATATACTCTCCTCTAATTACGGTATATAAAATATAAAAGTACTAATATGGTGCAACAACACACGACAAAGTAAAATGACAAAATAAATTAAGCACTACGCGTACAAGCATAATATCATAAAACTTCACCTTACGATTTCCCCTGTTTTTAGGGCTTAAAACAATTGCGCGATGAAGTTCAGTTACAAACTCGCGCATTGGCAGAATGATGTCAAGGCCATTATTTTTCTACCTTAATTCAGGCTACATTCGCTTCCTCCGCAGTCCTAGTCTCCTAACGTCACCGAAAACCTATTTTAGTACGACGTTAAATAGCTCGCAAACAAAATATAAGACAAGTTGTATTTACTTCTGTGATGATATTCATCGCTCGCTTTCTTGAGCTGGCCCATAGAGAATTAAAATATTGCTTTTGTGTTCGCTGGTGCTTGAAGGAGTAAACTTATTTAATTTGCTCAAGATTTAAGATTTTTTCAGATTTTCTTAATATTTTCGTCGTCCACGTACTGAGCATTTTTTTTTTAGCCTTTTACTTCATTGTCCATGTTTCACCGCCTTTTATTGCTGTAGATCTCATTACCATCTTGTATAACGGATTGTAAGACGTGGGTGTATATGTATATATAACTTATATGATGTAGCAAAACTCGACGGTAAAAATTTATTAATGGTTTCCTCACATAAAAACGAAAAAAGGTGATGACAACATAGGTCCGGAAACGTATACTTACAGATTTATTCTAAATTTTTGACACAAATTAATTTTAGTAATAATGTAACATGTCCTCATGCAATCATCCAATCGTCTCATCAACAGAGGTTCGCCATTAACATCTGGGCAGGCTTTGCTGGTGATTCCTTGTTGAGACCTTACGTTCTTCCGAATAGGCTTACTGGACAGAACTACACGAATTTCTTGCGTACTGCATTGCCTGATTACTTGGAAGACATGCGACTTGCATCCCGTCGACAAATGTTTTTCATGCAAGATGGTGCTCCTGCACATTTCAGTCTGCCCGCAGGTACCTGGATACCTATTTTCCTGAGCGCTGGATAGGTAGAGGAGGACCGATTGCTTGGCCACCACCACGCTCTCCTGACTTGAACCCCCTGGACTTTTACCTGTGGGGGCGGGGGCACGTTAAGTCTCTCGTGTATGTGACTTCTGTTCCTGATGAAGCAACATTATGTGAGTGCATTGTGAAAACCTCTCAGGCACTACACACTACACCAGGCATTTTTGATCGCGTGTATAACTCCATGCGACGACGAACGGAGGCTTGCATTCAGGTTGAAGGTCGTCTCTTTGAACATTTCCCCTGATATATGCTCAAAGTATTTCAGCTGCCGTTACGGACGTACGGTGTAAATGTACAAAAGTTTGAATAAACCTGTACGTATACGTTCCGGACCCATGTTGTCATAACTTTTCTTCCTCTCTCTCTATGCGAGGAATCCATTCCTAAATTTTTGCCGTCGAGTTTATTTATACAGGGTGGTGGGAAATAACTTGAACCGAGTATATTAGCGTTGGTCACACTGATAGGTAATGTGAAAGAAAAATACGTCGATATCTCGCTCCGTTGTCATTTTATCAGCTGCTGAAGTTTGCCAATCAGATCGCTTCGCCGGCGAATTCAGATGGCTTTGCGAGGCGGTGTTACTGAATCTGCAAGTGGCTTGGTTGGGTTTAAGAGCCAGCCATGCCGAGAAATGAGCATCAGGCACTAACACACAGTGGGTTTCAGCCAGTATGCTTCCTATGGGGCGAGCCTATCAGCAGGGAGGTCCTTGTTCAACTGCCTCCCATGGAGAAGTGTATTTCTTCTATTGGCGCTATCAAAGCGGCCACAAGCCACGTGCAGATTTAGGAATTCCGCCTCGCAAAGACCATCTGAACACACCGCGAAGCGATCTGATTGGATAACTTCAGCAGCTGGTATGTAATGTAGCATTTACTCGTGCTCGGATGTTTAGTAATGTCTTTCCGTCTGAGGGGATGAGTGATTCAAGGTATTTAAATTGGTTGGCTTTAAGTAGGTCTTTCCCGTCG
Source organism: Anabrus simplex (assembly GCF_040414725.1). Taxonomy (NCBI): domain Eukaryota; kingdom Metazoa; phylum Arthropoda; class Insecta; order Orthoptera; family Tettigoniidae; genus Anabrus; species Anabrus simplex. The sequence continues at coordinate 450,432,248 of NC_090265.1, forward strand.
ATGTGAATACTACCGGCAGTCTGCAAGCCACATTGCACATACTCGATTTTAGTGATGTTAAGGCGCAACGGTCTCTCCAAATCTGCAGGAGATTTTCCAGATTCCTTCGGGACTGATCCGAAATGAACACATCATCAGCATATAAGATGGTCCATGGGTATGGCGTCTGGATATCAGCTGTTACTGTATCCATACTTAGGATAAATAAGAGATGTGACAGTGCTGAACCTTAATAAACCTCAAACTATTCCAATAAATAATAAAAAATTAATATTATTCATTAACCATTTTTCCTCTGAATTTGTACTTAAGCAGATACGTTTGAAAATATCCGTTTCATCGCGTTAATATTGCTGTCGTTGATTTTCCGTCCATTTCCAGATCCTTTAGGGCTTCCAGAAAACCGCAGACGCGGTCTTTCTGAGGATATAGCAGGGAATGTGAGAGTGAGTCTCTGTCTTCATATTGAAACGTCCCGAACTTAATTGTGACTGTCAGTAGGCAAGGGGGCCTCCCATTACAATGAAAACGTCGTTTGGCAACCTCCCCGTCGTGTTTATGGGGTAACGCTAAGAACTATACAATGTAATAATATCTTACAACGTGTACGCTACTCCACCTACAATTCCATAGCGAAGCAGGGGTACATCATCTAGAACTTAGATACATGGATACAAATGATGAACTTTCTTCAGCTTATCGCATCTTCTTGGGTCGCTCGAGCCACACAGCATCTTATTTTTGTTTTGGCCGGGGCTTTAAGGACAGATTCCCACCCTGATTTTTGAGATGAAGAATCGATTGGGATTCGTACCACAGCTTTCCGGGTGGGAAGCCAGCGGCTAATCAACTGAAATAATCACACCCCCAAACGTAAATAAAATTGTTATTTTTAGTTATATGATTCTAACACGTTTCTTCCTTTATATCATTCAGTCAACACTCAGAATGTGTGTCATGTAACTGCATTTGGATATAACACTTCAAAAATTTTAGAAGCACGGCTATATGCAAGATCGGACTATCTCTGTTGATCAAAAGAACATCACGTACCTAAGTATGAGCACAATCTCTTTCGAAATAGTCACCTAGTGCAGCAATGCACAGGTCCAATAGTTTCTTTCACTGCTGGAATGTGATCTGGAAGTAATTTGGCGTCAGTGAATCCGAACTGGATCTCGCCAATTATATAAAAACTGCAACCCTTCAGCTGCATCTTCATCTTCGGGAAAAGGAAGAAGTCGGCAGAATTTTTTACTGCAACGACTGCCGCTTTGTCTCAGTGTCGTACCCGTGATGATCCTGTAGGCCCTACGTGAAGGATGGATCATCCGCGGCATGCTCATAGAAATCTTGGCGCACTGCGACCCGATGTTCCTTCTGCTTCGGGGTCAGCAATCGGAGTCGATATCGGAACCGACAGATCGCATGTTTAATTCCGACGTTAGTATTGTCTGCACTGACCCCGTACGATGCACCAACAATGTATGCAGTGTCGTTAATCTTCCTCCGGCGATCCTCACGCATAAGTTTCCGAATTCGTCACACATTATCGGGGTAATGCTCGTGGAAGTTCTTCCGGAATGTTCTTCGTTTTAAAGGGACTTTCTTCCTCCTGTGGAGTGTCTGTGCCACTCGAAACATTGAATGCGACTCATTGCCGCATCGATGTATTCTTGCCGAAACGTGTTCAAGATCTCCATGGCCCATCTCCCCAGTTTAATGCAAAATTTCACGTTGGCTCGATGTGCCACTTTCTATCCATGATGTGATCGCAAACTACCCTATAGAGCTCATCTGATTTTAGCTGTACCACGTAGAGAATATTCCTCCTTCTACTTGGTTCCATCACTTTGTGATACACCTGTCCTTCCCATATTACTTATATGCCATTTGTTGGTCATGCTTCCGGTCGTTAGCATTACCTTCCCATTTGACATTTGGTAAATTGAGGTCACCAGCTACAATCACGTTTCTTTCTCATATCATGTCCCACATAGCTGATTATCTTGTCAAGTAATTCCGTATCAGGGTCAGCGCCACCCTTTCCCGGTCTGCACACTCCAGAGACATCAAGTTGCCTATTATCTTTAGAGATGAGATGAGCCTTACTCCTATAATTTCATGTTTGTGATCTTTTGACATTTTCGTAGCTTACAAACTCTTATTTTACCGGAATCAATTCTCCCCCTCCTAGCATTCTTATCTTATCTCTACGATACACACTCCAGTTCCGTGAGAAAATTTCTGCATCTATTATATCACTTCTCAGCCATCATTCAACTCCTATTACCATGTCCGGTAAATATATATCTATTCCTTTATTTACAATACTTCTACAGTCCAACACTAACAGTTTAATGTCATCCCTGCTAGATCTCCAGATCCCTGTACGCTTATCACCGCTTCCTAGACTACTCCATTTTCCTGAATGTACCTCCCTATAACCCTTCTAACAAATTTCCTAACATATACGTACCACTGCAGTTTAAGCGAAGGCTTTTTGAGCGCTGATCCCTATCTCCTACCCACCCATTAGGATATAGAAATCTCACTCCCAGTTTCCCAGATACCCACTCCATAGTCTCATTAAAACCCCCGATCACCTTCCAGTCAGTATCCTTCCTACACATTATTCCACTGAAAACAATCCCCGAGTCCTTAAACTTTACTGGTGTTGCATTTACCAGATCCCATACATCCACAACTATGTTGTTACTTATACCTGCTTGCCTTACGTTGTTGGTACCAACGTGAAACACAACCACTTTCTCCTTTCCCTCCTCCTTCTCTTTCCTCAACATGTGCCTTAACCTAATTCCTGGATAACACTCTACCCTGGTTTGCTTTTCTCCACACACTTTCCCCACATGTCTAACAATGGAATCACTCATGACCAGAGCCTTAATTCTACTGACCTCATTCGACCCTCTCCCGTCTTGGTCAGCCCTATCTTTCCTGACGGCTGCAGATGATACTTCCTCCTCCCTCTTCCCCCTCCCATGACCCTGTTCCACCTGTCTTCTCCTATCCTCTATTCTAAATTTTTCCTTTCCTACCATTTCCTTTCCTTCCACTTCCACACTTCTCAGCAACAGTTCCCTGTTCCTCATCTTCCCTCTGTTATTCTACCTGCAGTGACCCGTACCGATTTCCTGAATTCTGCTCCTGAATAGAGCCATTAGCCTGCAATTTCCTTCAATTTAAACCATTATGTCGCCTGTCTTCTACAATTCCCCGCTTTCCTTCCCATCTCTATTCTACACCTACTGTATCCTGTACATTGTTTGTGAGAGGCCTACCTTCCCTCCTGTCCTCTGAGAGAATCCTAATCATCTCTCTCAAACTCTCCAACTCCTCCCTCACACTACTTACAATTAGTGCCTGGCCACACTCACAGTTCCTACACTTGCCCTCCTTTGCCATTATTTACGGAATAATCAAGATAAAAGAAAAGGAAGGATAAAATAACATAATCTGTGCAAAAAAATTGAAAGGAAAAAGATAGTGTCTAGGATAGCACACAAGTATCACACGACAATAAGGTAATTAATATACTGTACTACTACACTACAATAATACTTAGTCGTACTATATTTTTATCCTACAAGACACAAAATGAATGAAAAATACCGTTAATTACTGAATATCGAAAGGAATAGACAAGAATTACGCACTTCTAAACTACACTTCAGCCTCCTAATTACAACAACAGGATTCTAGTAAGAGAGTTTCTAGAGATACCTCAACTACACAAATATTTCACAATTATAGAATAAGCACGCTAATTTATAATATGAACTTTTAATCTAACAATGAAAGGGGCAAGTAAGGGAGATGTAAAATGCTACCTATGGCATGAAGGTGAGGGAAGAAAAGGAGGGAATTAAATTTCTACTTGAATTTACCGCGAGTTAACTTCGCTTCCACTAAATGATAATCATGTTACTCTTTACTCTAATATTTAAGCTGAAGAAAGTTTCTTTGGAGAAAAAAAATAACTCGCATGAAGCCTCCGTGCTTTTGACGGTAATGCAAGATAATCCTTACTTCGAAGTAGATGATTACTTATTCAAGGTCAATCGCCATAGCCATATGGACTGCAATATCGACCATACACTTATCGAAAAGCAAAATAAAAAATTTCAACTCCCCATTTACCGTCCGCATGATTGGTACCGATTGGTACGTACACCAGGAAAAACATTTCCAATTTCGCAGATTAGTTTAAGAGCATATTACTATTGAGAAGGAAGGACACGAATGAAGAGCCGCTTAGCTGGTTCAATGCCAAGTGGTTCAGATACAGCAAATAATTCGGCATGATGCATTTCAAGAATAGCCTCAACAAGGTTGAAGACTTCAAACAGTTAAGCTTTGTTCCCAGAGGTAAAAACGAGTCTTCTGCCGGGCTGAGTGCCTCAGACGGTTGAGGCGCTGGCCTTCTGACTCCAACTGGGCAGGTTCGATCCTGGCTCTGTCCGGTGGTATTTGAAGGTGCTCAAATACTTCAGCCTCGTGTCGGTAGATTTACTGTCACGTAAAATAACTCCTGCGGGACGACATTCCGGCACCTCGGCATCTTCGAAAACAGTGAAAGTAGTTAGTGGGACGTAAAGCCAATAACATTATTATTATTATTATTATTATTATTATTATTATTATTATCATTATTATTATCATTTTAGGAAGGCTCGGCTTGTGCCGGTAACATAATGGGCTGACTCGGCCTAAGCAAGGAGTCACCCTCTTGATTATGAAACTACAGGTACATATATGTACAAATATTTACAACAGAAATAATTACAACATATACATTTATACAATAAATACAAACAACTTCAGACTTCTTATGTCCCCGTTTTGGGAATCTGTTCTTCAGTATTACTGGAACTGCGGCCTGGATCTTCATGCTGTTTGGCGTGAGTCAGAGGAAAAGTCGTTCCTAGGAACTTCCTCACAATGTGGCAAGTGCTCAGGAGGGTGGCTTTCTGTAGTTCTACGTATGTGTGATGATGCAGGTTTAATGCGGCCAGAGAGCTGTGCAAGCATTTTGGAATAACACCGGTACATGATATTACTATTGGAACTGTGGTGACTGATTCTAGTTTCCACAGACGTTGTATTTCTATTGCCAGTTCTGTGTATTTTGATATCTTTGTGGCTATTGTTGTTTGCAGATTGGAGGTATTTGGACAAGCAATTTCTATAAGGGATGCGGATCTTTTTGATTTATCGATTAGAATAATATCTGGCCTATTGTTGCTGAGCGTGACATCGGTTATGACTTCTCGGTCCCATAGTAGTTTATATGAAGAGTTTTCGAGAATGGGTGGAGGTGTATATTGCCAATATGCAGTTGATGACTGAAGAAATCCACATTTTACAGAAAGTTTCAGGTGAATGATTTTTGCTACCTGATCATGTCGGTGCTTATAATCGGTGTTGGCCAAGTGTGGGCAACCAGAGATGACGTGCTGTATGCTCTCTGTAGTTCTGGAACAGCGGCGGCAGTTGTCTGAGACAACTGTTGGATCCTTCATGATAAATCTACGGTAGTTCCGTGTGGCAATTACTTGATCTTGGATGGCCAGAACAAATCCTTCTGTTTCTGGGAAAAGACCGGAGTAGGTCAGCCAAGCGTGCGACGCAGGTTTGTCGATATGAGGCTGATCCAGTTCATGGGGGTATTTCCCGTGAAGAGGTTTTTGCTTCCACATGGCCATATTCATCTCTTTTGTAGGTGGGGTAGAAACAGGCATTTCTGGCGACGACAGATTGAGAGGTGTATAGTTTATATCAGCTCTGCAAACAGCATGATGAAGACACGATGTATCAGCTCTCGAGTGGAAATATTCTCTTAGACTTGATATCAGATTGCTATGTAAATTGACAATGGATAAGAAGCCCCTACCACCTTCTGATCTCGGGAGTGTAAGACGTTCGGTTGCAGATTTAGGATGGTGCATATGGTACCGGGTGAGTGAAACTGCTGTTTTCGTTTGTAACTGCTGAAGTTCTGTTTGGGTCCATTTTATGATACCAAAGGAGTATGTGAGCAGTGGTACGGCATACGTATTGACTGCTTTGGTAAGATGTTTAGCTGTCAGTTTTGATGATAGTACCTTGTTGAGACGTGTTATATATTGTTGCGTGACATTTCTCTTGATGTCGGCATGTTTCATACGAGTGCTCTGATGAAAACCGAGGTATTTGTACATTTCTTCTTCCTCCAGCTGTTGTATGGATTCGTCGCTTAAACTCGAAGGTGTCCCTTGTGCTGAGTAGGATCCTCTGATGACAGTTTGGGTTCTGCATTTGTCCAATCCAAACCGCACGCCTATATCTGAAGAAAACGTCTTGGTAATTGAGAAGAGATGTTGGAGATGGGGTTTGGTAGAGGCATAAAGCTTAATGTCATCCATATAGAGTAGGTGGCTGATTTTTAATAGCTCTTCTCGCTTATTCTTAATGCTAAATCCATACCCACTTGTGTTCAGTAGGTAGGATAGTGGATTTAATGCCATGCAGAACCATAATGGACTCAGTGAGTCCCCTTGGAAGATCCCTCGTCGTATTGGTATGGGTCTCGTTGCAACACTACAGTTTCTTAGAGAAACGTGAAGTGAGGTGTTCCAGTCTGCCATTACCGTCTTCAGGAAGTGAATGATTGAGGGGTCAACTTTATATAGTTCCAGAACATGTATGAGCCAAGTGTGTGGTACTGAATCAAAGGCCTTTTGGTAGTCAATGAAGCACGTGTATAGGTTCCTGGATTTATGGTGTGCTTGTTCCAGGACCACAGTGTCGATAATCAGTTGCTCCTTGCACCCCTTGGTATTCTTCTTGCAACCCTTTTGCTCCTCGGCAATGATGTGGTTTTCCTCGCAGTGTTTCAGAATTCTGTTGGCTATTATAGATGTAAATATCTTATATAGAGTAGATAGACATGTTATAGGCCGATACTTCGCTGGATTTTGCAGATTTTCATCCTTTGGTTTCAGATATGTGATGCCAGTGCACAGGAAAGCTGGGAATGTTGCCGGGTTGTCTAAAAATTTCTGGAAATGTTGAGTCAGAAGGAAATGAGTACATGTAAATTTCTTGTAGTAATAATTGTGTATGCGATCAATGCCTGGGGCCTTCCAGTTCTGCAGTTTCTTAATGCTCTGTTGTATTTCTCCGATCTCAACAGCCTTGGTTGCCATATGCTTCACTTCATTAGTTCTATCTTTCAGTTCACTGATCCAATGGGCTTCCGCATTGTGCTCTATTGGGTTCGACCATACTCCCGACCAATAGCTGTGAATTTTTCCTTCGCTGGGCGTATTTCCATCTTGTGCTGCATCTTGTGTTCTCTCGTTCAGATTGTTGTAGAACTGTTTCTCATTTCTTTCGAACATTGCGTTCTGTGATTTTCTCTCTGTGGTGTTTTGGTATCTTTTGAGGCGCTTGGATAATGCGGCCAACTTTTGCTTCATGATTTCGAGGGTTTCTTGTAGTAATGTGCTTCCAGGTTCCTCCAGACTCTGCCTTGAACTGATTTTCAGAATTCGAATAATTTTGTTATTTAGGCGTTTCCCTCTTACTCCATTCTTGTATTGCTGCAGGCGATTGACGTCCTGGCGGATTTGGATGATGCGTTCTTTCAGGCGTTTTGCCCAAGGTGGTTCTCTCAATTTTTTCTTGACAGACTTATCGTTAGGAAAAAATGGCTTTCCATTGTTCAGTCGTACTGCGGCTAGTGCTGCACAGTATATAGCAGTATGTACTTCAGGGAACGTCTGATGCTCTTTCAGATATTCTGGCAAGACTTTCGAATTAAGATCTTCAATGATTTTTCCAAACTTTTTGGATGATTGCTGCCTTGGCAGTATGGGTCATTGTGTAGGATCGGTACCAGAATATTCTAGAAGGGCCTTGTAGAATTCAACATGTGTCTTGTCATGGAGATCAGAGTTATCTGAAAGTATCACTTCGGGAGTACTTGTATGTACTGTTATATCAGTATCAGGTGGACTGTTAACCGTTGAGTCAGACTCGGTACTTTCAAGATGTGGAAAGAGTTCTTGTGTTACTTCTTGTCTGATTCTACTAAGAACAGGACCCGGGATCAAATTGTTCTTGATGATTGATCTTCGTTGATCTGCAATGCACTGTTCAGTAACTTTCATTGTTGGGTACTGATTTGTAAAGGCTGTGTGTAGTTGTTGTCTATATCCTGCAATTTCAGTTTCAAGACGAGTTATTCGAAGATATGCCCGCATGATAAATTCATTCATATCATTGTTCCATTTAATGCGTTTTTTGGGCTTACTGATACGAGTGGTCGTACTTGGCACAAAAGCACTCGCACCAGGTGCGGTATGATAATCAGGTTCTTGTGTTCCGCCATGATCGTCTTGAGCTACTGTAGCTTGTTCGGGTGACCCGATGGGAGGCCAGCAGCTTACGCTCCCACCACCACCGGCTCGCATGCTGTCATCTCTAGCGGTGGCTCCAGAGATGCCCTGGCGTACCCCAGGCAGCGGCATTTTCCGAGGCACAGTTTTAGAACTCTTCATAGTTGATTTTTGCTTTTTATAACCTACAGCCAGGTGATGTGATGTTCAGCCGCTCCATTGGAGACAGACGCTGACCACTTTGCCGCTTGCTGCAAGTCAGACGCAAAGTGGATTTGGGTCGGTTCTTCCGCCTTCTCTGTCATTGGGATATGTCCTCTTCTGCCGTTGAAGCCGTTGACCATTTTTCCTGACACCTCAGTTGATCCGCGGGTGCTTATTTGGCGAAGCCTTATTCGCACCTGTCCTGCATATCTACAGGAGCTTCCCCTATCAGCCATTGGGACGCGCCGTGTCGGGGTTGAGGGCCCCACCCCAGTGTCTTACGCAGGGTTATGCCTAGCTCTTACTAAATTCAGATCTAAACCCCCACGTAAGCTGACCGGGCACGGTTATTATTATTATTATTATTATTATTATTATTATTATTATTATTATTATTATTATTATTTAAACGATTGTGTACCTCGACCGCGGATATGTTACACCGCACCGTTGCCAGTCACAAGAGAAACAAAGAATGATATCGTGTATCTTCTACCACTTGCTCCAGAAATGTTCTATCAGTTCTGTTATAGCCTGAAGTGTGCATCAGGGGTTCCAGAAGTTCATCTTAGAATAATAACACATGGACGATGATTATACTTCCTTCAACTATTACAGACTGTCTGTATGAATACCAATATCCATTTTATCTCACTGGTGTGCTATGCGACAAGAAAATTCCCACCCGCCTGAAAGAGAAATTCTTCAAATCCATGGTCCGACCAGTTGCATTTTATGGGTCGGAATGCTGGCTTACAGGTTCTACATGGTATGAAGATGAAAATGTTACGTTCGCCACTGGGTCTTACAAGACTGGACCATATCAGAAATGAGGATGTCCGAAGGTGATTGAGAGTAGCACCTATCCCAGAGAAGATGCGAGAAGCACGACTTAGATGGTATGGTCATCTCGCCCGAAGCCCTGCTGACTCAATGATACATACAGCCCTGTAACTTGATCCTGGAGGTTCCCGATCCCGACGTCGTCCCAAGAAGCCATGGCTCGACTGCATAAAGGAAGTCATACGTCTTCTGGGCATCACTGAAGCTAACGCCCTTGATCGCAGGAAGTGGAGGATGGCATGTTTAAAAGCGAACCCTGCACCAATGCTGGACTAAACGCTAGGAAAGAAGAAGAACTCGCGTATAGATATCGTGTAAAATGGTTCCCTAAATAACAGTATGTTTCTAAGACATCGCTAACATTTGTCATAATGACTTGGAGAACATTAACAATAAGGAAGGCTGTGGATCAGCAAAACGTGGAACGAGAGTGGCACTCTATGGGTCGGAATGTTGGTCTACAACTAAGAAGCATGAGCAGGTTCTACATGGTATGGAGATGAAAATGTTACGTTCGTCACTGGGTCTTATAAGACTGGACCATCCTACAGTGAACCCCCATACCGTGAGCGTAGTTCTGTTTTTGTTTTGTCATTTGTTTAATCTATTCTATTCGCGTTCGATCAATAATATTTAATAAAATAAGGTAGACTCACATGCGGCACTAGTCTACAGTCCTCAAATTGAAGCGGAGTCAGTTGCATGTGGTTTGTAGGCCTACTTGGTTACCGTAAAACATAAAGAAAAAATAATCACATTCCAACCCTCAGAAGTATACGCCAAACCATACAAAAGCATTTTTTTCTCATGAATTATTAGTTACGAAGAAAATTCAGATGAACGTTTTGCAGACAAATCAAATTTTAAATACATCTGCTCTGTTCCATTGTTTAATAAGACTAACCGTATTTTTCCCTCCGGCTTTTTTCACATGTTCTTTCGCTACATTTCCCACTTAAAAGATATCGTGATAATAGGTAGCCTATGTGTTAAACAAAGGTTTCAGTTATATATAACCTTGTCAAATTAGTGCTCTATCAATCAAGTGTTTTTTACGTTAAAAAATACAGACAGACAAACATACAAGCTTTCGGATTTATCGCTGCCATGTTTTTCTTCAATCGCTTATCGCAGGATGATACAACAGTGTATGTTACCCGTAATTATATTAGCTTTCAAATGATGAAATAAACTTCAAAGTCGCTCCAGTAATTCCGAGATTACGCGTGAAACACACGGTCTCTCTTTTTATATTTTTGTTTATTTATTTCGGCTTTCCCCAACCTGAGATTGCCCCTGAGGACAAAGTATACAAAAATACGATATGAGTATTAAAAGTAATTCGTTGAGTTGGTTAACACATTTGACATACTGTATGCTGTTGCATTAAAAGTTTGGGAGATACGGTTCTTCAGGATTTGGACAGAATATTTCAAGGCGTCGCTGCAATTTCTTTTATTAATGCCTGATTGAGGCTAAATGATTTGCAGATTAGTACTGGAATCTTATACGGTAATATGAATATTGTTACTAAAGTTCTTGTTTTCCAATAGAATATCAGAAAGTAGACCTTAGAAAACTATTTTTCTATCATTCCTAGAATATATTATAAACATTTGTTCAATATATATGTTTCCTTTGTTTCATTACTCATATCACACAGACCCTATTTTCTTCACTAGTACCCTTGAAATCGAGGGCCATTTAAGAGGCTCTTAAATACAAGGTACGGGCGAGTGATTCGATATTCAGGAATGTGCACAGACATTTTCTTATTTCGGGGAATACAAATAAATACGTGTGTTTCTCATCTGGTGATAGATTTGTACTTCTTGTGCACGGTGCTCACCGCTCTCCGCGCATGCAGCCCTGTCGTCTCCCCTTTACCCCTCTCACCGAGCCCTCCATATCCCACAATTTAAATCCTATCGTTTGGATTCAGATCACATGCATCTCTGCATACAATGGACTAATGTTGAAACACAAGGAATATGTTTAATGTATTCAAATGACTTGTCTTCAATTCCGACGCATGTGTATAAAGAACATGCTCACGTACTGTTTGTTTTATTTTGTTCACCTCCTCATCACAGGCAAACTAGTTCAAGTGCTCGCAGCTGCTCTGCAATGCATACCTCAAAATATTTCACATTTTATTTGTTAAGTTATTGCCAGGAAAACCCTCTTATAATGTCATTTTATTGAATATAATATATTGCTAAGAATATTATCACAAGAGTTGCCCGTTTCCGACACTGTCAGTTAGGTTTAACACACACTACTCCTAGAAAACCTACCAAATATCAAGAAACGATGTTAACAAACATATAGTCACTTAAAAGATGTACTGTCACATGCAAGTGGAAGTGCATATGACCAGCTGATCACAATAGGTAAGGTAAGGGTTATTCTGCCCGATGGCAGGTCCGAACCTCAGCAGAGGTGTTCCTGAGCCGGAGTTTGCGTGCGGTAGTGTGGCCAGTTCCTTTCCGCTCCTCCATTCCCTTACCCCCCACCAACAGCGCGTGGCAACCCATCCAACTCCTGACCACGCCCAATGTTGCTTAACTTCGGAGATCTCACGGGATCCGGTGTTTCAACACGGCTACGGCCGTTGGCAGCTGATCACAATAGACTATTTAAAAAATTTAATTTCTCCCTGACTGTACGCTTCAAATTTTTGCCTCACTTCATTTTACTCTCGAATTAGGTATACAAAGGTCGAAAAAACGTTAAATTACACTTTTGTTTGTTTGTTTGTTTGTTTGTTTGTTTGTTACACCATCTTGAGAAAAATACAAACTATTTCTGGAAACTCGGTATTTATACTTAGTTCAGGGTTAGCCAGATATTATTTGGATAGATATTATTTAATTACTATATAATTGCGGAGTATTATTATAGAAGCCAAACGAAAGAGTAAATGGCCCATTTCTCTGTTAACATTCGCTGTATAGAAAAGCAATACATAAATAAAATCGTGCAATATATCACATCCGATTATTTATGTATGATGTTTGTTTACCTTACGTGGAATAATAAAGGAGATATTCGCGGTTATTACATGTTTCACAAATTTCGAAATATCTCCGGAGAAAATCTCTATGTAAATGTCGTACCTTGCAAAACTTACAGAATATGTAATTTTAATTCTCTCATATTTTATACGCTTTTACCATAGGAGATATACAGTAGTAATGGAGACATTCGTGATTTTTGTGCTAAATATACAACTTGGGTATGTAACAAGGGCTCTCAAGTTAACAGATTAGCTGATTAGCTTCTTAAACTATGTCGCACCGACACAGATATCTCTTATGGTGGCGATAGGATAGGAAATGGCTGGGAATATTGGAAACTGCCGAAAACCATCTTCAGAGCTGCCGATATTGGGGTTCGAACCACTATCTCCCGAATACAAGCTGACAGCTACGTGACGCATACCCCGTAGCCACTTGCCCGGTTGATTAGGTTCTCCTCCTAACGCTATTGTTGTGAGTTGTTTAGTAACCCGTCAGCGATGGGAATGACAAATAATTTGAAATACGGTTTACGGTGTATCGAACAGCGTAATTGTGTTTACCTACCTGAGTTTTAAGAATCAGTTCGCAAAAGAGAATATCAGGCATTGTATGTCTGTCCGTTAGTCCTGTTTCTTGAATCAATCAATCAATCAATCAATCAATCAATCAATCAATCAATCAATCAATCAATCAATCAATCAATCAATCAATCAATCAATCATCCTTGATATGCAGTTAGGACCGCCCGCTATGTGGCAGATTTCCTATCAATTCCTTACCTAGTCTTTTATTAAACGATTTCAATGAACTTGGATGTTTTCGAATATTTCCTCTGATTTCCTCTCTTCCTATAAATTAATATTGTCCCCAATTTGACCTCTTAAATTACAACTTTATCTTCATATTATGAACTTTCCAACTTTGAAATGCTCCACGCAAGCTTAATCGTATACAAATGTCCACCTACGAGATGTCTCCAATGACAGCTCGGAACAAAACCGCTTAGTCGAGCAGCTCTTCTCCTTATTCCCACATTTTCTCAGCCCAAAGATTGCAGCATTTCCGTAACACTCCTCTTAAGTACCACACTACCACTTAAAATCACCCAAAAAATCGTGCTTCTTTCCATTGGATCATATTCATTTCTCCTATAAAGTATCAAGTAATCTTGGTCCATACACTGGAACCATACCGCAATTTGGGTCTTACCAGAGACTTATAGCCTGCACCCTCCTCCTTATTACCTTACTGCAACCCCTAAACACTTTCATAACCATACGAAGAGATTTACTACCTGCAATGAAAATATTTCCTTATATGAACACCTAAATACTTACAGTGATTCCCATGGTGTACTTCCAAATCACCAACAAATTATTTAAAACTGAGAGGATATTTTCTCGTGGTGAAACAACCTGACTTTAAATTCTCTTTACCATCATACCATTTGTCCGTCTCACAACACTGTGGGGGTCTTTTTGTAATCGCTGGTAATCCCGTAATTTATTTATGGTTTTACACAGTTTAACATCTGTACAAAGCATTATATGTGACACCAGTTCTTAATTCGTACCATTTATCTACATATGAAAACATAAAGGTCCACCTACTCGAATTCTCTGAGATCTACTTTCCAGAAGTTGTACCACCCATTCAAGCAGTACTTTTTCCCAGTCAGCCCTCAATTTCGCAGCCCTCATTTTCATCTGCAAACTCCCATGATGTTCCCTACCAAAAGCCTGGATAGGTCAATAGCGACACAGTCCATTTGACCTCCTGAAACTTGTTTGAATCCTACAGTTTTGCCTCTTTGGAAACCTCTTTCCGAAGTAATCAAGAGGGTTTGACTGAAGATATTAGCATGCAGTATTCTAGAAATAAGTAGACTGTGAAATTTCAGAAGCACTATGCAATCGAGTTGCACATGAAATAAGTCATGTATAGGTACAGATCAAATGAAAACTCAACAACATACGATATATTGCAACAGTTGAACGAAATTACAGGTCTAATATTCAGCGCTGGGAAAATATGTAAGGCTGTATTCTACATAGTTATATTTCTTGCAATGTGGATATCTAACAACCCTTAGAAACTCGTATCAAATGTAAATTATGTTCCCCGCCGAGTCTACTCTCAACGTAATTATTTACTGGATCTGGATATTTCTTCGGGTACGTTTTCTAGAAGGAACTGTATTTGAAATTAGGTAGGCATCCGAATTTAGTCCCTGTAAGTTGCTAGTCGATAAAGGCCTGAGGACTTAGAAAGTGACCTCTCTGTCAAAATTTAATACCATATTAACACGCGAGTGGTCGCTATATGAGATTTTCTCTCACATTATTTTGTATTGTGAGTTTACTTCTCAATGATGCAAGGGAGGTGACTGTTCCCTCTTCTAGCTTTGTTGATAACTGTCGTGAGTACGGTGATTCACATTTGAAGCGTATACATCCCCTCCTCTAGTCGGAAGAAAGGTTCGTGCGAGTTCGTGTGCCCCGTGTGAGAGGTTCTCTCATCGCACGACCAGTGGCGTCGGTGTTAAGCTGGAATCGAGAGGGAAATGTTATCCTGTTGTAGGCGTTAGTATTTGACTTAAGTCGCGGGCGAAACGTTCTCCATTTGCAGTTACTGATAAATGAGTCTTCAATAATCATGAATCGAGGAAGAATACTGGGTGATAAGAGCTAACTCAAATGTTACGAGAGAAGACCTGTGTCTGTCAGAAAGTTCTATATCAATAACAATGGTATTGGTTTTAAGTCCCAATAACTACTTTTTACAGTCCCAGGATCGAACCTGCCAACTTGGGCTCAGAGAGCCAGCGCCTTTACCATCTGAGCCACTCAGCCCGGCACTCTTGTGAATATTACGTACTGACATGTGGCTGAACTAATGACTAATTTCCGTTGAGTAGTAACTTGTTTATATAATACTAGCAGTTTCCCGCTGAATCCGCCCACAATGTACAAAGTATGCTGTTGTTCGTTACTATCCTCACGGATGTATTTGAAAACTTTCGAGTTAATGAAAAAAGCAAATGATATGCTGTGGTAATAGAATGTAATATTATTTCAACAAAACGCTTGAAAATACATCATACAAAGAAATTGAATGAAACGTTCCTTGGAACAACACTACGCGCCGAACTCTTAAAAAAATCTTTCAAAGATCTTCGTCACGGAGACAAATGTACTCATAATTTTTCTCAGAATCTACCAATTTAAGTAGTTATTACCTCAAAAGAAAGTGCTTGATCCATGGAGTGTTTTTAGATCAAAATGAACAGCATACCTCAATTAGAACGAAATATATGATTGCTTCAATGAGAAAAAATGTCGAAGAAATGAGACGTCAAATTGAATGTGCACTCATAACCTTCCTCACAATCAACCAATTTGAATAGTTAAGAGCTGAAATGAAAGATCTTGATCCACTGAGTGGTTTTAGGCCAAAACGAACTGCATACGTCAATTAGAACTAAGGATGTTATTGCTTCAAAGAGACAAAACAATTAAAAAATCAAATAATTTGAGGATAGGGGAAGTTATTTATAGTACCTGATGACAAATCTGTGCATGAATACCTTTCAGTTAATAAAAAATGAAGGAAATCGACCGGTTCGAATGGCCGGACTGACTGACTTTAGTTTTCATAATTTTCTAAAATATATAGATACGTCTATTCATTGCATTTTTTAAAACCTAACATGTGTAACGCAGACTTTGCGTCTCATTTCACTCATTCATTTTACTCTTACGCCCCGCAAAATTGTGGAAGATATATTTATTTTAAATGAAGTTTAATGTGACAGAAAGTCTCACGTACGACCACTCGTGTTGCATTACGGCTAGCGAACACTCGCGGGTTAAAGCGGGACAATATGGGTTATCAATGCGACCATGTTGTTATACGGAATAAGGCGCGTCCATCAGGTGCTCCCGGGGAAATTTGTATTTTCTTCAAGTTACACCAAAACTAGGCAGGAACATTTTTGTGAGCTTTCCTTGTGAGAACTCCCCAAACTAAGCATTTCGTGCCATCTTAAAATTTGTACAAAATGAATATGAATAGAACGAAAACTGTATAGTTATTATACTATTTTGGTGCATTTTAGAGTTCTTCGTGGCAAAAATTATTACAACATGCACCTGTGGTATTGTTGAGACATATATCACGAGGTTATCGTCTGGAACAGAAGATTTGAGTAATGCAAGTTAAGAGTAGATTATATGACTCTTCTCTAACGTGTGGGTATGTGTGAAACTGTCTTTTATACTGCTATTTTCATTGCGATAGTCTTAAATAATGGCTGTATGGAAGCATTCTTCGTTCCAAGAAGAAAAACTATGCGTACACTTGAGATGGCATCGAAGTCACGACCTCTGCTTTGTGGGAGGGCACGACTGGAGAATATAGAAGAGGAGACTAAATGTTACGAGTTACATTTCTTAGAGCAACAGGGGAACTATTCTGTAGACCTGACGTTGAAAGGTCTGCTTAATGTATGAGTTTATGACATTTGTTATCAGGAAACCATTCCTCATAATAGCTGCAGAACATAAATTTCACAGATTAAGTAGTGAAGATCTTTTCATCTTCATACAGTAAGAAATGTTTATGTGACATTCAGAATGACCTGTATTGCTGGTTGGTATATGGCCATTATGCCTACCTTGACTTCACTTATCGAACAACGCTATGTGTATGCTTGGCTGAGTTAATATCGCAGTAACAAAAGAAAGTTTTTTGTCGAATTCGAACACCACTAGCATTAATGTGGTCCATGAAGCTCGTCATAAAAACTGCACTATGATTGAAATTATCATCAACTACTGAATTTACCTGCACAGACGTTCATGTTGTGTCCCCAGCTTGAAACGCTAGTTGCTTCCTGAGCTGAAGGTGGTGGGTTCATTCCCGACTCAGTCCAATGTTATTTCCCCAATAGAGTTACCATCATGTACAAGAAATCCTGTAGGATAGAATTTCCACCACCTCGGCGTCTCCGATACACGTAACGGTAGTCAGTGGAAACTTTTTTTTTTTTTTTTTTGCTAGTTGCTTTACGTCGCACCGACACAGATAGGTCTTATGGCGACGATGGGACAGGGAAGGGCTAGGAATGGGAAGGAAGCGGCCGTGGCCTTAATTAAGGTACATCCCCAGCATTTGCCTGGTGTGAAAATGGGAAACCACGGAAAACCATCTTCAGGGCTGCCGACAGTAGGGTTCGAACCTACTATCTCCCGAATACTGGATACTGGCCGCACTTAAGCGACTGCAGCTATCGAGCTCGGTCAGTGGAAAGTAAAACCAATAACATTATTATTAATGTTGTATCGACAGTCCACCATACGTAGGACAAAGATTGGAACTATTTTCTTCAGGAAGAATAAATATAATACACCTCCATACAGTACTCATACAACTGAAAGGACTGCTGCTCAATAAAAATATTATTTCCCTCCATCAAAATCGAAGTACATTCTGTTGTTTCTATTTAGGAGTTAGGCATCGTGATTAACACCCCCATGTACTTATCTGCCTCTTACGCCAACATCGCGCAGGCAAGTCGGATTCTCAAATAACACCACCGAAGGTTATATCGGTTATCCCGTGTGCTTATTGCAAGATGATAGCGTGCAATAACGTTTATTTTTAATTTAAGAGGTCAAGGGTTAATAAGGATATGTCTTTGTGAAATGTAACACTACAATTCTCGGGGTTTTCATACCGAGATGCCTCTTGAGACTTTGGAAGCAACGCTGAGCTACCTTTGTTTACAACTTTCCTTGAACGTTTCTGTAGTGAAATGAGAAAAATAAGCTGTAATAAAATCTAATGCTGTGAGTTCGTAGTTGCATCAACGATATTCTACAAAATAAAAGAGATCGCAGACCAAACTATCCTTTGAACGGGCTGTTCCCGGTATTTTCTATTGTACGGGTGTGCAAGCTGAGAGGACTGCGTGGATGTTATTTAGCATTTGCCCACGGCCTTGAATGTGCGAAATTAATTTTGTGGCTATTTATAGAACTGGAATGTTCTTGTTGTGTTGTGTGAGTCATTAATCCATAGACTGGTTTGATGCAGCACTCCATGTCACCCTATCCCGCACTAACATTTTCATTTTTACGTAACTTCTGCATGCTACATCTGCTCTAATCTACCCCAACCGTTCTTACAACCTACACTTCCCTCAAAAACCAACTGAACAAGTCCTGGGTGTCTTAAGATGTGTCCTATCATTCTATCTCTTCTTCTGGTCAAATTTAGCCAAATCGATCTCCTCTCACCAATTTGATTCAGTATCTCTTCATTCGTGATTCGATCTATCAATCTCACCTTCAGCATTCTACTGTAACACCACATTTCGAAAACTTCTAATCTCTTTCTTTCTGAGCTAGTTATCGTCCATGTTTCACTTCCATACCATACTACACTCCAGACAAAAGACTTCAGAAACATCTTTCTAATTCCTGTATCAATGTTTGAAGTGAGCAAATTTCTTTTCTTAAGAAAGGCCTTCTTTGCATGTGATAATCTTCATTTTATGTCCTCCTTACTTCTGACATCCTTAGTTATTTTACTACCCAAATAACAATATTCATCTACTTCCATTGAGATTTCATTTTCTAATTTAAAATTTCCTGCATCACGTGACTTCACTCGACTGCACACCATTACTTTTGTTTTGGACTTATTTATCTTCATCTTGTACTCCTTACTCAAGACTCTGTCCATACCATTCAGCAGTTTCTGCAGATCTTCTGCAGTCTAAGATAAAGTAACAATATCATCAGCAAACCTCGGAGTTCTAATTTCCTCTCCTTGGATTGTGATTCCCTTTCCAAACTCCTCATTGATTCATTTACTGCCTGTTCTATACAAACACTGAAAAGTAGTAGGGATGGGGGGAAATTGCCACATTGCCTCACTCCTTTCTGGATTGCTGCTTATTTTTCAAAGCCCTCGATTCTGATTTCCATACAGACTGTAGATAATTCTTCGTTCTCGGTATTTGATCCTGATCACCTTCAAAATCTTAAATAGCTTGGTCCAATCAACATTATCGAATGCCTTTTCAACACCATGTCCGTGGGCTTGTCCTTCTTAATTCTATCCTCCAAGATGAGGCGTAAAGTCAGGATTGCTTCACGTGTTACTACGTTTCCTCTGAAGCCAAACTGATCTTCTCCCAACTCAGTCTTTCCATTCTTCTGTAATTAATACTTGTTAAAATTTTGCAGGCGTGAGATACTGAACTAATAGTGCGGTAATTTTCACACTTGTAAGCAACAGCTTTCTTAAGAATAGGTATAGCAACATTTAGCCGAAAATGGGATGGCACTTCTGTCTCGTACAACTTACACACTAAATAAATAACCTCGCCGTGCTGGTTTCTCCTAAGGCAGGTTGGTAGGTGCAGAGTGGGTCTCGGCCCATAAGTGGTCGTCCGTGGTCCAACAACTCTGCACTCTGACCGGTCAACCGAGCAGAGGAGAGTTGGCCACGGTTCTACCGTGACTCTCCGCCTCTGCATTCGGGAGACTGGACATGGCTGCTATTTGCTTTACGTCGCACCGACACAGGTAGGCCTTATGGTGACGGTGGGATAGGGAAGGCCTAGGAAAGGGAAGGAAACGGCCGTGGCTTAATTAAGGTACAGCCCCAGCATTTGCCTGGTGTGAAAATGGGAAACCACGGAAAATCATCTTCAAGGCTGCCGAGAGTGCGGTTCGAACCCACTAGTGACATGGCTGGACCTCACGGCTGGCCCCAACCGTTGGCAGTCCTGAGAAATGGTTTTCAGTGGTTTTCCATTCTCCTGCACTAAGGCGAATGCCGGAACAATTCCTAGTATAGGCTACGACCGCCAACCCCCTCACCTTCTCCGAGCATCTTCTTTACAGTAACAAATCTCCCGGCCTGAGAGACGGCGTCACCGTATAAGAGGTCCGCCTCTTCCTTCAGGCGAGGAATAAAAATATTTTGGTAGTAGTAGTCCTAAGGCAGTCAGTAATTCAGAGGGAATGTCATCATTTCAAGGTGCCTTGTTCCTATTTAGGTCTCTCAAAGCTCTGTCAACAGCCTCTTCTTGTTTCAGAACCATATCATCTACGTCTTTACCTTGATACAACTGCTGGATATGTTCTTGCCATCTTCCTGCCTTGTCTTCTTTCCCCAGAAGTGGTTCTCCACCTGAGCTCTTAATAATCATATATCTAGCTTTCCTTTCTCCAAAGGTTTCCTTGACTTTCCTGTAAGCAGCATCTATCTTTCCTAGGACCATACAACCTTCAACATCCTTGAACTACTTCTTTATCCATTCTTCCTTAGGTGTCCTGCACTTTCTATCCACTCATTAGCTGCCTCTGTGGATCAGCGGTAGAGTGTCGGCCTCCGGATCCCAAGATAGCGGGTTCAAACCCGGCAGAGGTAGTCGGATTTTTGAAGGGCGGAAAAAAGTCCATTCGACACTCCATGTCGTACGATGTCGGCATGTAAAAGATCTCTGGTGACACATTTGGTGTTTACCCGACAAAATTCATTAAATCTCGGTCTGCCATCTAGTGGGGGCCTAGAGTAAAACGGAACGTCGAAATTGACGAGCAGACAGCCAGATGGCGTCACGTTGAAATGTCTGCACACGATAGCTGAGGCCATACGATTATTATTATTATTATTATTATTATTATTATTATTATTATTATTATTATTATTTTATCCACTCATTCTTTAATCGCATGTATTCCTTCTTTCCTTCTTCATTTTTTCATTCTTGTACTTTCGCCGTTCATCAATCAGGTCTAATATCTCCTGAGTTTTATCCATTGATGCTCAGGTGATCTTTCCTTTCTTCCTATCATATCTTCAGCAGCCCTGAAAACCTCATTTTTCACGACACGTCATTCTTCCTCTATTGTGTTTTATTCAGCATTTTCATTTAGTCCTTGTGCAACATGTTCCTTGAAACAGTCTCTCACACTATTTTCTTTCAACTTGTCTAAATCCTATCTCCTTGCATTCTGTCCTTTCTTCAATTTTTTCAACTTCAGAGGGAATTTTTTGACCAACAAGTTGTGGTCATGGTCCACGTCTGCTCCTCGGAATGTTTTGCAATCCAACACTTGGTTTCTGAATCTCTGCTAATCATAATGAAGTCTATTTGATACCTTCCAGTGTCTCCGGGCCTCGTCCACGTATACAGCCTTCTTTCGTGGCGTTTGAACCGAATATTAGCTAGGACTACATTATGATCGGTGCAGAATTCAACCAGCCGAATTCCTCTTTCATTCCTTTGTCCCAATTCAAATTCCGCTACTGTATTACCTTATCTTCCTTTGCCTACCACTGCATTCCAGTCTCCCATCACAATTAGATTCTCGTCAAATTTATACATTGCATTAAATCTTCTATCTCTTCATATATTCTTTCGATTTCTTTATCATCTGCTAAACTAGTATGCATATAGACCTGCGCTATTTTGGTGGGCATTGGTTTGGTGTCTATCTTGACAACAGTAATCCTTTAACTATGCTGGTCATAGTAGATTACCCGCTGCCCTATTTTCTTATTCATTATTAACTCAACTCCTGCCTTTCCCCTGTTTGATTTTGTGTTGATAATTCTGTAGTCGCCTGACCAAAAATTCTCCTTTTCCTGCCAACCCGGAGATCCGAATGGGGGACTATTTCACCTCCGGAATATTTCACTAGGGAGGAAGCCATCATCAGTACACTATTCATACACAGAGAGCTGCATGTCCTCGGGAGTTAGTTACAACTGTAGTTTTCCGTTGCTTTCAGCCATGTGGCAATATCAAGCAAACCCACTATCTCCCGGATGCAAGCTCAAGTACTAGCAGTTTTCCGTGGGCTCCGCCTGCAATGTATCCTGTTGTTCATTAATATTCCCACAGATGTACGTGCAATGTTTCGACATAAGAAAACGATACACTTATTACATTCTGTTATAACTGCAGTTCATATCAACCGACACATAGTCATACTATACATCACAAATAGAAATTGGATTACGTTTGTTTTCCTGCAGTTTGGTAACTTTTTAAACGTGTTGCGAATTAATGATATCTATTCGTTAACTTTTTGTACACCTTTCCTAACTGCGTGGCATTGGTGGAGTTAAGGTAAAAAATTCATGGCAGACTTTCTATTTCCTGCAATGTAAGCTGAGGTAAAGATATTGGCAAGAGATAGTAACAATTCTTACAATTATTGTAAGCTTGCTTTGAATATTACTTACATGTGTTCAGAATTCAATTTAGAATGTAATTTGATTGCAATCGGGTGATGTATTCATTTTAAAATGATAAATCAGGGAAATATGGTGCGCACGCCCGTGATTTTCTTCCATTCCGAGTAGATATGAACAAATGTCATACGCCCTGCACCAATGAACGGTTTAGTCCAGTACTCTGTAATCCCTATGAAGTTTGGTCATGGCACCTGAGTGTTAAAGATGATATACCGTACGATGGTGTGAAAAATTATGACCTGCGCCAACAACCACCTTAGCACTTAAGACAAAGTCTGTATGGGTTTGAATATACAGGCTTAAGAAAATTTGTCTGAAAGCAATACTCATTCCAGACAATAAATTGCTATCCTGTATCATAGAGCGAAATCCGCTACCTGTAAGAGCGAAATCCGCTACCTGTAAGCAATCATTTGATACTCACATATGGAATTCAGGTTAATTGTCCAGAGATTAAATCGCTAGAGTGTATCATAGATATTACTTGCTATTTTAAGTTCCATGCCATTAGTAATTCCAACCCGTTAAGAGGTTTGGTATCAAAACTGGCATCAATACATGCACTCATGTTCATAAAAAACAGAACACCTTGAAGGATTAGAGATATAAAGTTCATATTCAGAGGACATATTACTTAGTATGTTCTGTAGAAACGATTAGCATTTCAATCACCTAGGTTAAACATGTGTCCTGTTGCCATGGGTTCTCCATGGGCAATGATAACTTGTTCCACTCGTGATGGCATCGACGCGCATAAGGCACGAATGCATCCTGGGGAATAGCCATCCATGCTGTATTCACCTGGTTCCATAGTTCATCTTAGGTGGTTGGCACTGGGTCACAGTGCCGCACCCGTCCTTCCACCATATCCCACACATTTTCGATTGGCGACAAGTTCGCTGATCGGGCGGGCCAGGGCAACAGTCTGACATCCTATGACAATAAGAAGACATGTGTTCGTGGAGCAACATGTGGTCGCGCATTGTCCTGCTAAAATATGGCGTCTGGGATGTCGTGCAGAAAGAGTTTGGCTACGGGTCGCAGGATATCATTCACGTAGGCCACACTGGTCACAGTGCCCTGGACAGGCATCAACTGTGATTTGCGGTTGTACCCAATAGCACCCCACACCATAAGGCCTTGATTTGGCGCTGTATGTCTTTTGCGAATGCAGTCAGTGTGATTTCTCTCCCACTGTCTGCGGCGAACCAAAATGCGGCCGTCATTTTCAAACAAACAGAATCTGGATTCATCCGAAAACACTAAATGCTGCCATTCCTGTTTCCAGTGACGTTGTTCGATACACCATTGCAGTCTAGCATGTTCATGCACATTAGTCAAAAGTAAGCGGTAACCCAAACCGCAATAAACGGCGACGGACTGTCACTCCCAATAGTGTACGATGTGTTTACACTGTTCCACTGTTGCGACAGAGCCGAGGAGGACGCAGATCTGTCCGGCAACGCCATTCGGATGAGGTGTCGATCTTCTCGGGGGGGGGGGGGGGGTGGTCTGGGTGGTGCGAACAGACCCATCTCGTCGTGTTCTACGGCCTTCTGTTAACCATTCTGTACACACCCGTTGCACTGCCAACACAATTCGTCTCACACGAGCAGCAATTTTCCGGATGGATGCATCACGTTCTCTCATGCCAATAATGCGCCCTCTTTCAAACTGACTCATTTGACGGTACGGTTCTCGCATATGTTTGCGAGGTATCCTGCACGTCTGTTCAAGTCACACTGATCCATTACCTTCGATTTATAGTGACAACGAGAGCCGCAGGCACATATTGCCAGTTGGTGGAGGTGCGCCGATATATCGATGTGGACCTTGAATCTGAGGGGCGACACGGTTCTAATGCTAATAATTTCTTCAGGACATTCTAATACACATGTCCTGTGAATATGAACATCCTATCTCTAGTGTTTCAAGGTGTTATGGTTTTTATGATTATTAGTGTAAACCCGTCTAATCGCATATCGTATATTATGACCAGTTTTTTGAAATCTTTGACGATATAACCAATAATAATTATAAATATTGTCATAGGCTTTACGTCCCACTAACTACTTTTACGGTTTTCGGAGACGCCGACGTGACGAAATTTTGTCCCACAGGAGTTATTTTACGTGCCAGTAAATGTACCAACGCGAGGCTGACGTATTTGAGCACCTTTAAATACCACCAGACCGAGCCAGGATCGAACCTGCCAAACTGGGATCAGAAGGCCAGCGTCCCAACCGTCTGAGCCACTCAGTACGGTGACCTCTACAGCCCGTCCGACTCATTTATGGGACTGAGGTTAATTCTCCAGAGAATAAATCAACCCGTAGCCTATATCACGCAGGCTATTATGATCGATTTTATTTTTATTACAATTTTGACGATATTACAACGTCTATGATCCGTCCGAGTGCCTTCTACCCGTTCATCACGTAGGCTTTTTGGTTGATTTTATTTTTATTAAAATGTTTAAGATATTACAACCTCTATGATCCGTCCGAGTGCCTCATGAGCCTTAGTACAAATTTTGGTACTTATCAATGGAGGCGTGTAGATTTGGATAACGAACAAACAAAATTACTTTTGATTTTATAGATACAGATTGTTAGCAAGAGCCTGGGCGTTGCATTGGTGGCCCGCGAGGGAAGTTGGTGACTCGTTCGCTCCTCTCTGGCCGAGAGGCGGTATTGCTCCTCAGCTACAATTTAATAGACAGAAATTAAACTAAGCCTCTATTTTAATACTGGTAGGTTTTTTGAAAAATGAATCAGCATTTTTGTGTCTTTAAAACCGAATGGACCGGGCGAGTTGGCCGTGCGGTAAGAGGCGCGCGGCTGTGAGCTTGCATCTGGGAGATAATGGGCTCGAATCCCACTGTCGGCAGCCCTGGAGAAGATTTTCCATGGTTTCCCATTTTCACACCAGGCAAATGCTGGGGCTGTACCTTAATTAAGTCCACGGCCGCTTCCTTCCAACTCCTAGGCCTTTCCTATTCCATCGTCGCCATAAAACCATCTGTGTCGGTGCGACGTAAAACCACTAGCAAAAAAGACGAATGGCAGACAGACTGACGGTAAAAGCTTCAAAAAACGGTTGATATCGTCTCCGCACCGTTTATACTATCAACACTCTGAAATTCGCACCCCTGACCACACAGGTGTGGGAAAGACGGTAGAAGAAGAACAAGAAGAGGCGGATATGCTGTAAGTAAGAGGGATGAAAGTAGCGAGAATAGCACAAGTAGGTGGGAATAAGGAAGGTTATGTGTAAACCACCCCCTCGTGTGTGCTTCTACAATTGTAGGGGGCTAACCTTGGTTACCCTCTTCAATTGAAGATCCTCTTCGCGGTGAGGGGGACTAGTAGCTCCTTTCTTGCGATGCCGAATGGAGCCCTATTGGGTAACCATTCGGCATACAAGGAGGAGGAAGCTAAAGCACCGCCCAACCCTAAGGTGTAACGCGACCCGTGCCGATGGGGTGCATGGCACATGGGAGATGTGTCTTGAACGGAGCCTTCGAGATACTTGGCGACCTCTCGAAGTAAGTAGCCTTACCCAGGTATGCGGGGCTCTGCCTGGGCGGACATATATTTCCCTAGCTACTCGTGGGACCTACATGAGTTCCGTAGCCACCCATAAACCGGAGAGCTCTTCTGGGGCCTCCGAGAGAAATACCAGCACAACAACAACCGAAGGGGACTCTTCGGAGATACCCTCGGACAGTTCGACTTCAACAATTAGAGGGCTCACTCAAGAGGTGGGCAATCTGCAGGTGAAGAAGAAGAAGAAGAAACAGCGCTCTGGCGCTGAAAAGAGGAGATACAAGAAGGCCTTAAAGGCCCGGGAGCAGGCCAAAGAAGGCCTAACTCCTGGGGCTGAGGGGACTTCTACTACCACAACAGCGACAACAGTGGAGGGATCCAATGGGCACAAGAGGCGGGACCCTGAAAAGGGCTCTGCTTCTAGGGCACAGAGGACCCCACCCACTAAGATGCCAGCGGGGAAACGACTTCTGTCGGGGGCAACCCCAGAAGAAGATCGGCAGACCCGCAAGAGACCCAAAGTGGAGTACGCCAGGATAGCTAAAGCTGGGATCAGGATGGCCATAGTACCTGTGGGATATCCTGACCAGCAGCTATCCGAGAAACAGGTGGAAGCTGTGGAAGAGGCTATCACCAATCTGATAGACGGGCTTCCGGAGCAGGGGCCCATTAAGCCTCAGTTCCTGGACTGCTATCTGTCAAGGGGTGCGGCCGTCATCATAGCGGAGAACAATGAAACTGTAGCATGGCTTTCTAGCCTTGTTACAGGTATACAACCGTGGGAAGGAGCCAGTCTCACAATTGTGGGCATGGACAAACTCCTTTCCTACAAGAGAGTCATGGTCTGGATACCAGGACAACCAAAGGACAATAACGTCCTTTTGGGAAGAATGGCACGCCAGAACCATGGCTTAAATCCCGCCAGCTGGAGGGTCTACGACCGCAAGGAGGAGAAGAGAGGCGTCCGCCTTGTGGTCAGCATGGACTCCAGGGATGTGGAGAAAATGGTGGGGAAGAAGATCTTCTGCGGGGTGCATGTGGCTACCTTCACATTAGTGGAGGGCAAGCGTGACAAGCAGAGGACCAACCCCACCACAGATAAAACCGAGACCAGCAGGGGCGAAGAGCTGGAGCCCGGACAGGAACTGGGGCCAGCCAAACCCCAGGATCCATCGCGGGAGACGGAGCTGCAAGTTCCGGAGACCGCATAAGGTAAAGTATTCTATGAAAGTAAAGAATGATTACTTTCATACAAGCAAATATACAACATTGTATAGCGGCCTCTAGGGTACTTAATAGAAGTATCCAGAAAGGCGGGTTTTCGGTCGCCCTGATACAAGAACCCTGGCTTAGACAGGGACATATCATGGGACTAAATTGTGCAGGTTTCACTCTATTCAGTGGAATAGCAGAGGTGAAGCCTAGAGCATGTATACTAGTTAAGGATCATAACGCTTGGGCTATACCGGGTTTCATTACTAGAGACCTAGTAGCAGTCCTAATGAGATATGAAGAGGGCGGACAGCCAAGAGACTTGGTTGTCTGTTCTGCATATTTCCCAGGAGACTCTGAATCTCCACCCCCGCCGGAGGAGTTCAAGAGACTGGTGATATACTGTAGGAAACAAGGATTAAACCTCGTAGTAGGATGTGATGCCAATGCTCATCATAGCATTTGGGGAAGTAAAAATACAAACCGAAGGGGAGAGCACCTCATAGAATTTCTATGTACAACTGATCTTGAGATCATGAATATTGGTGATACCCCTACCTTCATTAATAATAGGAGCGAAGGGATCATAGATCTTACCCTGGGTTCCATGGGAATCATGCAGGAATTTAAAGACTGGAAGGTCTCTCTGGAGCCTTCCTTGTCAGATCATAGACACATTGTGTTTTATATGGAGGGCTCCATCGAGATCCCGTCTTACAGAAACCCTAGACGAACCGACTGGATATCTTTTAGGGAGGACGTGAGGAGGGGACTGGAGGGAGGACCCTCAAATATAATTAAAAACAAATAGGAGCTGGAGCTCAGTGTGAGTTTTCTCACACGGACACTGGTTACCTCTTATGAATTAAACTGCCCTATTGTTAAGGCAAAAAGAGTAACAGGAAGCTTCAAGTGGAATAGTTATCTTGAACACCTGAGGAGAAATACACGAAGGCTCTGGAATAAATACAGGGAACTTCAGGATCAAGAAAGCCTAGATTCTTACAAAGAATCACAAAGAAGGTACAAGTCAGAAGTCAAGAAGGCTTCTAGGAAATCTTGGAGACAATTTTGTGACTCCATTGAAAGTCAACATGAAGCGGCAAGGCTTCATAAAATTTTAACCTTGGATAGAAGGGCAAGGCTGGGCTCATTGGAGACTCCTTCTGGTGGATACACATCCACAGAGGGGGAGACCCTGAGCTTATTGCTTGATGCCCACTTTCCAGGTTCGGTAATCACGAATTGTGAGGTAGAATCGAGCGGATCCTTCAGACCCGATAAAAGTGGCTGGAGGGAAGCCGCAGAGATTGTTACCCCAAGAAGGGTTAAGTGGGCATTAGAATCCTTTGCCCCTTACAAAAGCCCAGATGTGGATGGGATCTTCCCGGCGCTTCTTCAGGAGGCGGGGGGGGGTCCTTATACCATACCTGGTCAGAATCTTTAGAGCCTGTCTCACTATGGGGTACGTGTACTCCTTGTGGCGTCAGGCGAAGGTGGTATTTATACCTAAACCCGGAAGGTCTTCATATACTAGACCTAAGGATTATAGACCCATTAGTCTAACGTCTTTTCTACTTAAGACCTTGGAAAGACTGGTGGATAGACATATCAGGGAGAAAGTATTAAGAGACTTTCCCCTGCATTCTCATCAACATGCACATCAACCAGGGAAGTCGGTTGAGACAGCACTACACCAGCTGGTTTCTAGGCTGGAGAGTGCCTTGGATCAGCAACAACTTGCTATGGTTGTATTCCTAGATATAGAAGGGGCCTTTAATTATACATCTTTGGGCTCCATAGAACGTAGTCTAGAGAGAAGAGGAGTGAGCAGTATGCTCATAAAATGGATTATGGCCTCACTGCAGGGCCGTCAAGTTCTGTTTACTCTCAACGCCGTAATGTTGAGAGCTAATATAGACAGGGGGTGTCCACAGGGAGGAGTATTATCACCAACATTATGGTGTCTGGTAGTGGACGAACTACTTACCAGGTTAAATGTTGGAGGAATATACGCCCAAGGCTATGCAGACGACATAAGCCTGATGGCGGTAGGAAATTTCCCCAGTACGGTTTCCGAACTCGTACAGAGCTCTCTACGTAGGGTGGAAAGATGGTGTCACGAGACAGACTTGTCGGTTAATCCCGATAAGACGGAGCTCGTGGTATTTACCAGGAGGAGGAGGCTAGACGGACTGTCAGAGCCTTTCCTATTCGGAAAAAAATTAGTTAAGACAACCTCGGTTAAGTACCTAGGGGTAATCCTTGAGGCAAGACTGAGTTGGAAGAAACATATAGATCATAAGGTGGATAAGGCTCGCAAGATTATGTGGGCCTGTCGCAGGGCCGTCGGGAAGACTTGGGGCCTAAGACCTAGGGTGGTCCAGTGGCTCTATATCTCCATTGTACGGCCCACGATCACCTATGCATCTATAGTCTGGTGGCCAGGCTCAGAGAGTAAAACTGTGAGCACCAAGTTAAACAGTGTCCAAAGACTTGCGTGTCTAGGAATAACAGGGGCACTGGATACTACACCATTATGTGCAATGGAGGCCATCCTAGGTTTTCCCCCCTTACATTTATATGTTAAGGTAATAGCGGGAATGAGTGCCTATCGCCTTTGGTCACTCGGAGGATGGTCCTTCAAAAACCCGAATAGAGGTCATGCCTCTATTCTTACAAGGCTTCACCAGACTTGCCCTATGACAATGATGATCGGGGATCTGATGAAGCCTAGCTTTAATTTGAATTATAAATTCACAGTGGTGATACCCACAAGGGAGGAGTGGACCGCGGACGCTGGGGCCCGTCTTAAGTCTGGGGGCTGTACATGGTACACAGATGGCTCGCGGACGGAGGCGGGCACAGGCGCCGGAGTCTGGGGGCCTAAGACAAGGCTCTCCCTTCCTATGGGTAAATATGCTACTGTTTTCCAGGCTGAAGTATACGCAATACTAGCCTGTGCTTTAAATATATGGAAAATGCCTGGACACAGAAGACACATCACTATATGTAGTGATAGCCAGGCAGCGTTAAAAGCACTATGTGCAGTTAAAACAACATCAAAACTGGTATGGGAATGCCAAAGGATGTTAGATCAGCTGTGTGAGTTTAGCTCAGTTACCTTATTATGGGTTCCTGGGCACACAGGAATCAGTGGAAATGAAGAAGCTGACAAACTAGCGAAACAGGGCTCAATGGGTTCCTTCACAGGACCAAAGCCCTTCCTGGGAGTGTCACTCCGAAGTGTGAGACTGGCAATATCCCAATGGATAAACCAGTCTCACCTAGATATTTGGAAGAGGTTAACCATAGCAAGACAGGCACGTGAACTTATCAAAGGGCCTAGTCAAAGCTATAAAAAGGTCCTAATGAATTTGAATAGGACCAGAATGAGAATGGTAGTTGGACTGTTAACAGGCCACAATACCTTACAGAGACACCTACACATCATGAAAATCACCCAGGATCCGATGTGTAGAAGATGCGGCAAGGAGGAGGAGACCTCCGCGCATGTGTTATGTCAGTGCGAGGCTTTTGCAAGCACTAGACATCGATACCTGGGCTCACATTTTGTGAGCCTGGAGGACATCAGGAACGCCAAAATCCGGACACTGGTATCCTTTATAGGAGCACTAGGTCTGGACTAGGCAAACCCGTTCAAGGGGCACAAAGGGTCTTCATAGACCTACGTGTGGAGCTCTGCAAAACAGGGCTCACCCATTTCTTATCTATCTATCTATCTATGTGTAAACCAGATGTAGTGATTAGAAACGGTCGCGTTGGATCAAACTGTCCTTCGGAGCCGATTTTATCAGTGGGGTGTATAAGCTGAACGTAGGAAGATAGCTTATCGGATGGTAAGAGAAATTAGACGGAGATATAAGAGACAATGTGTGGAGTCCGTCAATAATTATTTCCAGTTTAGAGGCATAGAAGTAAATGATACCACGGGGCTAGTTGCAAATGGTATATGATGGAGGCCATGAGTTCATTCAAAGAGATTTTCAGACTGAACAATGAATGGAGAATTTGCTTTACGTTCCATCGATACACGCATAGATCTTATGGCGACGAAGGGATAGGACAGGGCTAGGAGTGGGAAGGAAGCGATTGTGGCATTAATTAAGGCACAGCCCCAGCATTTGCCTGGTGTGAAAATAGAAAACCACGGAAAAACATGTTCAGGGTTGCCAACAATGTGATTCGAGCCCATTATCTCATGCATGCATGCAAGCTGATAGCTACGTGACCCAAACCGCACAACCACTTGCTCGGTAACAATGCATGGCATATCACACAATTTCAGATGAAAAATCGCGCATCATGAAATCGCGTGAGTACAACCAAGGTTCACACACAGTGTCATCATAGACTGACATGCGATTAATTTATGTTTAATGCTGATTGCTTGCAGGGAAGTGGCACTGAGGTATGTCCATGTCCCTCCCTCATTCATAGGTGCAATACACCGAACAAGGTCTTAGCTAAGTTGAGTGAACACGCAGCATGTCCCAACGACACATTTGACAAGCCTTTGACTAGTTAGATGAGTATGAGAGAGATCGGATCGTCGGACTAAGAGAGGTATTTTGGATGATTCGGAACTTAACTCGTGACTTGAACGGCGTAGTGAGAACGTGAGGGTACACAAACGCGTCGTGAAGACTCGGGTAGACCCTCCAGCAGGGAAAAGATCGTTTCATCGCGCGGCAGACTGTAAGCACTCCACGGGTGTCGCTGCGCACCAGCCAGAGACGTGCACAGCAGCTGGGTATACGCCTGTATTGACCAATATCATATTCAGGCAGCTGTCAAAGCAATATCTGCCATCGCGGCATCCCTAACGACCTCTATCACAACGATTTGAGCATCGCCCAGCACATTTGAACTTCTGCCAGGAACGGGCAGTATTGGAACTTGAAGACTGGAGACGATTGGTGTTCATCGACGAATCACACTTCTGTCTGGATACAGACGACCGCCGAATTTGAGTCTGGACACGTCCTGGCAAGCGAAGTGATCCACTCTGAATTGGGGAGAAGCAACACTCTCAACGAGAGGTGTCAAAGTGTGGGATGCTATTTCCTTCTATTTCCGCTCCTCCTGGTGGTAACTCAAGAAACCCTGACGGTGCAGCGATATGTTCAGGAAATTCTTCGACCATGTGTATCATCCTTTCTGGTACAGCTCGACAGGCTCATCTTCCAGCAGGATAATGAACAGCTTCACGCACCTAGAGCATTTCCGGCCTGCCTTCGTGATGTCAACATGTTCCCTTGGAAAATAAATTCTGGAAACCTCTCGACTATTGAGAACATTCGGGACTAAATATGACGGCACATTCGGCCAATGACAACTGCGGTAGATTTGGAGAGTCAATTTCGCCAGCTGTAGTATATTCTTCTTCAAGAAGGTATATCTCTATGTCCCATAGTGTCGTTGGTGGTCCAACACCATACTAAGTGCATCCTGCAAGTGTCTGTTAACCTGCAATAAGTGCTTGGTACGGTACAATACTTTGATACTGAACGAGACAGCTTGCGTTCGGTCGACAGTGGGTTTGAACCCTATCGTCGGCAGCCCTGAATATGGTTTTCCGTCGTTTCCCATGTTCACACAAGGCAAACACTAGTAATTTTTGTGTTATCTTTACCCTGCACTACCAACTACAATATCCCCAACAGCTCCACCAAGAGCTGTCATACAAAGCTCAGACGTTATTGAATGGACGTAACAAGGAACTGAGGATTTGGCTTCCCGGTTCTTTCTTCTGTGATCTAGAAGGCGCTATTACAGTTATATGTCTGCCAAGCTCACCGAACCGCATAGATCATTCGATTCCACAAGTCATATTTTGATCACAGAGTCTGGCTATATAAGCAGCGGAATTACTGCCACAGCTCATACCTCAGTCACTATTTTAGCCTATAGTAAAGGCCAAAGATCAGGCTCAGACAAAAGAGTGTCAAATGAATTTTAGGCCATAAATAGTTCACTTTAACACTACTACCACAGAAGTGAGCTACTGTAGGCCTATGTACTCAACGCCTTCCCAGCTTGGAGCACTGCAAGTATAAGGAATAATAATAATAATAATAATAATAATAATAATAATAATAATAAAAATAATAATAATTTGTAAACTAAACTGCGAACATTTCCGAGTTGAAGCCACTACCTGAATACATTTGAAATGTGTATATGCTGTGTCAATATGTCACCTGTGGCGGGTCTGCTTGTCGCCCGACATGTCATGCCCTCTACCCACCGATAGAGAACTACAGAGCAGAACGAGCTCTATATAACGAAACAATGCTTAATTTTTAATTTATTAAAATATTCAGTAAATTAAGTCCACGTTGGGTCTCCACGCCGGTGTTGTTTTCCGTCCCTCATTCTTGGGGTCACAGCGTGTCGCTGTTATATATAGTTCAGTTCAGGGACAGTCTTTACAAAAGACTGACGTCCTCTTTTGTTCCCACAGCTATACAGAACATTGAACCCACAAGCCATGGGTTACGACAAAACACCTTAGAAATGCCTCCGCTGTTCTCCGTGGCTAATGAGTTAAGAGCACTTCTGATGTTTACATATTCTGATTTTGCTCACTAGGATAGTTTTAAATGCTTAGATAGGCACTAGCTACTGCTTTCAGGAATACTTCTGAGTAATATTACCATTTGAAAGTATTGATATGAACCACGTGGTTTCCCATCTCAGCTCTCCGCAATGTTCGTGTAGTAAATTTTTCTTCAATAAATAGGCACTCCCCTTCCAAATCCTTCCAAATCTCTGAGTAAAAATCCATATTACAACAACATTCCCTTCTTCCTCTTCTCTTCCCAAAATCTCTTCATTCTTTGGCTGTGCTCCTGTTTCCCTTGTTCTATCCACAACGTTCCTGTTTTCTTCTTATTCTAATTTACTATAAATTTTGTATTCCTAATTTTGTTTCTGAATTATTTTCTGTCTCCTATCATTTGCCTGTTGATCCCCACCTGCCTTGAGTCTTCCTAAGTCTGTTGTTTCCATTCTATGTATGTGCCCATAGAAAGTTAGTCTGCATTTCCTGATCATGTCTGTGAGTCTGTCAGTGTGCTGGTACAGCTCTTCGGTAGGTCATTTCATCCATATGCCATCTGTGTGTATTGGTCCAAATACTTTTCTGAGAATTTTACGTTCTATTTTTTCTGTCTCTATGATGCCTGATGCTCCAATTGTGGACGTTTCTGACGCATATTATTATTATTATTATTATTATTATTATTATTATACATTTTTTTACCCGGATCCAATTCTGTTAGATTACATAGGTACCGTAGTGTTTACAGCCGGGCTGGATGGCTCAGACGGTTGAGGCAGTGATCTTCTGACCCTAACTTGGCAGGTTCTATCCTGGCTGAGTCCGGTGGTATTTGAAGGTGCTCAAATACATCAGCCTCGCGTCGCTAGTTGAACTTCTGCGGGAGTACATTCTGGCAACTCGGCGTCTCCGAAGACCGTAAAAAGTAGTTAGTGGATCGTAAAGCCAGCAGAAGCAGTAGTAGTAGTAGTAGTAGGAGTAATAGTGTTTACAGCGCACTACAACTTTTGATATGGTGTAGAGCAAGTTCATTACCTTCATTCACTTGTCTGAGGCTTTGAAAACATGAAAATGGACGAGATATTTTTTTTCTATTGGCTTAACGTCGCACCGACACAGATATGTCTTATGGCGACGATGGGACAGGACTGGTGTGAAAATGGGAAACCACGGAAAACCATCTTCAGGGCTGCCGACAGTCGGATTCGAACCTACTTTCTCCTGAATACTGGATACTGGCCGCACTTAAGCGACTGCAGCTATCGATCTCGGTGGATGAGATATGAGCAATCCTTCCTGATACAGGCAGTCTCCGTGATAAATGGTGTAGAAATATCTCCCATAAGGTCGATTGGTATGTGCATTTCGAACTCAGGGACACTGCTATTTAACAGGAACTTATGGTTCGGTGAGGAAAACAAAGAGAAACCTACCTACCTTACTCTCCATTTCCTTAGTGCGCCTTTTCAGTGAAGGGCGTACCTACCCGATAACGTAAGTTCGATTTCCCCTTTAGAGAAATCAGACAATGTACAGCACAAGCGAGATATCCGTTTCTCAGGAGCTTACACCGAAAATAAGTACCATTAATTCCTGGAGCCAAACACGACGGGGTGTAGAGCATTGAGCTAACCACTCTAACCCACTTACAATAATACCAAGGTTACGGATAGTGCAAGCATTTAACTTCCACTTCCACTCCTCGAAAAGCCTTCATGGATGACTTTGCTTTACCAATTCACTGACTCCTTAGCTATCTATTGGAGCTGTTGAGGATCCTTCGGGGTGAGAACTCAATAAACAAACTAATATAGGCTACACATAATAAACTATTCATAGACAGGCAGGTTAAGGGCTTTCTGACTTCAAGTTCGTAGGTTCCATCCCAGCTCGGTCCAGTGTTATTTGAAAGTGCTCAGATACGTCAGCCTTACTGACACATAAAGGAACTCCCGCGCGACAAAAATTCTGATTCATCGACGTCTTCGAAAAACCGTACGTTACAAAATATTACAAAATTACAAAATATGTTTATAGACATTGTCACTACCATTGTTGCAGTACCTCCAAGGCAGCAGGAGGGATGAGTCCTCTCAACTCCTGGTTGGTAATAGTTCAACTAAACGAGTCAATTTTAACTTGATCAAATTCCTTAAATTGCAGTTCATATATTGAAAGGTTTAGATTTGCCAGCGACGTGGTATAAAGCTGGCGTGCTTACCTCTTCGGATGCAAAGGGTTCGATTATCATGATTTCAATCGTGAACTGAGGGTTGGAACGTGGTTCACTCGGGTTCGTGGAACCAACTGAGGGGCTGTCTGATAAGAGAGACAATGCACCCGGTCAAGAACGTCACAATGACCACATGATACTCCAGTTATTGCTGGTTACAACAGTCATCTTGGTAAGCCAAGGGAATTATTGAGCCGTCTTTACCACAGGGTTTGTTTTAAAGTTTAGACTTAAGCATTTTAAAGAAACAGAATTCACCAACATTGTATTGTAGCATCCTCAATGGCTCATAATGCTTGGCTCTGGAATTAATCGTTCTGAATTAATTTCACTTTCTCTGCAAGATACGGTTGGTATACCGTTAATCGACATCTTGTCCAGACTCCTAACCTGAGACACTCTTCATTATTTTTCACCTATATAATCATAATTTTCGTTTCCTCATCCAACTGATGAAGAAAACAAAAGCAATGGTAATATTTTTCTTGTTAGATGTTTAAAGTCGCACTACCTCAGATAGCTTTTAAGTGATGATAGGATAGACAAGGCCTAGGAAAAGACTGGCACAGAAAGGGAAGCGATTGTGGCTTTAATTAAGGTGTATACAGCTGTTGTTAAAAAAACAGAGGAAGCACGGAAAACCATCTTCAGTGTTGTCGATGGTAGGGTTCGAAACATCGTGTCCTGAATGCAAGCTGACAGCTGTAATGTTACTCGCTTCAAGTCCGTTTTAAATGCTACAAATGCTAACAGACTTCAACTGACGCTGGGTAGTCAAATTTCGTTCCACATGATTCTTTAACATGACAAAAGCCAGCCATATGGAGCTGTCGCATTTTTACACTCTTAAATATCATTGATATCAAATGGACTGGGTTCAAGAAGAAACAGTACGAAAAGGAGAAAAATGGATACCCGAATGCTCCACTAAAGTCATCGGCTAGCATTATTGCATTTGAAAACTGAAATTAAAGGAAAGACCAACGTAATTATTGTTGTAATTTATATATTTTCATATATTTTATTTCATCTGTTTGGAAATGATAGGGATCTATATGTCTAGGATATAACCTTGGTTCAAATTCTCTTAATATAATGTGATTTGGGCCGCCTCTGTGGTGTAGTGGTTAGCGTGATTAGCTGCCACCCCCGGAGGTCCGGGTTCGATTCCCGGCTCTGCCACGAAATTTGAAAAGTGGTACGAGGGCTGGAACGGGGTCCACTCAGCCTCGGGAGGTCAACTGAGTAGAGGTGGGTTCGATTCCCACCTCAGCCGTCCTGGAAGTGGTTTTCCGTGGTTTCCCACTTCTCCTCCAGGCGAATGCCGGAATGGTACCTAACTTAAGGCCACGGCCGCTTCCTTCCCTCTTCCTTGCCTATCCCTTCCAATCTTCCCATCCCTCCACAAGGCCCCTGTTCAGCATAGCAGGTGAGGCCGCCTGGGCGAGGTACTGGTCATACTCCCCAGTTGTATCCCCCGACCAAGAGTCTGAAGCTCCAGGACACTGCCCTTGAGGCGGTAGAGGTGGGATCCCTCGCTAAGTCCGAGGGAAAAACCGAACCTGGAGGGTAAACAGATGATGATGATGATGATAACGTGATTTGACTGTTCGAATGTATTACTTGTAATAAATCCATTATAATTTCTCTTTTGTTTCATTCATACAAGGAAATCAGTATTTATGAGCTGAGACATTCTCTACATTATACAGTAAGAAGGACATCTTATATCTCAATATACTAGGTATACATTTCCCGTCAGTTTTTCCCTTACCATGGGTACTGCCTAACCAAGATAGTGAAGGCATAATTGGTTCACGAATAAGAACATATATTTATCTCCAATCTAGAAAAGAAAGGAAACTTCTGGAGAAGCTTCTCAGAAATGTCCACGACTATAACTCACTTGGTAGAAGAGATGTGGGATTCCCAAGAAAGAGATGGCCGAGGCGGTATAAGCGTGCTCGGTTCGCCCGGAAGGACGTGGGTTCGAATCCCCGCCAGGAAGTCGTAAAATTTACGAAACGAGATTCCACTTCCGGAAGTACATATGGCCCTGAGGTTCACTCAGTCTACACCAAAAATGAGTACCAGGTTAATTCCTGGGGCAAAGGCGGTCGGGCGTAGAGCTAACCATTCTACCCCATCACGTGCCGAGGTTAACAATGGTGGAAGCCTTTACCTTCCACTCCTCCAAGGGCCTTCATGGCCTGTACGGAGGTGACTTTGCTTTGCTAGTCTTACGCCAGAAAACATAATATATAATGAGTTATAAGATCAGAACTAAATAAATACTCTCCAACTCCCTAGGTGTAACAAGTGCAAATATTCACTCATACAAGAAGTACACATGCAGTTCCATAAATTCAAATAAATAAGGCACCCAATACTTATGGCATTACTCATCAAATTTCTATAACTCATTTGCAGATTACATAAGACACAAACTGGTCAAATACTACTTATAAAATGTAATTTATTATTACTGATGCTGAATGCTCTGTAAAATAGAACTGTACGCAATCATTATGAGCCAAGGCTCTAGTTCCTCATTGTGAAACACAAAAAGAAACTTAAAGCACATTTATAGGGATTCCTGATTTAAAATCAGTAAATATTAAATTATGCTTCCATTGTCGAAAATAAGAGTACTTCAGAAAGCTTATTCCCTACAAGATTACTTTTTGTATCTTCGAAAACCGTAAAAAAGTGGTTAGTGGGACGCAAAGCCAGTAACATTATCAATATTTTTTGTACACGGGAAATGTTCGTCCCAACAGCGAGAAATCTAGTCGACAAGCGAAAGATCTGTCCGTCGCCTCCGAGGTACTGGTTCAAGAAAGAAGTAAGTTTAGGACCTGCGTATATGGGATTTAGAAGACAACCTGGCACCAAGTGATCTGGAGAGCGAAGTACCGATCAAGATGAAGGCGTAATTGGAACCTAGAAAGGCTGAAAAGTGTTTACAGTGGCCATATGAGGTCCAAAGGATAATTATATGGAAAAACTTAAAATCGCGGATAAGAGATAGATGAATGAACATAGTGACAAATCAAATTGAGCATAATTATTTCAATAGAAGAAAATAAAAATCACGAATTCCCGTGATTTTACGTGATAATTGCGCTTGTAATCATTTGTCTCAAACAAGTCTGACTGCTATGGAAATAGAGATAGTTAATGTGCCATTATTTATACTTTTTAATTGGAACACAGCACTACATGAATGCTGTTTGTTTAACTTATCAAGCTAGAAGGTACCCATTATGTAGTTCAAAATGATGATTAAAAACAGTATCGATTTGTTTTTAATATTTGCAAACACAGTCTTCATTATAATTTATGATATGGACTGCAGTCCCTCGTGGGAAGCTGCGGGTGTCCATTATCAATAAAACAGTGGCTTATCAGTGGACTGATTTTTTGTTCTATAGCGCATCGATAAAACTGCATGTATGCACTCACTCTCTGCCAGCCGTAATAGAAATATAAAATATTTCAATAATACTTTAATGAACGATATGCCAGTGAATATCTGCCTGTAATACACGATTGGAATGCAAAGTAAGTTCTTTGTGAAATTTGCGTGAGTGTAATGTGTTAATCTGTTTCTGAAAGCTCACAACACTATTAAGTATTTTCTATTCTCCTCGGAATTGATTCAAAAGACCTCTACATTAC
This sequence comes from Anabrus simplex, assembly GCF_040414725.1. NCBI lineage: Eukaryota > Metazoa > Arthropoda > Insecta > Orthoptera > Tettigoniidae > Anabrus > Anabrus simplex. Next base: position 450,472,261 of record NC_090265.1, read on the forward strand.
GTTTCTCATTCTATTTACTGAACTGCTAAAACTCATCCGTATAAAAGTTTGTAAAATATAGTTACATATAAATGGAGATGTTTGCACCCTGCTGAGTGCTAGGTTAATTCAAATTAAATCATGTTTAATAGTAATGTGGATCTGTAGTAGAGTGTGGGCCTCCGGATACCAACATCGGGGGTTTATATATGGCAGAAGTACCTAGTTTGGTTTATGAGGTTGGAGAAGGTTCAATGTGTCGGGCCCGGGGCCTAGAGATAGCAAGCTTGCCTCTTAGCCGGGAGTTACCAGTTCGATTGCCCGCCAGGTAAGGGGATTTACAAATCTAGATCAGAGGGCTGTTTCGAGGTCTAATCAGCTTACGTGAGAGCCCCGGTGTAGTAAGCCAAGAATAACGGCCGAGAGGATTCGTCGCACTAATGAAACGTCAGCTCGAGCTGCGCAGCGTTCGCTTGGTAAGCCAAGGTCCATCAGGGCTGTAGCGCCGTGGATGGGATAGTTTCATTCGGTGCTCCAAGTTCTACTATACTGGCATGTAAGAGATGATCTCTGGTAATGGTGGATCTTTTGGGGATACAACCAACCTGCGCGTGAGCACCCAACATTCATTTTCTGGCTGGTCTGATGTAACATATATGACATGGATTGAAACATAGAGTGGTGTACAGAAACATTTATGTATGTAAAGGACAGCGTGTTGATTATCGTTTGAGAGAGTTCAACTCATAACCGCTCCCTGCCGTTCAGAAACCTGACCCAGTGCTGAATTTCTCCGTAACCTCCTCAAGGACAGACGCTGGTTGCTGGTTGAACCACTCTTCCACAGTATCAGGAACCGCTTGTTCGGTGGTCAAACGCCTTCTTTTCAGGCTTCGTTCAGCAGACCAAAGATATGACTGTCACAAGGGAAGAAATATCAGTTTTGTAGGAGGGCGAACCATAAGACCTCAGTTTGTCCATTCTTGGGTTGACAGCGTGTTGGAGTGTGTCACCGAGGAGCACTAGTATACTGTACTTCGTGACAGTTGTTCCCCTCCAAAGCATCTTCTTTTCATAAGAACTGAACTGCTACCGTGTGCAGGCTTTTTGATTTGCCTTCTAGGCCGCTTGCAAATCTATTTCGACGTTCCGTTTTATTCCACCAGGGAGCAGAGTAAACTGCATTTCTCTTGGGCGATCTACGGCTGAGTTTTAATTAATTTTGCCGAGTAAGCAGAAAATGTGCACCGAACGCACTGGCCACTATTTAGCAACTCTGCATTCGGAAAGCGAGTGGGTCAAACTCTATCGCCCGCTGTCCTGAAAATGGTTTTCCTTGGTTTCCAGGAAAATGCCGGGAGAATTCTTATCTATAGGCCATGGCTGAACCCATCTCCTTCGTTCTTCACTGCACCACAAATCAGAACACATGTAGCCAGGAGGAATGAGTCACCGGAGGTCGAGTGGACTTATTTCTCCCCTTTAAAAATCCAACTACCTCTGCCGTGTTTAAACCCACAATCTTTGGACCCCTACCGACACTATCGCTGATCCACAGAGAGATAACTGTGGGATACATGCAGTTAAGTACAACTATAGCATTCGACACTCTAGTTGTAGATTAGTACAAGTGAACCAACAATGACAGGCAGGGAATAGATTCGTAATAACTTTTTTTAATGTCGTAATATGCCTGTTTAAATTTTCAGCAAGATATCTCGAAGACGATAAAAGTCTTTAGGTTCTCCTAAAATACAATGTCTCCTTGCCCTACATAAATCCCGTTTCAGGATGCAAACATGAACACTGTACAATGAGTTGATAAAAGATGAAAAGTATATACTGTAGAAATATACTGTCGTGAAACTGCGTATGTGTTGAGGTCACCACTACATCCACTGCCGAATATTGAAAATATTTCTGACAGTAACTCACTGAATAATGCTAATCCTTACTTATACGGGTGTACGTATAGTACAATTAATAAAATATTCAATATTTCTAGAACTGTTCGGGGAATTTTCTTGAAATTTGGTCCAGTTGTACAATATTTACAAACGTTTCGTCTGCTATTAAAATGAGACCATAAGATAGGCTTCTTTATTAACAGATTTCGAATGCTTTCTTCCCCGTAACTTCCACAAAAAATACATGCATCGTTATTATAGACTGTTTTGCCTTTCAGGGTTCAGTCTTTAAGCCTCTGTGAATTCATTACATGCCGCCACAATTATCTATTTATAAGTAACTCTGTGGCCTTGTTAGGTTCCATACCTCTTATCTTTAAATCATTAGAAACAGAGTCTAACCATCAACGTCTTGCTCTCCCTCTACATCCTTTACCCTCTAAGACCGATTAAGTAATTGTTCTAAGTAAGCTATCCCTGCCACTTCATACCTTTCAGTGGGTAATTCATGCAAACTATGAACCACAAAAGTGAAACCCCTGTAATTACCAAGGATGAAGAACTCATTCTACCATCAATTCTCCCTGCAGCCTAATAGTCAACATAAATACCTTTGATTCCTTGTAATAAACTACAGTACGACCATCATATTGTCCCTACGTACTCTGTCATATATGCCTTCTCTAGATCTATGGAACACAAGCATAACCGTCTATTCTTCTAAGAATATTTTTAATTACCTGGCGCATACTGAAAATCTGTTCCTGACACCCCCTCTGTAGTCTGAAACTGCACTGGTTTTCATTCAACATACTTTCAACAACTGGTCGTACCTTGCCTTCCAAAACACATTGAGTCGTATACCGATCAATGAAATATTTCGATAATTGGTTGCAATCCTTCCTGTTCCCTTGCTTGAAGATAAGTGCAATTACTGCTTTAGTCCAATCATAAGGTACCTTACTAGCATTCCATGTTTCTCTTATTACTCTGTCAAGCCATTTCATCCCTGTCTTCCTAATATATTTCACCATTTCAAGTCAAATTTTATTTATTCCCACTGCTTTATGATAATGGAGTTTATTTTCCATTCTTTCGACTTCCTTAAGTGTAATTTTACTATCACCATTTTCCTCCTCCCCATCAGCTCGGTCGTTCGCCACGTCAACAGAAACTCTGCCTTCCCTTTTTGACAACTGTTAAGGACGTTTCCTTTTTTTTTTTTTTTTTTTTTGCTTTACGTCGCGCCGACACAGATGTCTTATGGCAACGATGGGATAGGAAAAGGATAGTAGTGAGATAGATGCGGACGAGTCCTTAATTAAGGTAAAACCCCAGAACTTTCCCGGTGTGAAAATGGGAGACCACAGTAAAGAATTTTTAGGGCTTCCGATAGTGAGGTCCGAACACAGTATCTCCCGAATGCAAGTTGATAGTTACGTGAACCAAACCTCGCAGACACTTGCTCGGTATAAGGAACCTTTATAATCTCTGATATCTTCATCCTTATCTCCCCTTACCCGAACGAATATCATTAAATCAATACACATCCATAAGCATGCTCCTTGCTGAAGCCCCATTGATATTGATAGCTCTCCATCGAATTCCATTACGTTCGCCAATTTGTTTTCAAAGAGTCCTTCGCTAGTCAAATGGAAGTGGGACTCAATTACTCCCACAGGTCCCAGGCTTGCTTAAAAGGTTCTGAGCACGCTTGTTAAAAATTCAGTGAAGCAGGATACTACCATATTTACACTTGGTCCCATTGAGAATCCCTCCTCTAACGGGTATAGGGACCACCGGTTGATTGTATAGTCCTAGCCACCTGAGCACAAGTAGGACTATGACTCAAAATGTGCCTGAGATGCCTGTTCCATAGCAACTTGTATCCCGACTCCCAGGACCACTTACTGGACCATTGCCCATGATTCGCGACCTAGGATGTGACTGAAGTAACCCACACCACGAACCATAAATATAGTAGAAAACACTTTTCCCATTGCGAATATCAAGTGACACTAAATGCCTCTCGGTCATGGCCATCTATCAACGGCTGTTAATTTCATATGACAACCAGCCATAAGACATAGTCTACACGGTTGCTAAGTAACATTGTCTGGCCATCCACCCATACCTTCCATCACACTCTGTACGGTTGCTAGGGTTACACTTCAGTCACACATTTGTGACGCTAATTTCCGTAACGCAAATTTTCAGAAGACCACCAGCCATAAGACAAAGTATGCACGGTTGCTAAGTAACATTGTCTGGCCATCCACTCATACCTTCCATCACACTCTGTACGGTTGCTAGGGTTACACTTCAGTCACACATTGGTGACGCTAATTTCCGTAACACAAATTTTCTGATGGCCCCAGTCGTAAGACATAGTTATGACAAAAACAAGCCTTTACACAGAATACAGAGTGATATATTTATATGAACATTTTTCTCTCCACCTGCATGTAGTTTACTTCTAGAAGATAAACCACAATTAGTGAACTTCTTCTTCCTCTTTTTTATCTGTTTAACCTCCAGGGTCGTTTCTTTCCTCGAACTCAGCGAGGGATCCCACCTCTACTGCCTCAAGGGCAGTGTCCTGGAGCTTCAGACTCTGGGTCGGGGGATACAACTGGGGAGGATGACCAGTACCGCGCCCAGGCAGCCTCACCTGTTATGCTGAACAGGGGCCTTGCGGAGGATGGGAAGATTAGAAGGGATAGACAAGGAAGAGGGAAGAAAGCGGCCGTGGCCTTAAATTAGGTACCATCCCGGCATTTGCCTGGAGGAGAAGTGGGAACCACGGAAAACCACTTTGAGTATGGCTGAGGTGGGAATCGAACCCACCTCTACTCAGTTGACCTCTCGAGGCTGAGTGAACCCCGTTCCGGCTCCCCGTACCACGTTTCAAATTTCGTGGCAGAGGCGGGATTCGACCCGGCCCTCCGGGGGTGGCAGCTAATCACACTAACCACTACACCACAGAGGCTAACAATTAGTTAACTGATTAGTTAAATTATTAATTCCATTGGCCCGGGGACTGGGTGTTTATACTGTCCACAACATCCCTGCAACTCACACACCACACACAACACTAACTTCCTCTACAATAGTACGTAGTTTCCTATACATGGCAGATGTCGCCCACCCTCGTCGGTGGGTCTGACTTTCAAGGGTTACACCAGACTGGAACTAGAACTAGACTTTATTACTCTCAAGAATATACTCAGTGAATTTTAGGAGGATTATTCAATTCAGTTTTGAAATATGAGCACAGAATAGCTTGTTTGTTTGTTTTTTGTTTGTTTGTTTGTTTGTTTGTTTGTTTGTTTGTCCATTGTTTGACCACTGGGCTGTGTAGCTCAGGCAGTAAAGTACTGGCCTTCCAAGCTTATCTTGGCAGGTTCAATCCTGGTTCCGTCCGGTGGTATTTGAATGTACTCAAGTACATCAGCCTCCTATCGATAGATTTACTGACACGTAAAGGAACTCCTGCGGGACAAAATTCAGAAACATCTGCGTCTCCAAAAACTATAAAAGTGTAGCTAGTGGGAAGTAAAACGAATAATATATTTTATTCACTGACCAAGTGAATAAATAGTGCCGGCCCCGTGGTGTAGGGGTAGCGTGCCTGCCTCTCACCCGGAGGCCCCGGGTTCGATTCCCGGCCAGGTCAGGGATTTTTACCTGGACCTGAGGGCTGGTTCGAGGTCCACTCAGCCTACGTGATTAGAATTGAGGAGCTATCTGACGGTGAGATAGCGGCCCCGGTCTAGAAAGCCAAGAATAACGACCGAGAGGATTCGTCGTGCTGACCACACGACACCTCGTAATCTGCAGGCCTTCGGGCTGAGCAGCGGTCGCTTGGTAGGCCAAGGCCCTTCAAGGGCTGTAGTGCCATGGGGTTTGGTTTGGTTTTAAGTGAATAAATAATGCAACTCCAACAACAAATAAGTTACCATGCGAGGTATAGAGCAATGTTGTGTTCGTATGCCACGCCCACTATCGTGACTGGAGCACACAACATTTCGAGGAAATGCAAATATCTTAAAACAAATCTTTCACGAAAATTAGTACGGAGACGAAGGAAGAAGTAACATGCTAGATGAATCTAAAAAATGACAGTGAACATCTGTTTAGTGTATAAATCTCCTTAATGTAGGCACTGTGTAACTTTCAGACCTTATCCTTGGTGTCTATAGATATTGGTTTTCTCATCTTACAAACGAGTGCACTATCCCAACCTAACATAACTTGTTGTTTCCTTTTTTCACTCGTCATCTTATATACTTTCTCTCAGATGGTTTCTCTATATATCTGGGGTGTCAACTTTCTCAGGCTTCCTTTGTTTGTACTAATTTGCTCTTCAAGTTCTTCTTGTGTATGCAAAACATAATGGCGGTGACCTTCATCCTGCGCTATATTTTTGATGGCTCTTGACGTAATCATTTTCACTTCTAAGTGGTCCTAAAGAACGTGTCTTTATTCTTACAACATCATTTTCTCGTAAGCTATTACACTATTCTGTACGATGAAAAGATGTGATTTTCCTTCTTTTTCGCCAGTGGTCTAACGTCACACTGACACATCAAAGGTTTTCGGCGATGAAAGGATAGGAAAGGTAGCAACCATGACCTTAATTAAAGGTACAGCCCCAGCATTTTGTCTGGTGTGAATATGGGAAACCACGGACAACCATCTTCAGGGCTGCCGACGATTAAATTCGAACCCACCATCTCCCGAATGTAAGTTCGCAGCTACATGCCCCTAATTGTACGGTCAACTCGCTAGGTAACAGAACTGAAAATTGTTCGCGAAAATCCTGTTGAAAAACTATAATATACTGATCCAGTAGTATATTCCTAGGCATTATTTGGAGACAATACAACTACACACCGTGATCCAGCCACCCGTTCCAATTTAGTTTTATGCAACCCACGATATTCATTCCGTCCTGAAAATATCTGCCCTGCCGGAATGCTCAGACAGCACAACCGGATATCCTGGTATTTACCTCCTCACCATGATAGGACGCCGTAATGTTATACTCGTATTAAACACTGAAAGACATGCGCGTGCCTTCTGGATCATATGAACTTGACACGCCGGCGAAACACTAAATTGATGTTGTGACCGCAGTATACCTAATAATTGCTATAAGCTGCCCAGTGTACCGCATGGAACTGTGGTATAGTTGGTAAAGGCGTGGCGGAGCGGGCGTGCATGTCAGGTGGGAGTGTCGAGTCCGGGGCGAAGATTGCAAGTCTTCGAAATATTTGTTTAATCTAATGCTATTTGCTTTACGTCCCACTAACTACTTTTATGGTTTTCGGAGACCGCCGAGGTGCCGGAATTTTGTCCCGCAGGAGTTCTTTTACGTGCCAGTAAATCTACCGACACGAGGCTGACGTATTTGAGCACCTTCAAATACCACCGGACTGAGCCAGGATCGAACCTGCCAAGTTGGGGTCAGAAAGCCAGCGCCTCAACCGTCTGAGCCACTCAGCCCGGCAAATATTTGTTTAATACGTACCGCCCGCAATGTAAGTTCAATACCCGCTTTCATGCAAATTGTGTGGGAATGAATGTGTTTGTGGCCCTGAGAAGGGCCGATTAGTTAGCAGGCCGGACACATGCAGACCGGAAATAACACGAACACAACTGCCCTGACAATGTTCTGTCGCAGCAAATGCTCGATGTGATGAATGTTTCGGTTTATACACATTCGGTCCCGGTGTCCAATAAATCGTCTTGTGCGCAGAAGCATTCCAGGTGTAATTGCTCGGCAGGCGTCCGTAATGATTTGCCGGAGCCGTTCGGCTTTTTTTCTAATCAACGTTCTTAAAATGTCCCCACAAAAAGTAGTCCAAAAGCGTTAAATCGGGTGACCTGGCTGGCCAAGAAACAGGGCCTCCTCGTCCTATCCTTTTCCCTGGTAGTTCCTCGTTCAGATGGTTACGAACGGGCAAAGACGAATGTGGTGGAGCTCCATCCCATTGCAACCACATCCAGCAGCGGTGGGAGTTTCTGAAGAAGGAAGTGCAGGTAGCGTGGGCCCGTCCAATGGCCCTCAAAGAAATAAGGTCCAACCAGGCGATTCCGCAAGATTTACATCAAACATTCACTCCCCATCGTTCTTGATGGGCCGCCTGTTGCACCCAGTGAGGACTGTCTGATTTCCAATTGTACATGTAGCGATTGACGTTCCTGTGGAAGAGTGATTCGTCTGAGAACAAGATATGCGATAAGAATGCTGCATCATTGTCCAGCCTGCGTAATAGCCACCAACAGAACTCCATTCTTCTTAATCTGTTTACCTTCCAGGGTCGGTTTTTCCCTCGGACTCAGCGAAGGATCCCACCTCTACCGCCTCAAGGACAGTGTCCTGGTACTTCAGACTCTGGGTCGGGGGATACAACTGGGGAGGATGACCAGTACCTCGCCCAGGCGGCCTCACCTGCTATGCTGAACAGGGGCCTTGTGGGGGAATGGGAAGATTGGGAGGGATAGACAAGGAAGAGGGAAGGAAGGGGCAGTGCCCTTAAGTTAGGTACCATCCCGGCATTTGCCTGGAGGAGAAGTGGGAAACCACGCAAAACCACTTCCAGGATGGTTGAGGTGGGAATAGAACCCACCTCTACTCAGTTGACCTCCCGAGGCTGAGTGGACCCCGTTCCAGCACTCGTATTGAACCCGAGTGACTTAGGCCCATAGTCAGTCATGATTTGATCGGTAAAATAATATGGTACATTTATTGAAATACAGAAGGGACGTTGAAAATATTTCGTTTAGGTAATGTCAAAATCAGAGCGAAGGAAGGACGACAGACTGGAGCCTGACGGATTAGCTCAACACGACAACTTTTAGCTACTTCACAGCAGGGAATATCATTAGTTGGCGTACAAGGAAATACAGAGTCCACAAATAAGTCTTGGTCAGAAAGAGGAAGGGGGAGAGTCATACAAAGGAAACTCACAACATGAGTAATACCTTGGGATATTTTTGGTAGGACGGAAATTCCGTGACCTCGTGGAAAATTACAGCGGCTACGTGTACGTTCGCTAGCCTAAGTTCGAGCAGGTGGAGATTTAAATCACGTGACCGCTTGCCGGCCAATAGTAAAAATTTGATGGGAGACTCAGTGATACCATCTTAAGGAATGATGGATGAGATATTTTCGTAACTACAAAAGTAATCAGTAATAAATTATTATGAGTACACGGATGGGTGTACTGGATTTATTAGATGTCACGCATGGAAAAATAATCAATACTTATTGGCAAATTAATTAAATTGAAGGCTGGATTTCTTGGAAACCAGACAGCTTGAATCTCATTGGCTGAACGAAGACCACGTTGTCAGGGACGCTTACGAAGGCGCGAAATGTGAGGAGCTAAATCCACCCATATCTCCTAAATCTGTGATCACCAGGAATTCATATTTTATCCAGCAGATATGCTAGCGGAGTGGATTGATTTGGTGTAAATTTTAACTTCCAATTCGGAGTGCAAGTACCGATATTAAAAATCCACCCCCTCCCTCAGGGGTATGACGTCAAGGAATCCGCGGGAAAAAGGCTTCATCCATATATACGGGGCAAGGGATCCTCGCCAACACACTTGTCTTGAATCGTTGGAGCTGAATTGACGGTCGCCAGCACACGTGAATTGAATATCGGGAGCTGAACTGTTGGTCGCCGCTAACTTAGAATTCTACGGTCGTACAGTCATTTAATGGCGCGAGCATCCGCCAGTGTTTGTAAAATGTGATCGCACTCAAGCAACAGGAATTAGAAATAGTTAACGTAGGACAGTGTTTGTCATTTGTGAATATCAGTGATGTAAAGTAATTACACTGCAAGAGGGTAGTATAAAGTATATCACCATAAGTACGTACATAATAGACTGTGTGACGAACAGTACTTTAAGGAAGTAGTAGCCTGTACCTTGCTAGATCGAACCGATATTATGAACACGTCAAGAATGCCGTATAAATCGGGCGTATCGCGACGGGCGTAATAGTTGACACCTCGTCGTACGTGTCCAGGTCCATTGTGCGGTAGGTGGACGAAGATTAAATAGTGTAAATATATTAAATTCTTGGGTCTAGGATAGTAATTTGTTGTATCCAATTTAAAGTATACAGTGTTAACGTTGTAAATGGTGAAGGTTTGTGGTAATCAAGATATGAGTGTAAAATAATAATGTGCCAGGAAATCTTTTGTGAAACTACGCCATCAAGAATGGAGGAGTAAAACGCAGAGAGGGGCCGGATGGAGCCTCTCGTCTGCAAAGCTGTAATGGAATACCGATAACTAAGATGAGTACTAAACTGTAAATAATATTTGGGAAATGTTATCGTGATGGGAAAAATGGGAATAACTTGATTATACTTGGTTACCTTCTGTAACAAGATGGGTCGCTTAACGACCCCATCCTAAATTTGTAGCACGGACAGTAGTAAATCATAATAATGTAAATAATCGGGTCTTTTATGTATTCAGTTTGTTGGAGATGTAAATTTGTATATATAGTGTAGTACGTTAAGTCATGCATGCATTCATATTTTCTTTGTAGTCAATAATTTTCTTTACGTTTGATTTTGATTATGCTAGTTAAATAAGACCCGATATGTGCTTTTATGTTTTGTCAATTTTAACGAGCCATGTAATGACATGGAAGGAAAATCCAGCTTCGCCATGCCAAGTGTGTTTTGTTGTAATTAATATGGTCATATTTTCAAAGTGAAGTTGTTAAATTTGTGAGATGCGATTAATATAATAATTTCCAAGTAAATCATATCTGGAGTGTTTAGTGCCAGAATAAATCGAGTTTGTGAAAGGGGTTATGCGTTAAACATATTACGAGTGGACTACCGTATTACAGGCGAAATTATTATTTTTTTTAAATAATAATAATAATAAATAAATAATATAACTAATTTTTTTAAGAAGATATTTTTTTGTTAATATGATTTGGAGATAATAATAGTTCATGTGATCAAGTGTTGAGTTTATCGGGAATCATTTAATGACGGGAGGTCGTTTTTTTAATTCGGAATTAAAGTGGGTGATAATTTAATTTGGTCAATTAATAATATTGAAACGTAGATCGGTGCTAATAATCCGTACATGTTAATGAACGTGTGGTTTAAATTACGGTCCAATATTTTTTTTACGTATAAATGTCGTGTCTTAAAGTTGCGATTCATTAGCCGGAACACGTAGGGCTAATATTACGAGACCATGATTGTCAAAATTTGGTAAATATAATTTCAAGATGTTACGATTATTTGTGGAGAATGAACTAAAGCGTAGATCAAAATGAGATAGAATATGTGAAAGAATCTGCAGTCAGATAATAAAAGGTCGTACGATGTCAGAAATGAATAAATAAGTCAGTTGATAATTCTGTGAGAAATAAATGAATCGAGGAATATTGAGATAGAGAGGAAAATAAATTCCGTACGAGAGACACTTAGGATATTGATATGAGTGTAAAATGTACGGGCAGTGTCACAGAGAAATACTGAGTTACGCAGCGGGTAGAATTCGAACCCGTGACAGCATGTACGAAATAAATAGACTGCACAGCTAGTCGTTGAGATACAACGGATCTAAGGATAATGAGAGTTCAGATTCCACATAAATGGTCGTATATTGTATTCATTGTAATGACGAGCGAGGACAATCATGATGTCGTGATAATAATAATAATAAATATTGCAGATAAAGGATTGGACCGCCTTAATTAAATGAGCGTTGATAAAGATGTTAAACGGGAATCTAAATGATAATATGCAACCGATAATAATAATAATAATAATGTAAGGACGATGTTAAATCATCGCGATCAGATTAATAATAATTGTCATAATAATAACAGTAATGAGGTCGTTGGTTGATCAGTGAAATATTTGTAATTGCGACCGATATCTATATATATTTTGGCGGAAGTGACCGGTCCATTAATAATAATAATAACCTCTTAAGTGACATGAATAATAATAATAATATATTGAGTCACCTATTCATTAATGATGATAATAACCACGAGAGGGATATAATAATAATAATAACAGTAATAACCATTGGTGTTTGCATCCCGCATAATAATGACGATATTAATCAAACGTGACAGTGCCAGGAACCGTTGAATAATAATAATAATAATAATAATAATAATAATAATAATAATAATAATAATTTCGAGGATGATAATTTCGTGGATTAAATATTGGTAACAACATCCCTCTATTTGTATGTTGAATAATGCGAATGATAATATTAGAGTCATTTGGTACCTCTTTATTGTACGGTTTCCGCACGGGACGATGTGACTGCATACTTGGCGTGTTTGTTTACTTCGCTCGCGATGCGAGGGGGGTCACTGGCACGGTATTTTTCCACCGCTTCTCGTTATATCACCTATGGCAGTAGTCTACTGAGGCTAACTGGTGACAATTCAGATCACATGTAAATAATATGTAAATGCTGATTCAGTGGTATGGCACCAGCTGGATATCGTAAGATAGGAACTGTCCGTGGAATCCAGTTTTCGCATTTCACGAGAAACATTACCCAGTCCGAGTACCGGTCTCGGAAAAATGTATATAGCCGGAGTACGTCATCTTAGTTAAATCGGGAAGCCGACCGTAACATGGGTTATGCTCGGGCTCCCGATAGAAGGAAGCTATATCCTTGAGTAACGGTTCGATTCAAATGGAATCGATCCGTAAATTATACCTCCAAATGTCATTTTATTTCAGAAGCAACGCAGCAAGATATTGATACCACTTGCGGTATGGCAAGTGATTTATATATGTAACATGTGTGTAAATTCAAATATTGTTGCCACGTGTATCTAAGTTTTATACGTCAAATGGCGTAATAAACCGCTCCTTCTGGCAAATTATTTCAAAGGAAACTACTCTCATAATCTTTTTATTGTAGTTAGATAATGCCCTTTTTAAAGCAATAGTCACTTCCTAGTCCTATCATGGAGTCCTTAAATTCAAGTTACAATCGAGCCTTCCCCCTTTTAATTTTAAGTTGCTCCGTTCATCCCCGTGTTCTATTATGCCGTTATATTTATATTTGATGAATTAAATAATGAACCGACACCCCTGAGATAAATGCTAGTCTGGGACTCGGGAGGTGGACGGGTGCAAAATGGCTGGCCCAAAGTGTGGCTTTAAGAACGGCAAAGTGTTGCTTTAAGAACGGCAAAGTGTTGCTTTAAGAACGGCAGAGAGGGCCTAAGAAAATAAGGGAAGAACTACGAGTCATGTTAGTTGACATCAGTAAAATGATGACCAATTGTAGGATATGTTACAGTTGGGCCAGAAGCAAAATAGCTTGCCCAACGTGTTGCTTTAAGAACGGCAGAGAGGCCAATATTATTGCTAATCAATTGTAATATTTTTTTTTTCAAAAGTTTATATTTTAAAATTTTTGATTTTTATTAATTGATGACCGCATCACGGTCGAGTGTGTGTTCACTTGTAAAGTAATATCATGCTAGAGTAAGGTTAGTTTCGAACGGAGCTAGATTTGGCTAGTGTATTAATATAATCCATTGCTAATCTCTTCAAGTTTGGCAATGATTCAAAATTCAGTAAGCTCGAAGATTTGATGTTTCTCTTTTTCCCATATGGAATTTAATATTATTTTGGTAATTCAGGACTCCATTTAAATGTCATTGGACATGAGATGAATATTATAAACAGCTGTTTAGGAAGGCTTGAAATGGTAAAAATATTACTGAGCACCAATTCAAGTTATTATTTAAAAAGAGGTTGAGATGGTATAAATTAAAATTAACGTATTTCAGGGCAGGAGATTTCCAACTTCATCGTTGTTTTTAATGTTGTTGTTGTTGTTATATTGGAGCGGTTTATTGTGAAATCTTAGGCGCAAGCCAGCATTCAAGGTGAATGACCTGCAAATGTAAACAAGTTTAAAAGTCAAAATTTTTTTTGTTAAATGAAAGTTAGTGTAGGGGTATAATGTCATAGGATAGGGCCTAGACCCAAAAGCGTATTCCTTCGTGTGCAGCAAGGTGAGAGGCCGATCGGCCCTTTTGCTTTCTCAAGAAAAGTTATAATGTCTGACGACGGTGGGGAGCAATCCCAGGACATAGTGGTAGAAGGACAGGGAGAGGTGAAAACTCTCACGTTAGAGGACTTGATGCAAGCATTGGCTGCAAGTATTGGTCCAATGGAACGAAGGTTAGATCAATTACAGACTAATAGTGTTTCGGTAGAGAATAAAATAGATCAAGTACAGGCCGATAGTGTTTCTGATAGACAGGAAATTATTCAACAAATGAAGGTTAATAGTGCTTCATTAGAGAACAAAATAGACCAAGTACAGGCTGCGTGCGAAGTTAATAAAACAGAACTGAAAGCACAAATAGATGCAGTTCAGGCCGCGAGCGTAGCGATGGGACAGGAACTTAGGGACAAATTAACTCAAGTCCAGGAAGCATGTCACTTCGCGAAAGATGAATTAAAAGTGCACATGGATGCGTACATTACCATCGTTAATGAAAAGGTTGACCGCGTTAGAGATGAGGCTCAAATGGAACGCGCAGAAATTAAGGAAAAATTGAACGCTAGTGTCAAGGAACTCGCCGCTTTACGATTAACTGATAAACAAGACATAGAATCACACATAGAGGAAATTCGGGATGAATGTCGGAAGGAGAATGACATCGTCCGGGGACAAGTGGAAGAAAAATGCGCGCAGATAGCTGGCACCTTGGACAAGCATGACAAGGGCATGAACGAGTTACGTGGGGAAGCCGCACGTACACTTGTCATCGTAGCAGGACTGAAAAACAAAGTCGAAGAACTAACCATAAATTTAGAAGACCGTAGCCAGAGAATAACCAAGTGCGAAGACGCAAACTTAGCGTTATTCCAGCGGACGGAAGACTTAATTGAACAGGGCCAATCATTCGCCGACACGGAAGTTCGCTTGTTAGAACAATGCAAGGCGTATAATGGGCAAAATTCCGGCACAAAAGAAAGGTCAAGTTGTAATCCCGACGGAATGGATGACATGCGAAAAGACTTGGAGATGTTGAAGGCTAGGTTGGAACCATCAGCGTCTAGCCAAGATTTTAACCTCCAATATCGCGAATACGAACCCCATGATAACCAGGGGATTCATAAGAAAGGAGGCCTATCCCATGCTGATACACACGGTTTCAAGTTTGAAAACAGAGATGGGTCGTCTACGTCATCAAATGCTATCCCGACATCGGTGGTACACGTCATTAAGATGTCTGATGACAAGCCACCAAAGTTCGATGCCCGTGGGCATATCACCCCGAAAGGTTTCATCCGGGAAATCGCCGGTTATATAAATGAGAATAAAATACCAGTAGAGCGACAACTGCGAACGGTCGAGAAATTCCTAGACGGAGCACCAGCTGTATGGTTCAGGGCTTTCTTGTATACTTTTGAAGATTTTGAAGGATTTCGGCGGGCTTTTCTCCAAAAGTTCTGGAGTATTCAGGAACAGCAGGAGTTAAGGCTGGAAGTATATTCCAGACGATATTCAACATCTTCACCCACGAAATTCTCTGATTACTTTGTGGCACAATTTCACAAGCTACGGGAGCTTGATAATCCAATGAGCGAAACAGAATTGATTAGCGCCATTGGAAAACAATTGCCATTCGAGGTCCAACGAATGATGATAGCGTCAAATGTCCAGACAGCTGTCGATGCGGAGGCTTTATTACGTCAATTAGACCTCACAACGCATCATTCGAACCCAAGACAAATTAGGAGCAGGGACCAACAGGTGAATAACATCGAACGGACAATCGAACCGAAGACCACGAGTACGAAGAACCAGGGAACTAGTACGGATCCGGAACCTCGTCGAGCATATAATACGGAGTGGAAGCCGCGACAATGGACGAGACCAAGGAATTTTGCGGAAGGCAACCGGCAAACCAACCAAGGGAACTTTCGAGCCGACAGGGGATACCGTGGATTCCAGAGAAGTAATTATAGGCCGTATCCAGCTAGGAATCAAGGGAACCCGAGATATTACCAGGGAGGATCTCGTCAGAAGAAGGATGACAGATACCAAGAGTCTAGGCGGTATATAGAAGAGCTGAACAAGAGAAAATGGAAGGAGGCGATTCATGATCGGGGCCGTGATGAGGAAGCGACAGGAGCGGAGAGCTTGCAGTTCCAAAGAGTAAGGAAAGGGGGCAGCGACCTGAACCCGAATGCACCGACGTTCGAATCTGAAGAACGGCTCGGGGCGAAAAAAAAAACGCCGAATTTTAACTGAAGAATGGATCATCGCAGAGGTCGATACATGGGTTGTGACTTCTGACGAATTAATTGACGATCCCGAAATCCAAATTTCAAAGGAAGTTAAGAGACTACCAGTGATATATACTAGGATCAACCATGTAAGGGTTCGATCACTCATTGATACTGGCGCCAGCGTATCAGTAGTATCCCAAGTTCTGGTAAATGAACTACAATCCAAAGTAAACATCCCGATTATCCCAGTTTCAAATTTGAAGATTCGTGGAATTATCCCGGATAAATCCGTCATATGTAAGAACCAGGCATTATTGGACATCGAAATTGGAAATTCAAAATTTGCTCATACATTTATTATCATGAATAAAATCAACTATAACTTGATCCTAGGGGCTGATTTTATGACTGAGTACCAGGCTGTGATTGATATGGGGGATAACTCTGTCAGATTTAAGCACAGGGAAGGTATTGAGGATACAACCATGAACCCTCAGTCGGAGATAGGAGAGCATGAAGAAATTTGGAACACCGAAGTCGTGAATCCGCTTAGGACGGACGGAAGTGTCATGAGTGAGACGGATGATCATGTGACCTCTGATGATTATAAGCTATTTGCGGCAGAATTGCAGGAAGGTGAAGTCAACTGTGGGAAGGTTATAGCAGATAAAGTTAATGCAGCTGTAATAGATCCCGAGGGGAAGGAAAATTTTAACAAAGCATAGCGACACGTTTGGCTCAAAACCTGGAAAAATTGAAAATTTTGAATACGAATTAAACGTGAATGATTGGTCCCCGTATAAGAAGAAATTATATCCAATTGCCGAGAAATTCTATCCCCAAGTCCGCGAAGCTATTAGAGAAATGGAAGCAAGTGGATTGATTTCGAAGTCACCGACGCCATTTTTGAATCCTTTAGTGATAGTAAGGAAACCGGACGGATCAGTGCGCATTTGCCTTGATGCACGTGCTATCAACGAGAGATTAGTCCCAGAGTATGAGCAGGCCCCGCCTATTAAAGAGATCTTGAAGAGATTTAAAGATATGGAATATTTTACCACTTTTGACCTGACGTCATCGTTTCATCATATACTGTTGGAAGCTAAATCTAAGTTGTTGACGAGATTCTTATTCGATCAACAGACTTATGTCTTTAACCGTCTCCCATTCGGTATTAAGAATGCGGGTTCGGTTCTCATTCGAGCTCTTGACCGCAATCTAAGTCCAAAGGTCAAAGAGGCGACTATCATGTATGTGGATGATATCTTGGTAGCTACAAGAACACTGTCGGAACACTTGGAAAATATTAATGAAGTCCTCACCGATTTAGGAAGGCATAACTTCAAAGTCAACCTATCGAAATCACATTTTTGTCAGAAGGAGGTGTTATTTTTGGGTCACCTTGTAGATGGAGATGGTGTGCGACCAAACCCAGTCAAAATTGAGGCCATTAGGATGTTTCCTAAGCCTACTAAAGTAAAACATGTTCGGCAGTTCCTTGGAATGTGTCAATTCTTCGCTGATCATTGCCCTGATTACACAACCGTAGTAGCACCATTGCAGGACCTGCTTAAGAAAAATAATCGATGGAAGTGGGACCATACTTGTGATGAGGCGTTCGCTCAGACCAAGCAACGATTACTGCATAATGTTAAGCTCGGATACCCGGATTTCAGCCTCAAATTCATAATTCAAACAGACGCCTCAACCATAGGTATAGGAGCCGTATTACTGCAGGAAAACCCCGATGATCCAAGCATAAAAACCTATATTGCCTTCATGAGCCGGAAATTGCGGAAACATGAGATAAAGTATACTATCACGGAATTGGAAATGCTGTCTATCGTGAGCGCTTTGCAGTATTGGAAGAAGATCGTGTATGGTTTTCAGATTGTTATTCGTAACGATCACAAAGCGCTGACGTTCATTATGAAGACCAATATGGCAAGCGAGAGGGTTAGCCGTTGGGCATTATTTATCCAGCAATTTGACCTAACAGTCGAACATTGCCCCGGGAAACTCAATATTTTGGCAGACACATTGAGTCGACATCCAAACCCGGAGGAAGTCGTAATCCACCAAATTGAGTTGATAGAAGAGGACCAGGAGGTCTTAAGGAATCTGAAGGACATCGGAGCGATACAGAAGAGAGATGGGTTCACTAACTTGATGATAGAGTTCTTTAACAAAACATTGCAGCCAGACAATCCACAGTATGACAGAGCTAGTAAATTATCAGCGAGCTACCATTATTCGAATGGGGTTCTTCATAAGTTTTTGGATGAGGAACACACGAAACTTCGCATAGTCATACCATCTGAAATGCAAGTACCGGTAGTCAACCATGTACACCGGGTCATTGGACACGGAGGTATAGGGAAGGTTTTGGCAACTATCCAAGAGACATTCGTGTGGGCCAAGATGAACCAAACAGTCCGAAATGTACTACGATCATGCGACGTCTGCCAAAGGATTAAACCTAATCCGTACTTACTTAAGCAGTCTCCGCGCCCACTGTTACCTACTGAACCCCGCGAGATATTCGCAATGGACCTGTACGGACCACTCCCCAAGGCCCGTAGGGGAAATCAATTCATCCTTGTTAGTTTAGATGTATTCTCTAAATTGGTAGCCTTGTATCCGCTGCAAAAGGCAAATTCTAAAACTGTACTACGAGGAATTACTTCACATATCATTCCACAGATGGGGAAGCCTAAGAAGATCCTTACTGATCATGGTAGTCAGTTCACATCTGCTGCGTTTGCAAATCAATTACGACAACTAGACATTCAGCATGTACTTAGTTCGATTCGCCATCCCGAATCGAATCCATCAGAGAGGATCATGCGAGAGATTGCAAAATTTTGCAGGATCTATTGTTCCGAGGCACATTGGCGGTGGATTGACGTGGTGCCCATTATAACTAAATGTATTAACACCACGATCCACGAAGCAACAGGCCAGATACCGGAAGTGGTTCACTTTAACAGATATCCGGCCAGGCCATGGCATAATGCAGTAGCATGTCCTGCAGATCCACGCGTATCCAGCGAAATTTGTATCAGAAAGACACGGGAACATTTGGAGGCACAAGCAGAACGACGATTGAGAAGGCTGAGGAATAAGCGATTCCACCGTCCGTTGAGGGTTGGCGAGCTCGTTCTAGTAAAGAAGCCTAGTGTATCTAACCCAGAGCAGAAGGTGTACCACAAGTTTTGTAAATTGTTCGTGGGCCCTTTCAAGATTATACAAACTTATGACAACAAAGCTTACAAAGTTCAGAGCTTGGATGGAAGTTCAGAGAACATCTATAACGCTGCAAATTTAAAGCTTTACCACACGCCAGCAGACCAAAGGGAAGCAGAGGATGAACGAGAGGAAGCAGATGACGAGCCGGAAGAAGATGATGTCGAAGAAGAGGATGAAGAAGATGACGGAAGGGAAGAAGAAGTCCAAGTAATCCATACACCAATTGAAGCAAGGCCATGTCCAGAATGTGGAGAGATAGACAGAGACGTGCAGGAATTTGTAAATACAATCCATCAAATCGAAAGACAGAACGAGGAGTTAAGGGTCAGGAACCAGATGCTGCGAGACGAAATCAATAGCCGTCGCAGAACAGAGGATCCGACGTCAAATCATGATAGTGATGATATGGACACATCATAAGAAAAAATCTCATGATACTCACTAGATTTTTTTTTACCTGGGCAAGAGGAAGATGAACCCGAGTGACTTAGGCCCATAGTCAGTCATGATTTGATCGGTAAAATAATATGGTACATTTATTGAAATACAGAAGGGACGTTGAAAATATTTCGTTTAGGTAATGTCAAAATCAGAGCGAAGGAAGGACGACAGACTGGAGCCTGACGGATTAGCTCAACACGACAACTTTTAGCTACTTCACAGCAGGGAATATCATTAGTTGGCGTACAAGGAAATACAGAATCCACAAATAAGTCTTGGTCAGAAAGAGGAAGGGGGAGAGTCATACAAAGGAAACTCACAACATGAGTAATACCTTGGGATATTTTGGGTAGGACGGAAATTCCGTGACCTCGTGGAAAATTACAGCGGCTACGTGTACGTTCGCTAGCCTAAGTTCGAGCAGGTGGAGATTTAAATCACGTGACCGCTTGCCGGCCAATAGTAAAAATTTGATGGGAGACTCAGTGATACCATCTTAAGGAATGATGGATGAGATATTTTCGTAACTACAAAAGTAATCAGTAATAAATTATTATGAGTACACGGATGGGTGTACTGGATTTATTAGATGTCACGCATGGAAAAATAATCAATACTTATTGGCAAATTAATTAAATTGAAGGCTGGATTTCTTGGAAACCAGACAGCTTGAATCTCATTGGCTGAACGAAGACCACGTTGTCAGGGACGCTTACGAAGGCGCGAAATGTGAGGAGCTAAATCCACCCATATCTCCTAAATCTGTGATCACCAGGAATTCATATTTTATCCAGCAGATATGCTAGCGGAGTGGATTGATTTGGTGTAAATTTTAACTTCCAATTCGGAGTGCAAGTACCGATATTAAAAATCCACCCCCTCCCTCAGGGGTATGACGTCAAGGAATCCGCGGGAAAAAGGCTTCATCCATATATACGGGGCAAGGGATCCTCGCCAACACACTTGTCTTGAATCGTTGGAGCTGAATTGACGGTCGCCAGCACACGTGAATTGAATATCGGGAGCTGAACTGTTGGTCGCCGCTAACTTAGAATTCTACGGTCGTACAGTCATTTAATGGCGCGAGCATCCGCCAGTGTTTGTAAAATGTGATCGCACTCAAGCAACAGGAATTAGAAATAGTTAACGTAGGACAGTGTTTGTCATTTGTGAATATCAGTGATGTAAAGTAATTACACTGCAAGAGGGTAGTATAAAGTATATCACCATAAGTACGTACATAATAGACTGTGTGACGAACAGTACTTTAAGGAAGTAGTAGCCTGTACCTTGCTAGATCGAACCGATATTATGAACACGTCAAGAATGCCGTATAAATCGGGCGTATCGCGACGGGCGTAATAGTTGACACCTCGTCGTACGTGTCCAGGTCCATTGTGCGGTAGGTGGACGAAGATTAAATAGTGTAAATATATTAAATTCTTGGGTCTAGGATAGTAATTTGTTGTATCCAATTTAAAGTATACAGTGTTAACGTTGTAAATGGTGAAGGTTTGTGGTAATCAAGATATGAGTGTAAAATAATAATGTGCCAGGAAATCTTTTGTGAAACTACGCCATCAAGAATGGAGGAGTAAAACGCAGAGAGGGGCCGGATGGAGCCTCTCGTCTGCAAAGCTGTAATGGAATACCGATAACTAAGATGAGTACTAAACTGTAAATAATATTTGGGAAATGTTATCGTGATGGGAAAAATGGGAATAACTTGATTATACTTGGTTACCTTCTGTAACAAGATGGGTCGCTTAACGACCCCATCCTAAATTTGTAGCACGGACAGTAGTAAATCATAATAATGTAAATAATCGGGTCTTTTATGTATTCAGTTTGTTGGAGATGTAAATTTGTATATATAGTGTAGTACGTTAAGTCATGCATGCATTCATATTTTCTTTGTAGTCAATAATTTTCTTTACGTTTGATTTTGATTATGCTAGTTAAATAAGACCCGATATGTGCTTTTATGTTTTGTCAATTTTAACGAGCCATGTAATGACATGGAAGGAAAATCCAGCTTCGCCATGCCAAGTGTGTTTTGTTGTAATTAATATGGTCATATTTTCAAAGTGAAGTTGTTAAATTTGTGAGATGCGATTAATATAATAATTTCCAAGTAAATCATATCTGGAGTGTTTAGTGCCAGAATAAATCGAGTTTGTGAAAGGGGTTATGCGTTAAACATATTACGAGTGGACTACCGTATTACAGGCGAAATTATTTTTTTTTAAAATAATAATAATAATAAATAAATAATATAACTAATTTTTTTTAAGAAGATATTTTTTTGTTAATATGATTTGGAGATAATAATAGTTCATGTGATCAAGTGTTGAGTTTATCGGGAATCATTTAATGACGGGAGGTCGTTTTTTTAATTCGGAATTAAAGTGGGTGATAATTTAATTTGGTCAATTAATAATATTGAAACGTAGATCGGTGCTAATAATCCGTACATGTTAATGAACGTGTGGTTTAAATTACGGTCCAATATTTTTTTTACGTATAAATGTCGTGTCTTAAAGTTGCGATTCATTAGCCGGAACACGTAGGGCTAATATTACGAGACCATGATTGTCAAAATTTGGTAAATATAATTTCAAGATGTTACGATTATTTGTGGAGAATGAACTAAAGCGTAGATCAAAATGAGATAGAATATGTGAAAGAATCTGCAGTCAGATAATAAAAGGTCGTACGATGTCAGAAATGAATAAATAAGTCAGTTGATAATTCTGTGAGAAATAAATGAATCGAGGAATATTGAGATAGAGAGGAAAATAAATTCCGTACGAGAGACACTTAGGATATTGATATGAGTGTAAAATGTACGGGCAGTGTCACAGAGAAATACTGAGTTACGCAGCGGGTAGAATTCGAACCCGTGACAGCATGTACGAAATAAATAGACTGCACAGCTAGTCGTTGAGATACAACGGATCTAAGGATAATGAGAGTTCAGATTCCACATAAATGGTCGTATATTGTATTCATTGTAATGACGAGCGAGGACAATCATGATGTCGTGATAATAATAATAATAAATATTGCAGATAAAGGATTGGACCGCCTTAATTAAATGAGCGTTGATAAAGATGTTAAACGGGAATCTAAATGATAATATGCAACCGATAATAATAATAATAATGTAAGGACGATGTTAAATCATCGCGATCAGATTAATAATAATTGTCATAATAATAACAGTAATGAGGTCGTTGGTTGATCAGTGAAATATTTGTAATTGCGACCGATATCTATATATATTTTGGCGGAAGTGACCGGTCCATTAATAATAATAATAACCTCTTAAGTGACATGAATAATAATAATAATATCTTGAGTTACCTATTCATTAATGATGATAATAACCACGAGAGGGATATAATAATAATAATAACAGTAATAACCATTGGTGTTTGCATCCCGCATAATAATGACGATATTAATCAAACGTGACAGTGCCAGGAACCGTTGAATAATAATAATAATAATAATAATAATAATAATAATAATTTCGAGGATGATAATTTCGTGGATTAAATATTGGTAACAACATCCCTCTATTTGTATGTTGAATAATGCGAATGATAATATTAGAGTCATTTGGTACCTCTTTATTGTACGGTTTCCGCACGGGACGATGTGACTGCATACTTGGCGTGTTTGTTTACTTCGCTCGCGATGCGAGGGGGGTCACTGGCACGGTATTTTCCCACCGCTTCTCGTTATATCACCTATGGCAGTAGTCTACTGAGGCTAACTGGTGACAATTCAGATCACATGTAAATAATATGTAAATGCTGATTCAGTGGTATGGCACCAGCTGGATATCGTAAGATAGGAACTGTCCGTGGAATCCAGTTTTCGCATTTCACGAGAAACATTACCCAGTCCGAGTACCGGTCTCGGAAAAATGTATATAGCCGGAGTACGTCATCTTAGTTAAATCGGGAAGCCGACCGTAACATGGGTTATGCTCGGGCTCCCGATAGAAGGAAGCTATATCCTTGAGTAACGGTTCGATTCAAATGGAATCGATCCGTAAATTATACCTCCAAATGTCATTTTATTTCAGAAGCAACGCAGCAAGATATTGATACCACTTGCGGTATGGCAAGTGATTTATATATGTAACATGTGTGTAAATTCAAATATTGTTGCCACGTGTATCTAAGTTTTATACGTCAAATGGCGTAATAAACCGCTCCTTCTGGCAAATTATTTCAAAGGAAACTACTCTCATAATCTTTTTATTGTAGTTAGATAATGCCCTTTTTAAAGCAATAGTCACTTCCTAGTCCTATCATGGAGTCCTTAAATTCAAGTTACAATCGAGCCTTCCCCCTTTTAATTTTAAGTTGCTCCGTTCATCCCCGTGTTCTATTATGCCGTTATATTTATATTTGATGAATTAAATAATGAACCGACACCCCTGAGATAAATGCTAGTCTGGGACTCGGGAGGTGGACGGGTGCAGTATCACTTTTCAAATTTCGTGGAAGAGTCGGGAATCGAATCCGGGCCTCCGGTGGTGGCAGCTAATCACACTAACCATTACACCACAGAGGTGGACCAGAACTCAATTCGAGCTTCGAAATCCCGGCCATGGAACTCTTGGTGTAGCTCAAGATGGCATGGGTGAAATTTATGTTCATGCAGTATTCGCCAGATGGACGGCTGACTGGTGTTCACCTGTCGTGCACTCTAGGGTTGGGCAGACCGGAATATTCACTTGTTCCGCAACATTAGGAGCTTGAGGCGGAGTGTTTCGGTACAGAGTGCCGGGACACAGGGCACAGGACTGTAACTGCGTCCTTGAGATAACTTCGAGAGGCAACAGGACATGCGTCGCTTCAGCAGGAATGTGCCTGAACAGAAAGTGCTGTGCCAAGGCCGCACTAGATAGATTAGTTGGCCTTGGCTGTGTCTGCCTGTCGATACCGGCTGTGTGCCGCCCTGTGCTGGAGTGTCAACGTTTTTTCGTCCAGTTATATCTTTAATTCCAAAGCGATCACCGATATTTTTCTTGTGCTTAAAAGTTTCCTTAAAGTCCAAATTAATTTTTAACATCAATCCCCAAGAAAGTGTTGAGGGAAATTTTCGAGATATTGAAGAAAGTAAATGGAAGTTGAGAGGGAAGGAATTCGAAGTGCAGAGAGCATAACAGCACGAAAGTACATCAATGTTTTCATCATGTTTTTAATTCCAAAGCGACGATCCATATTTTTCTTGGGCTTAAAAGTTTCCTTAAAGTCCAAATTCATTTTTAACGTCAATCCCCGAGAAAGTGTTGAGGGAAATTTTCGAGATATTGAAGAAGGTACATGGAAGTTGAGAGAGAAGGAATTCGAAGTGCAGAGAGCATAACAGCACGAAAGTACATCAATGTTTTCATCCAGTTACATTTTTAATTCCAAAGCGACAACCCATATTTTTCTTGGGCTTGAAAGTTTCCTTAAAGTCCAAATTAATTTTTAACGTCAATCCCCGAGAATGTGTTGAGGGAAATTTTCGAGATATTGAAGAAAGTAAATGGAAGTTGAGAGGGAAGGAATTCGAAATGTAGAGAACATAATAGCACGAAAGTACAACAATGTATTCATCCAGTTATATTTTTAATTCCAAAGCGACGACCCATATTTTTCTTGGGCTTAAAAGTTTCCTTAAAGTCCAAATTAATTTTTAACGTCAATCCCTGAGAAAGTGTTGAGGGAAATTTTCGAGATATTAATTACTCACTAATTACTCACAATACAGGCCAATACATTCAACTGGTGAAAATATTCTTAAATTGGTTACTTTTAAACAGCTGCACTGCCATTGTAACCGTGTAATGTGTATTTTATATTGACCTGGAAAATCTTAACCTAAAAGCAGCCTTTAAACGTGATTATTGGGCGCGAATTTCAGTGTTCCGACTGTTCGTTCACGTTCCCTGCAGCTTTATGCTGGACCATGGCCATAACTACACACAGGCACACACCACACAGCACGTTCCGTACAGGCACATTCCCAGTTCCCACTGGCGCGGAGCATGTAATGTTGCCTCTCGAAGTTCTCTCTACACTGCGCAGTTACAGTACCGCGTCCCGTGCGCCCGCTGCACAGTTCAGCTACTAGGCGAAGAGCAGCGCATAGTGGCGCTTCTGACGGGACAGCGAGTCAGTGTCTCCGGCTCGCTTGAGAATGTTTCGGAACAATTGACACTCGGTGTTCTGAAACAGCGGAACATAACTGTGCACCGGCACAGTGTGCCGAAACAGGGACATGGTGCTCAACCCTAGTGCACTCGCCCTTGTACTGATGTGTGGATTCTTACGAGCTGCCTCCAGAACGGCCTCTTCTGTTTCACCCGATGTAACGGCCTTATTGCGAACTGGTGGCTGGTTGGAAATTACGCCTGTTGTCCTTAGGCTTCTTTCAACACGGCGGAATGTCGTAGCAGCCGGGTGTCTCCTCTCCGATACAGTATCTGGTGCGTAGTGCCTCGCACGCATTTTTCTTTCTTCTCCATAAATAAGGGGCATGTCAACGTATTCCTCTGTGAAAAACATGCCGAATGGCAGCAGAGATTACATTACATTCAGGTCCTAACCAGCGGAGTATGCGCAAGGCACAAGATAAATAACAGCGTCATTCTACTGTTTGAATGTGGCAGACGTGGGCCTGTGTTTACGTATTCAAACATCATACCGATGCAAAAATACCTCAACGATGCAGAATCCGAGCCACCGCTGACAGAATCCGTTGATTGTAAGGATAACGCATAACCACATCCGCTACGCAACACTACTGGAGCCACGCTGGTAGTACGACGAGATCAGAGTGCATACGCCATCCAGACATTAATTACTGCATCGATTCCCCCATTCGTTACATCCGGTCACAAGGCACGACAAATTAACATAGTTGCATGGAAATAGGACGTTGCTACATGAGCTCAAGGCGTCATGTTTTGCGAACGGATGGTATAACATTTCGCTAGAGTTCAGAATCGTGTGCAAAATGTGCCATACAGTTCGCCTTCAAGGGAAAGAACCTCTATAACCATGTGCACGTTAGTTCGGCTGCAGCAAACGATATTGGAAGGGGCTGCTGAATCACACTGTATAATCAAGTTACGGGAAGATGATGAGTACCATAATTCTTGATGCTTTTCCCCGGAAAGTTTATCTAAGATGCATTCAACTGTTTGCAACACGTATTTTGTTCCGAAGCACATGCAGCTTTCACCTTTGGAAAAAGTTTTTCCACAGTACAAAAAATCACTTACGTTAGTTTTCTTAAGCTGGTTTGCTTCTGAATCGAAATCAAGAATTCTTACTACCGTACCAGCCCGGTCATATTGGGGAATTGAGGGTATTTTCCATGGTATTTTGTTGGTATTTTGTTTCCGGTAGCAAGTTTTAAGTCTCCAGGATGCCTAGAAATACCTTATTCATTCACGTGGAAATGTAGTAAGCAGTTTGGCCCATCCGGATTACTTGATATTAATGAAAGACTGTGCTGAAAGCTGAAGTCTAACATCATCAAACATAAAAGAATTTGCAGCGTGTATGTAACAGGCCAGAGCAAAGTGTAGCTTCCACTGAAGTCCCAGTCTCATCCATGGCTGTGACAATATGGAAGCTGCTGGGGTAAGGGTGGTGCTGATTAATGACATTCAGAGCACAACCAGTGTGTCTGAGTGTCATGAAAGGTGTTACTCATGGGGTTACTTGTGCTACAATAGCACTGTCTGGCCCAGTGAGGAAAGCAATGGCAAACTACCTCACTCCTCACCTTGCCTAGTATGACTCATTTTGGTACTGCCATTGGTTTTTGTGGTTTCCCTATAACTGCATAGCCTTTGGTGATGCTATATGAGGATCCAACCAGCCTCTGGGCTGATGACCTAACAGACACATGGCATGAAAAATTAACATTTTCAAGACTAAAGTGGTATCACTAGGGAATAAACTTAAGAGAACTGTATACCAAGTAGGGAATACGAAACTTAAATAGACAGATCAACTGAAGTATTTAAAAAGCGTATTATCCCATGAGTCCGCCTCTGTGGTGTAGTGGTTAGCGTGATTTTCTGCCTCCCCCGGAGGCCCGGGTTCGATTCCCGGCTCTGCCACGAAATTTGAAAAGTGGTATGAGGGCTGGAACGGGGTCCACTCAGCCTCGGGAGGTCAACTGAGTAGAGGTGCGTTCGATTCCCACCTCAGCCATCCTGGAAGTGGTTTTCCATGGTTTCCCACTTCTCCTCCAGGCGAATGCCGGGATGGTACCTAACATAAGGCCACGGCCGCTTCCTTCCCTCTTCCTTGCCTATTCCTTCCAATCTTCCCATCCCTCCACAAAGCCCCTGTTCAGCATAGCAGGTGAGGCCGCCTGGGCGAGGTACTGGTCATACTCCCCAGTTGTATCGCCGACCAAGAGTCTGAAGCCCCAGGACACTGCCGTTGAGGTGGTAGAGGTGGGATCCCTCGCTGAGTCCGAGGGAAAAGCCGAGCCTGGAGGGTAAACAGATGATGATGATGATGATTATCCCATAATGTTAATAATAATAATTTTATTTATTTTACGTCGCACTAACTACTTTTACGGTTTTCGGAGACGCCGGGGTGCCGGAATTGAGTCCCGCGGGAGTTCTTTCACGTGCCAGTAAATCTACCGACACGAGGCTGTCGTATTTGAGCACCTTCAAATACCACCGGACTGAGCCAGGATCGAACCTGCCAAGTTGGGTCAGAAGGCCAGTGCCTCAACCGTCTGAGCCACTCAGCCCGGTCCCATGATGTTAGTGAAGTAAGTAAAATTTAATTAATTTGCAGCAAACACAGCTAACACAGTGGACTCTCAGTTGCGATCACAGGCATTCTGTATGAAATAAACATGTTCTCGGAGGAGATTATCTTAACATCGGACTGTTTTCAAACCGATGTTGCTGCACGGGAGTAAATAATGGGTGGGCATATGATATCTCATTCATAAGTTAGGAGTAACACACATGTACGTATCCAGAATGATTGCTCGTACAAATACACGGGGAACAATTGCTGAAGGGCATTCTAAATGAGGTGTTAAAGGTGGAGTTATGAATAAACACGACGGTTGAAACCGTGTGTATAAACCGGTTTCGATGTTGGAGTTATGTGAGATGAATGGAGGAGGATAGGTTACCTGCGAGAATAATGAATTCGGCCATGAAGGGAAGAGAAGTATAGAGAGACCAAGGTGACAATGGTTAGACTGTATTTTATTGATAAGATGTATGGAACTAAACGAGGCCACATAGCTTGTTGCAAATGGAGAATTGTGGTGCCGCTTGTTTAATTCACAGAGCCTTGCGGACTAGACGCTGAAAGGCATAATAGTCAATAAGAGTGAGTGAGTAGGCCTAAGTAAGTTAATAAGTTAGTTTCAGGTTTATACCTTCTTTTATATACTTGACAACCACTTAGAATATATGATCTAAGAAATAACTACACAGATTGAAATTTACATTGGTAGTGTTCTTGGAGAACTCAATGATCCTGAAGTTCCAAACATTAAAGCTGTGTCTTTACTACTACTACTACTACTACTACTACTATTACTAAACGTTTTCATTCCTCCCCTGAAGGGGGAGGCGGGCCTCTTAGACGGTGACGCCGTCTCTCAGGCCGGGAGGTTTGTTACGGTGAAAGAGATGTGCGGAGAAGCTGAGGGAGTGGGCGGCCGTGGCCTACACTACGAACTATCCCGGCATTCGCCTTAGTGCAGGAGAATGGTAAACCACGGAGAGCCATTCTCAGGACAGCCGACAGGTGGGGCCAGGCGTGAAGTCCGGCACTGTGTCCCTGTCCCGTCTCCCGAATGCAGAGGCGTAGAACCACGGTAGAGCCGTGGCTACCCTTCCTCTGCTCGGTTGGCCGGTCAGAGTACAGAGCTGTTGGACCATTTACAAGCCGTGGCCTCTCAAGGGACGAAACCCAAGGGCCGAAACCCACTCTGCATCTACCGACCCTGTGCCTTTGAAGCCCCTTCCAAAGGCTCGGGATAAGAATGGCACATCTCAGTGGCGTGAATGCATCTTCAGCGAACACCATATTACTTGTCATATGTGAAGTGTGTCAATATCTCCTTAGCTTTCTAAATTTCTCCGAATGCCAGTTAAAATGCCTACGCAGGCAATACTCAAGATAGTTGTTACCTTCCTTATCTAGTTCACTTCCTATATTTTCTTGCCCGGTCGTCGAATCTGTTCGAAGCTACACATCAGTTTTATCTGAGTAATCATTTGTTTTGACACTCCCTAGGTTATACATAGGCCTTTGGTTCATGTCTGCGGTAACTGCTTGTCCCTGAATTGCGTTGATGTTCACTGGTTTAGTATGCACTTACAGTAGTACTCTATCCGTCAGAATAGGCCATAAATATCTCCTCTGTATAGCTGACATGCATTGCAACACCTGTTCTGGTTAGAAAGTCCATCTCCAGCACGTGGTTGATAGCACTGCCGTTTCCTCATCTTGGCCATCCCAATTCAATTAACCAAAGATGTACAACTGAATTCCGTAAGTGGAACTAAAATCACAATATCTTGAAATATGGTTATCTGGTTCATTGAGTAAATGATCAGCGTCTTGGCCTTTAACTCAGAGGGCCCAGGATTCGATTCCCGACCGAACTGGGGATTTTGGTTACGTCCGGTTAATTCCTCTGGCTCGGGGACTTTAACTATTTTTGTTTGCCTTTTACACATCTCTTCATGTATACAAAACACACCGCATTCTACTTCCTACCACCACAGAAACATGCTATATTGAGTACATCTCTCCCTACATGGGGTTTTGCATCAGACAGAAGAAGAAGAAGAAGAAGAAGAAGAAGAAGAAGAAGAATGGTAAAATGTCAAAAGTTGCCATTGATCCTTTCACGGCCCGTACTTATAGACATGATACTGTAGGCTATAGGCTTTTGGGATTATGCCCTGTCAAGAAAATAAGGAGACATTCTTTACGTTTCGCAGAGAACTGTGCTCTGCGTCATCAGAAGAAAATCTCGACTGTACCTCTTGGACTGATTCTGATGGTTCGGTCAGCTTCCGCTTCGAGCGCTAGCGCTGTGCCACATCCGGGGAGCCATCTGGTGACGAATGAACGTACCATTTCCACTTCTAACACGGCCGACTGGATACCTCGTTGCGCTCCTTATACCGGCCTTGACAATCGCTTGTGAAGCCCAGCATAAAACTGTAATTGGAAAGTTTCACCATAATGCCACTGGAGCGCTGGCCTACTACCCAATGACAGGAAGCTGTATACCGCAAATTGCCGCATTTCCAGTTTTATTTTTTGGTTTTGCTGTCGTAAATGTTGGCAATGTGTTCGCAATGAGGTGCTTGTTGGCTTGGTAATTAAATCTGATAGTTATGCGCTAGTGAGTTTATTTTTTATTGTGTAGTGTGGTGATTATATTTTTAAATTGTGTTTACAAATCTTGGAATCTGAGACATTCTTGAGCACCTTTTCGTACTTCGAGCAGAAATTTTATGGAAACAAGAACAAAGTGATTTCTCGCTGTAACTTCGTCCTGAACAAGGATTTTAATTTATGTGCTAATTCGTTTTTTAATGGTGTGTTGATTTGCTTTTCTTTAACTCTGTTAGGAAATATTCGAATATATATTGCTGTGTGCCTTTTTTGTATTCCGAACAGGAAAAAAAAAGCAAAGGGACACTATCATTTCACGAATTCTCTGTAGACCAGGACAAAACTACGGAGTGGCTAAAAGCAGGTAACACTCTCGTCTTGGTTTTCCGTTTCTATGTCGGGTATTTACCTTCGTTCTTTCTTTCTCTTTTCATACTCTGTTTACCCCTCAAGCGTTGGCTTTTCTCTCGGACTCAGTGAGGGATCCCACCTCTACCACCTCAAGGGTAGCATCCTGGAGAGTGAGACTGCGGGTCGAGGGATACAACTGGGAAGGATGACCAGTACTTCGCCCAGGCAGCCGCAACTTCTATGCTGAACAGGGGCCTTGTGTCGGGGATGGGAAGATTGAAATGCATATCCAAGGAAGAGGGAAGGAAGCAGCCGTGGCCTTAAGTTAGTTACCATCACGGCATTTGCTTGGAGGAGAAGTGGGAAACTATGGAAAACCACTTCGAGGATGTCTGAGGTGGGAATCGATACCACCCTCTATACAGTTGACCTCCCAAGGCTGAGTGGACCCCGTTCCAGCCTTCGTACCACTTTTGAAATTTCGTGGCAGGGCCAGGAATCGAACCCGGGCCTCCGTGAGTGGCCGCTAATCACGCTAATTAGGTATTTTTACCCATGAATTTTCTTTCATAGAATAATCCTTTAGGCGGTGTCGTATTTGCCATATGACAGCAACACAGCACATTTTTGTTCAAGATAATCTGAACTTTAACATTTAAACATTGCCAAGTAAGAATCACTACTGCTATGACGGCAAGGGCAGCGTATGAAGTGTTGTTACCTGAGCAATGGGGCCGATGACCTAGATGATAGGCTCCTTTAGACAACAAACATCATCATCATCGAGCAGAGAACAGTTTACATTTTATTTACTCAAAATACTTTTCTCTCACTGAATTTTTATTTAAAATTCTTCTTCTTCTTTCGCTCTTTGTTTTACGTCGCACCGACACAGATAGGTCTTATGACGCCGGTGCAATAGGAAAGGGCTAGCAGCGGGAAGGAATCGGCCGTGGCCTTAATTGAGGTACAGCCTGATGTGAAAATGGGAAACCACGGAAAACCATCTCCAGAACTGCCGACACTGGGGTTCGAACCCACTATCTCCCGGATGCAAGCTCACAGCTCCACGCCACGCGGCCAACTTGTTCCACCCTACTGCATTTCAAGTAAAATTTATTTTCTGAATTTAGCATGGCCAGCTTGCCCGGTATTTAATATTCTAGTGAAAGGTATGAATGAAATGTAATCTGAAACTATATATATTGAAATTAACATTTAAACATGTTTGAGTCAAAATATTTATGTTTTGCATACAACGAATATGGAAAAAGTAAGACTCTTATGTTTTGTCCAGCCACTTTCCTGAGAGCAGCGCTTGAAGAATTTTAAAACTCTAATTGAACAATGACTCTTAATCTCATTATTAACATCAGAAGACAAAAGCATTGTGGTAAGTTCTTCTATGTATCTAAATGCCATGATAATAAAAACGAATACTATTATTCCTCACAATTAAGGAACGTCAGTTCGACTACTCCATCCTCCGCAGTTTCATTTCACGACGTTGTTTTGGCACATATCAATGAAAGTAACCTTTAGGATTAATCATTTTAACAATATTAGTCAATGTAACATACTATTTCATTCCCTAAATTAAGATACATCGGCAATCAGAGTCAATATCAGAACGTCAGCTGGACTAAGTCATCTCCCCGCAGTTTCATTTCACGACATCATTTTAGCAAATATCAACGAAAGTAACCTTTAAGATTAATCATTTTAACAGTATTAACCCATGTAACATTCTCCATAGCTCTAAATTAAGATAAATCGGTAACCAAAGTCAATATATTTTCCATAAAGAAGTATGCATTTCTACCGCAAATAGGTCGGCCGCCAGCGCCACGTGTCGAGTTGTGTAACTACTCCGATTACAGTGCGTGGACCCGATTGTCAAGGCCGGTAAGGAGCTAGCTAGAGCGACGCATCAAGTCGGCCGTGACTTCTAATATAACTAAATTTCAAAAAGTCATTGTTTAAGAAGCTTTTTTCGTGGACAGTCGAGATTTTCTTCTGATGACGCAGAACCCAGTTCTCTGCGAAACGTAGAAAATTTCACCTTATCTTCTTGACAGAGCATAAGCCCAAAAGCCTATTCAGTATCATGTCTAAAATGTCAAATATTCATTGTTCTGAACATAGAGTTATGATTGGAAAGTATTTCTTGAAACAGTAGGCATCACCATAAAATGCGAGCGTTCGAAGGATAATGGTCAACCTAGTCAGCACCTACATTTACTTACCATGTGGTCTGATAAAACGTAAATCTATATATCAGCGCTCGAAAGAGGAGTTAGGGACTGAAGTAATTTACCAAGGGAGACGTTTCGTAAATGTCCAACCTCCTTGAAATCATTTAAAGAAAGACTAAGTAAACAACATATGGAATCACATGTGGGTTATAGTCTTAACTTCAGATAAGTAATGATTGATTGATTGATTGATTGATTGATTGATTGATTGATTGATTGATTGATTGATTGATTGATTGATTGATTGATTGATTGATTGATTGATTGATTGATTGATACAGTTTAATCGCTGGAAAGTGGGTTCGACCCGAAGATGGAATGGACACGAGAACAGCTCAAGGCAAATCTGCATAATCATGAACTAATCACCGCCAATCCATCCGCTAAAGTGTCTGGTTTCCATCAACCAAGACACACATGGTACAGCTGAACCGATACTGTACTGGTCAAGGAACATTCTAGCATCCAAAGCCACCCATTAGATTTCTGCTGCGATAATTTATGTGACTGTGACGCAAATAAGACACAACACCACATAATAGAAGCCCCAAAGATGATTTTCTGCCCAGATCAAGTCCTGTGACTTAGTTGTCTGATTGTAGAACGTTTTTCGGTTTGTATATATTCTGTATATGCGATAATATTTTGTAATTTTATAGTGATGCGTATAATAATAATAATAATAATAATAATAATAATAATAATAATAATAATAATAATAATAATAATAATAATAATAATAATAATAATAATAATAATTGTACCGGGCGGTACACCTCCACGCCGCTAATTTAAAATGTGCGCCAGTTGAAACTCCTCTGCTGGAGGAAGTCCGAACTTTATTGACGGTATTAATTTTCAATTTTCTCAGAAGATGTCACTACCTGGAAATTTTGGAGTTTTTGAACTGTGTCATTTTCGACGTATTTTTGTTTTGCTTGTAGTAAGAAGTGTGAACTTTCTCTTCTAGAGGACACTACTGAAGATCAACAATAGTGCACCCTAGTGCGGAGTGAAAGAACTATTTTTTGGAGAAGTTTTTATTTCAAAAGTTTGTTTCTTGTTAAATTTCCTTCTGTTATTGTTTAAGTTGGCTGTATACCCCTCTTTTCCCCCTTATTTTATATTTATCCAATCCCGAATTTCTTTTAGTAATTTCTGACCAATAGGATGTATCTTCCCCCAACTTGAATATGTTGCTGTATCCTACCCAATAAAGAGTTTGTGGGAGGGTGTTTTCATTCCCCTAACGCCTCGAACCTTCCGCGAGAGAATATAAACTGCCGATTTTAGGGTCTCCGGGCCACTTCTGTTCCATCTTTCTGTGTGTAAAGTACATAGCAGGGGGCGGGAAGCGCCTCTTTCTCCGGCAGCGGTCAACTACCAGGTAATGGCCGATTAATTACTTCTTTTCTTGCTTGCTCAGCAGTTTAACTCTCGGGGCGGGTCCGAAGTTTTTCCATCATGTAACCTTCCTTAAAATGTATCTATTCTATCTTTAAAAGGCATATCGGGATAGAGAGTGCTTAACCCTCTCGAGCTCCCAATCATATTGTTTTGAGGTGAACTTACTTCTCACAACCGATTCTTCCTTAACGTAATGTAAATTTGTTTCTTTCTTAAGTCACCTCTGTAGTATGGGATTAGCCCTTGCATTAGTGGCCTAGAGCCAGATTAGGTTTTAAAAACAAAGTGTATTAGGAGTGCAGATCGCCTCCTCTCAAATTGTTATTTTGGAGGTCATGTAATTACCCCTTTTCATTTAATAGACCTCAGTAGGTTGGGTATTTTACCCCTGTGTCTATGTCCAGTGAGGACAACTTGAAGGTGGAGTTTGGTGTGGCCTTTGAGAGGCTTAAAGTTGAGAGCATGTGGCTCTTTTTCGAAAATTGAGTGTTGGATGCCTCGTGGAAGCTTTTCGGTGTAATTTGGAGCAAGTGCTCCTGAGCATGAATGGGGTTTTCTGCCCCTCTGTTAATACTCATTTTGAAGTAAGGTTGGGCTGATTGCCCAAGCATTGTGAAGTCAGGGCTCGAAGCCCAAATTCTGTAAATATTGTAATTACCCTTTTGACTTGCTACTCTGTACCTGCCATGTTTGTTATTTCTTTATTTTAAAAATAAAATATAACCTTGTTAAATTTTACATTAACTTTGATTCCGTAGTTTGAGACCCGTTCACGCCCGCACCTTCTTTCACCTCTAACTACCACGGAAAAATCCGTAACAATAATAATAATGTATGGCTTCTTGGCTGAATGGTATAGTTAACTCATTTGGCCTGGTGATTAGGTGTTCGTTTTCGTCTTAGTACATTTCTCTTCGTCCACACACAACATAGGCTACCAGACTACCAACAAGCATAGAAACACGCTTCTTCTTCTTCTGCTTCTTCTTTATCTGTTTACCTTCCAGGGTCGAATTTTCCCTCGGACTCGGCGAAGGATCCCACCTCTACCGCCTCAAGCACAGTATCCTGGAGCTTCAGACTCTGG
The DNA here is from genome assembly GCF_040414725.1 of Anabrus simplex. Classification (NCBI taxonomy): domain Eukaryota; kingdom Metazoa; phylum Arthropoda; class Insecta; order Orthoptera; family Tettigoniidae; genus Anabrus; species Anabrus simplex. Next base: position 450,508,655 of record NC_090265.1, read on the forward strand.
GTCAGGGGATACAACTGGGGAGAATGACCAGTACCTCGCCCAGGCAGCCTCACCTGCTATGCTGGACAGGGGCTTTGTGGAGGGATGGAAATATTGGAAGAGATAGACAAGGAAGAGGGAAGGAAGTCGCCGTGGCCGTAAGTGAGGTACCATCTCGGCATTTGCCTGGAGGAGAAGTGGGAAACCACGGAAAACCACTTCCAGGATGGCTGAAGTGGGAATCTATCCCTCCTCTACTCAGTTGACCCCCAGAGGCTGAGTGGACCCCGTTCGAGCCCTCGTACCACTTTTCAAATTTCGTGGCAGAGCCGGAAATCGAACCCGGGCCTCGGGGGGTGGCAGCTAATCACACTAACCACTACACCACAGAGGCGGACATAGAAACACACAACAGTGAATATATCCGTCGACGTAGGGTTAGCGTCAGGAAGTCCATTCGGTCATAAAACTGGGTCCAATCTAAATGAAATGCCAAATCTTGTAAATTGGGAATATGACCTAGAGGAAGATAACAATAATTACTATGTTCAATTGTTCCAGTAAAATTTAAAGTCATTGGCATCAGTATTAAGTTTACAAATTCGAATGATTATCTTCTTGCAAACTAGTGCATAACTTTGATAGAGGAAGACATAATGAAAGAGAGAGAGAGAGAGAGGTATCTTATTATCTCTTATCACTTCGTTAAATTAGCGCAAGAATGTAGACTGGCAAATAACGCCGTAGGTAAAACAATTGCACCGTATTGTATCAACAGAATAAATGAACACTTTTCAAGTTAAATAGCTGATAATTTCCGCAAATATAAACCGAGTGCGAAACAAACAGATATAATACAATTTTTAATTAGGATGTGGTCCACGCAATCGTGTAAAATCAACATTGCCGATAATATATAACATTACAACGTAACAACAAGCTTAATCCGACAGGAAATTAGTTCAACTTTTAATGAATAGCTACAACATATCAATCATTAGCCATGTTTACACTGAGTGCGCTTGAAATATAGATCCAGAATTCTGTGAATATACTCCGATAAATCGGAGCCAGAAGGATTTAATGTTATCTTCTCTATTTTGTAAGATACAAAGGAGGAAATATTCCTTTCTATGAAGCATTTCTTCTTAATATTATTTTCATCAAATGCTCTGTCCGACTCGTTGGCTGAATGGTCAGGGTACTGGCCTTCGGTTCAGAGGGTCCCGGGTTCGATTCCCGGCCGGGTCGGGGATTTTAACCTTCATTGGTTAATTCCAATGGCTCGGGGGCTGGGTGTTTGTGCTGTCCCCAACATCCCTGCAACTCACACACCACACATAACACTATCCTCCACCACAATAACACGCAGTTACCTACACATGGCAGATGCCGTCCACCCTCATCGGAGGGTCTGCCTTACAAGGGCTGCACTCGGCTAGAAATAGCCACACGAAATTATTATCAAATGCTCTGGATAAGACAAAATTTTCTCTCTTGTTTTTAGGTCTTGCATGGTGCCGGATTATTATCACAGAGGAGTTCTTTAAGGTGTCGGACGTGAACGATACATGACATGGAGCTCAATCGGGATTGAACTCGCTATCTTGTTAATAGAAGTACAACGACTTCCTGACTCTGCCACTGAGGTCGGTCTTCCTCTTCTTCCTTCCAAAATTCCTTCGCCAACCTTTCCTCACTCATGTTAATAACATTCTTGCCTTAATAACAGAAACACTGTCAGGCTATTTGATTAGTTAATGATTTCAATATGTTTAAACACTCCATTGCCACTATCTCAGCTAGGCCATACATTCTCCTTAAGATATTTCTTTCTTTCTTAATCTGTTTACCCTCCAGCGTTGGTTTTCCTCCTGTACTCAGCGAGGGATCACACGTCTACCACCTCAAGGGCAGTGTCCTGGAGCGTGAGAGATTGGGTCGGATATACAACTGGGGAGGAGGACCAGTACATCGCCCAGGTGGCCTCACCTGCTATGCGGAACAGGTGCCTTGCGGGGGGATGGGAAGATTGGAAGGGATGGACAAGGAAGAGGGAAGGAAGCGGCTGTGGCCTTAAGTTAGGTACCATCCCGGCATTTGCCAGGAGGAGAAGTTGGAAACGACGGAAAACCACTTCCAGGATGGCTGAGGTGGGAATCGATCCCACCTCTACTCAGTTGAGCTGCCGAGGCTGAGTGGACCCCGTTCCAGCCCTCTTACCACTTTTCAAATTTCGTGACAGAGCCGGGAATCGAACCCGGGTCGGCGAGGGTGGCAGCTAATCACACTAACCACTACACCACAGAGGCGGACACGAGTAATTCATTAGGCCTAATTTATTTTTGTTTCTCCGGATTTACTTCAAGCCAGTCATACAGAGAAGCAGTAAGGTCTGGGTAGAGTCGAGAGTTGGTTAGATAATTGTTTAAACTTTTCGGCGGGAAAATTATTATTGCCATCTACGGGAGAGAGCCAGCTTTTCTTCACGCAGAACCTTGATTAAGCAAGGTGCTATATTGCACGAGGCTGAACTACAAGTTTGTTTAACTAATATTCTTGCCATTAATTATACTATATCTCTCCGAACATGTAAATACAGAGTCACCGAGAAAAAATGTGAGAGTTCCGCTTGTTGACTGTGTTTGGCACAGTGGTAGTGAAAGTACTATGCTGGTGGTACTGATGAAATAAATTCAGACAGTTTGCGAATATGTCGTATCTTGACCGACGTCATTTTCAATGTGGCTAATGGGGATAATCGTTAGATAAACACGTTTATCAAACTCCCTTTGTCATATTCATTAAGGAATTTATTTGTACAGTAAAATATGCCGTAAATGGTAAAATATTAAAAGGTCCATAACGGTAACAGCCTTCCGTCTTATCGGTTATCCAAGGCAAAAGACTTATGAGTGACTTTTCATGAAAATACGGCCAAAAAACCGAATTTTTGATTTTGCCGAAAATTAGGGCCAGGACTTTTTCTGAAATACGGAATATTGAAAGTTTTCCCATAACGCCATTTTTAAAGCCCTGGCGGTGATTTAAAGATGGTTGCGCGCCACTATTAAATACTTAAGCTCGGCACGCCTACCTGTTTCACGTACTGAAACATTTCGGGATTTTTTTTTTCATGTCTTTGCTAAGAAGTTACCACAAGATCCACTTGGGGTAATGGTCGGGCAAGTGACTTTTGACATCTAGAGACAGGAACTTCTCATACTTTACTACGGTAGTCAAGTTATAACTTTTTATACACGGGAATGAAATAAGCTCTGTCATAAAATATTGAAATAATTTCTTTTAGATTTCGAGTTTTATTTTCTTCATGCCGTCCAAAATATCTTTGTTATCAGTAATTAAGTAAATAGAAGAAACTAGAAGATAAATTAGTTGCTTATTCGAATACTACACTTACTTCCTACCAATCTTTGTTACATTCGTTCCATGTGGGTTATTTTTGAAATATTTTTTGGTGTATATTGATCTGTGACAAGGGTAATATTGTGTCTTATTAATCCTCGTTTGATACTTCACGCTATTAGTTGTGTATTTGGCGTAATTTAGAATGAAGAGACTGATAAGATCTCGAAGTGGTTATAGGCAGGCTAAGAAACGACCATGTAAGAAAAGTAAGGCAGGGAAGTTGTCATACGAAAACAGATTTCGTGTCTCAGCACAAGATAAAGTCAGTGGATGTAACAGCTCGTACATCAGACGAAACCTTACCACAGTCAGTGTCATCTGATTCAAGGAGTGAAGAAAAGCTGGAAATGTGTTCTCATCTCACTAATGCAGTTGAAGTTAGGCCTATTATTTTGGATCAGTCTCTGTACATTGTACATAACAGTGTTTGGAAAGAACTGACTCAAGGTTTTTTGTGTGGAGCTTGTAGAACAAACTCTGTAGTTATAGAAATAAGGGAAAACATGGGATTTTCATCTAAGCTTGTTGTGAATTGCAGTGCATGTCTCTATGAATCATGCCAAGTGTACACATCACCACGTGTAACAACACAAGGGACTCAAAGACCACCATTTGATGTAAATAAGAAAAAGGTGGAAACATTTACAGACATAGGGAAGGGACATAGAGCAACGCAAAAATTTGCTATAAAAATGAATGTCCATTGTATGGGGGCACGATCGTTTACGGAACATTTCAACAGACTGGTAACTGAGGGAAGGGCATTTAAAAATCAGGTCTTACGTCTAGCGGCTGATGTTGTCCGGGCTGCCTCTGAGGAAGCAGATCCCTCGCTGAAGGAAAGTGATGAGGTGCTTAACATCATTGTGTCTTACGATGGCACTTGGATGAAGAAAGGCCACACCTCGAATTATGGGATAGGGATTGTTGTTGGCCTTCTTTCTGGAACAGTGCTAGATTTTGAAGTTGTGTCGAAGTATTGTGCTGAATGTACCATGGCAGTAAACAGTTTAGGAGACAAATCTCCAGAATTTGAGTTCTTGCACAGGTTCCATGTAGTATCAGGTTTATGTAAAAGGAATTACAATGGCTCATCTAATGCCATGGAGAAGAGCGCTGCAGAAATTCCTTGGAACAGGTCAGTCAAAGAAAGGGGGACGAGGTACACAGGTATGCTCTCTGATGGAGATGCTAAAACTTTTGCACACTTGAAGAGTTTACAGCAACGGGGAACTACCTCACTCCTCATTTTCCTAGTACGCCTCTTCAGTGATGCCTAGGCCATCTATGACAGCTGATGGTGGAGCTGTTGAGGATCCAACCAGCCTTCGGGCTGAGGACTAAACATACATACATTATTATTATTATTATTATTATTATTATTATTATTATTATTATTATTATTATTATTATTTATTAAGAATATCATCATCATTATCATCTAGTCCGGTTCCTTGACTGAATGGTCAGTGTCGTAGCCTTCGCCTCAGACGGCCCCGAGGTCGATTTCCTACCGGTTCGGGGACTTCAGCCACGTCTGGTTAATTGTTCGTCGTACTACAAATCTCCACTTTCACACAACACATTACATTACCAAACAGCACAGTAACGCGCAATAATAAGTACTTCCCTCTATATGAGGTTGGCGTCAATAAGGACATCAAGCCATAACACTAGTATTAATTCGCAGATAGTAATGAAAATCCACAGCCTGTTTCCAGTCATTAGACTGGGTCAGGAATAGATTGAATGAAGCCCCATCTAGCGGCGAGGATAGGAATCGTGCCGGCTGCCGACGCCTGTCGCACTCCTCTGGGGCAATGATTAATGAATGGCAGATGAAATGAAATAATATTGGAGAGTGTTTCTGGAATGAAAGATGACAGGGAAAACCGGAGTACCCGGAGGAAAACCTGTCTCGCCTCCCCTTTGTCCAGCACAAATCTCACATGGAGTGACCGGGATTTGAACCACGAAACCCAGCCAACGTGCTGCCGTCTGAGCCACGGGGGCTCTTATTCGCACACAGTGTTGACCCTAAACATTGGGGAATGGCCAGGAAAACTGAAGAGGAAGTAGAAATAGTTCTAGACTTATGGGACACCGAACTCAAAATTAAAGGTCATATGACGGAAGCAGAACTCCGTATATAGAATGTAGGAAAAATACCATCCTATAATAACAAGCCGTGATAAAGGGAGCAGGACAATTACAACGAGGATAGGGACCAACCCTGTAAATGGCAGTCTTTACCCAGAATAAAGTTGTGAATGTAATGTAATGTCGATTTAGACTAGGTCTGCGACCCATATGCGTCGGAAGTAGCTCTCATGACGTCTTAAATCACAGACATGTTGCGAAAACAATTTTGCGGTGGTTAGTGGGCAGAAAAAAGAAAACAACGCCAATATACGTAAAAAATAGGTCTAGTTTTTATAAGAATGTTTCATTTACTAAACTGAGACCGAGCAGAACAACCAGAGATCTTTACTGATCTCCTCTTATCATGGTCAGCAACTATTTTGTCTATACCCTGTTCAATGGCAAATATGTTCACACAGGATCCATTGAGAAACCTTTGTTTAGATTTGAGTGTATGACGGTACTCAGCTCAGTCAGTATGCTAGCCAGCTGTTTTTAACTGTTTTTTAGGGTAGCGAGTACCATATCAAACATGCTTTAACGTTCTGAGGTGGAAGAGTAAGACACTTAGCCACACGGATCGATAGGACAGCTGGACATTTGCTCAAACCACTTAGGCGTTATCAGATGAGACACCTTCTGCCGTCGGTGTTTCATCAACTGGTAGAGGGTTGCCGGCGGTACTCTTATTATCTCTTTCCTGTACAAGTCATTTTCTTCACATTAACCTGTCGTCACGGCTTGCCCCCACCTTTCACACACTCACCACCTAATTGAACACTTCCTAGTCCTCAAGAGCTTTCATTCCGAGCTATTCTTATTTTACTATATAAAATGGTTATTTGAAATGCGATAATCCTATGTGTAAAGCGACTTTTAATTACTTCATATAAAGCAAAGTTTATGCTTTGAACCTTGTTTTTTTTGTTTTGTTTCGAATTGCCCTTACGTTACATTAAATTTACATTATTTGCATTTAGGACTGTCATCCAGGTGGAAGATTCCCTAGCAGTTGTTTACCTAGACTTTGTCCGGCTCCATGGCTAAATGGTTGGCGTGCTGGCCTTTGGCTACAGGGGTCCCGGGTTCGATTCCCGGTAGGGTCGGGAATTTTAACCATAATTGGTTAATTTCGCTGGCACGAAGGATGGGTGTATGTGTCGTCTGCACCATCATTTCATCTTCACCATGACGCGCAGGTCGCCTAAGGGTGTCAAATCAAAAGACCTGTATCTGGCGAGCCGAACATGTCCTCGGACACTCCCAGCACTAAAAGCCATACGCCATTTCATTGTTACCTAGTCTTTTTAATTTTTTAATTGGAAATTTATCGATCATCTCCCTTGATGAAGCTGATAAAAGAATCAAGATCGACGGGAGATAAATATGTATCATCCACTTTGCAGATGATGACATGACACTTGCTCACAATTTAGAAGACCATCAGTTCCTTTAAAATGGCATCAACGGAAGTAAGCAAAGAGTTTATCCTTGCGAAACACACTCAGAAAGAAATCACGGTAATCAGCAAACAGAAATTCTTCTTATTATTAATCTGCTTACCCTCCAGGATCGGGTTTACCCGCGAACTCAGCGAGGGATCCCAGCTCTACCGCCTCATGGGCAATGTCCTAGAGCTTCAAACATCGGGCCGGGGATAAAACTGGGGAGGAGGACCAGTACCTCGCCGAGGTGGCCTCGCCTGCTATGCTGAACAGGGGCCTTGCGGGGGATGGGAAGATTGGAAGGGATAGACAAGGAAGAGGGAAGGAAGCGGCCGTGGCCTTAAGTTAGGCACCATCCCGGCATTTGCCTGGAGGAGAATTGGGAAACCACGGAAAACCACTTCCAGGACGGTTGAGGTGGGAATCGAACCCACCTCTACTCAGTTGACCTCATGAGGCTGAGTGGACCCCGTTCCAGCCCTCGTACCTCTTTTCAAATTTCGTAGCAGAGCCGGGAATCAAACCCGGGCGTCCGGGGGTGGCAACTAATCACACTAACCACTACACCACAGGGGCGGACAACCAGAAAGTCACCAACGCTGTTATCGCCCTGTACGGAATCACTATTAAAGGGGTGTCACATTTCAAGAATCGGCTATCACAGGAATGGTATTTGTATGTAGAAATCAAAACTTTTTTTTTTTTGCTAGTTGCTTTACGTCGCACCGACACAGATAGGTCTTATGGCGACGATGGGATAGGAAAGGCCTAGGAGTGGGAAGGAAGCGGCCGTGGCCTTAATTAAGGTACAGCCCCAGCATTTGCCTGGTGTGAAAATGGGAAACCACGGAAAACCATCTTCAGGGCTGCCGATAGTGGGGTTCGAACCTACTATCTCCCGAATACTGGATACCGGCCGCACTTAAACGACTGCAGCTATCGAGCTCGGTGAAAACAAAACTAGGATCGGTATTGTATGAAGTGTGTTTCTGAAATAATATTTAGGTAATTCAAAACTGACTGACTCTCCTTCATAACTCTGGAAAGTAGCAGTTTGAAACGCGTATAGAAAGGCCTATGGCAACCAGGTTACGTTTCTACTGCGCAGGTAGAACAGTGTTGCGTCTTTCGTGCCGGTGAATCCCTGGACAACGCTCAGACAAGGAAAAAATTGAATTATGGGCTACGGTGAACTGTCTGGTGTTTCTGGCTGCTTTACGCATTCAAGTAAGATTAGCAGCCGCTGGACTGAGTGGCTCACGGTTGAGGCGCTGGCCTTCTGACCCCAAGTTGGCAGGTTCGATCCTGGCTCAATCGGGTGGTGTTTGAAGGTGCTCAAGTACGCCAGCATCGTGCCGGTAGATTTACTGGCACGTAAAGGAACTCCTGCGGGACAAAATCCCGGCACCTCGGCGTCTCCGAAACCGTCAGAACGTAGTTAATTGGACGTAAAAACAATAACATTAATATTATTTATATTGTACATTGGCAGCCGTATGTTGGAAAGCGGCACTAATGCCGTAGAACAGTAGCAATACGCAGCCAAATGGCAGTCGACAGACTACTGCAGTACCTCTCAGGGTGCATGCGCCAATGCACTGCCCGGCGCAAGGTGCAGGAGACGACTTCGCTAGGTTGACCGGAGTGCAAACCTCCACAACTACTCTTTCCCTACATCTGTCTCACCCGTCCGGCCTGTCTCCACCTTGCTCACCATTACCGCTGTTTCTCCCCTCACTACGATATATTTACGTGCAGTGAGCGGACACATTCAGTTGTATGGGACAAGGTTACCGGTGTTAAAAATCTCTTCCTTCAATTCGGCTTGAGCAGACAATATATCTGTTTGTTGTTTGTTGCTTAAAGGGGCCTAATAACTAGGTCATCGGTCAATTTATCTTCTCTAGCGCTTCGTTTCGTTTCCTTCTTTTTTTTTTGTAATTATGCCAGTAATGTCTGGAACAAGGGATCGGTAGACAGAAATTCTTAGAGCGTTCTTTCTATTACGATCAGAAATACTCGCACGCAACTAGTTTTCGTACAAGTCAAAACAGAAAAAACTTTCACACATGCATCTGGAACCAAACAGAAACGTAATCTTAGCTGCTTCTCCATGCAGCTTAGGAAAATCTTCCTTCGACAAATTCTGGTATAATTCGAGCATTGTATTGAAAAGATCTTTTTGATGATCACGCAATTATTATCACGACTGACAAAAAATAAACAAATACGAAAGTTCCCAGATCGATTGAAATTAACTTTCAGGAGTCTTTGATTTATTCGAAACAGGTTGCTCTATTATTACGTTGTTGTCTTGCGCTGATCTATTTTACTGATAAACAAGCCGTCTAACAACGAACGCTTGGTCGCTCTCAGCACACTGCACCGTCCGAGTCAAGCCGAGTTGAGCCGAATCTGACCAATGCACAGTGCATAGAACCTCTGCGCCTCGGATTGCACGCGTGAGATTTTGGGCGTTTGAGAGGCCCTGTACTCTACTGTCACCTGGGTGCTCTAGGATACACCATGCTGCCTCATCCGCCATACTCGCCCTAGCGACTGCGGAAAGGAAGAAGCCTTGTGTGGTAAGAATCTTCAGGCGGTTTTCCAGCAGTGGCAGGAATGATTTGCTGCAGAAATATATGACAGTGCTGGAACGACGGCAAAGGGATTATATTTAATATAAGATGTATTTATTCTGCACTGGGCACTGACTGCAATGCCAATGAACCTACTGCAGGATTTTGAAATGTCGATGTATCGCAAAATGTTCAAGATTCCATGGGCAGACCACGTCACCAACAAGGAGGAACTCGGTCGAACCGAGATCCCATGGGCAGACCACGTCACCAACAAGGGGGAACTCGGTCGATCCAAGATCCCATGGGCAGACCACGTCACCAACAAGGAGGAACTCGGTCGATCCAAGATCCCATGGGCAGACAACGTCACCAACAAGGAGGAACTCGGTCGATCCAAGATCCCATGGGCAGACAACGTCACCAGCAAGGAGGACCCACCTTACCATAGAAGATAAAAGGGAAATATGGACGTGGGTGGAGAATATTTTGCTCCGAAACTATAGTTCGACATACACGATAAAACTCTGGAGCGGGAAACAAACGCGAAGAACCACTCCATGACGACCAACAATTTTCTGTGAGGAAACGGCACCAGGAAAGGAGGAGAAGAAGGGATAACAATACGATAATCCACCCAAGTGTTGCCCAACGATGTGCACCTTGGCTTTTAGAAATGTAGTTCACTCTGTAACATTCTTACGGCTCGGTTTTCCCCACTTTTTCGACTACACTGCTAGCGGATCAGGTACGAACGCTTGATTTGTAAACGACAGGTATGTAGCTTACATGATATTTATACATATTTGTTATAGACTGTGAAGCCTTTCAGCATTCAGTCCTAAAGCCTCTGTTTGTAAAAACATCTATTCTACTTTTTCGCATCTCTTACACTTAAATCATTAAAAATTTGAGCCTTACCATCGTCATCTTCGTCCCTCTCTCCTTCTCATACCCTCCAGAGACGAGTCTTTTATTCCCGTCGTAGTGAATACTCTCTTGCCATTGTTTCCAACTGATTACCTTAAGCAATACATCTCTACACATTTCTTAAGGGTTAGTACAGTAAATGGTTATGAGAGAACGGTATGGGAACAAACAAGTAGTTGTCGAATTTATGACACTGAGGCCACCCGTTTCAGGGATTTCACCCCTAACTTTCGGAGAACCACGTGGGATTTGAAGGCTGCTCATTAGATATGATACTTTTAAATGGAAAATCACAGATCCATGAACTTCCTTTCATGTAATTGTGTAAGTCACGTGATTTATTTCACATTATAAATAGTTACATAAAACAACCACGTCACTTATTTTAATCCATGTATTGAATTCGAATGTGGATTTTACAGGATACACTGCGTTTTTATAGATAGCATTTAGAATAAAGCGAACCTGATTTTAACATCAACACAGTTAGATCAATTTGATGACGGAATACCGTGAGAAACAATTTAAAGTATGGGTGACAGTGAGGTTTGAACCATCTGTGTACCACGACCATCTGACACTTAAACGCATTGGTTAAACGTCAAACCTTCAAAGCATATGCGTATGTGGAATGACGGAAATAGCTATGAATATGGCCGGCTTCTTTGCTGATCGATCAGCGTAGTGCTCTTCGGTTCAGTGAGCCACGGTTTCGAGTCCCGATCGGGTCGGAGATTTTTTTAAATTGGCTTTACGTAGCACCGACACAGATAGGTCTTATGGTGACGATGGGGCAAGAAAGGGCTAGGGGTAGACAGGAAGCGGCCATGGCTTTAAGGTACAGCCCAAGAATTTTCCTGGTGCTAAAATGGGAAACCACGGAAAACCATTTTCAGGGCTGCCAACAGTGGGGTTCGAACCAACTATTTCCCAAAAGCAAGCTCACATCTGCGTGCCCCTAATCGCACTACCAACTCGCTCGGTAGTAAATTTTAAAACATTAAATGATTAATGTTATTGGCCCCGGGACTGGGTGTTTGTACTGTTCCCAACATCCCTTCAACTCACACACTATATACAACACTATCCCCTACTACCATAACACGTAGTATCCTATACACAGCAGATGCCACCCACCTTCGTTGGAGGGTCTGCCTTACAAGGGTTGCACCAGGCTAGAGTCCGACTAGTTGGCTGAATGGTCAGCGTACTGGCCTTCGGTTCAGAGGGTCCCGGGTTCGATTCCCGGCCGGGTCGGGGATTTTAACTGTCATTGGTTAACTTCAGTGGCCCGGGGGCTGGGTGTTTGTGCTGTCCCCAACATCCCTGCAACTCACACACCACACATAACACTATCCTCCACCACAATAACAAGCAGTTACCTACACATGGCAGATGCCGCCCACCCTCATCGGAGGGTCTGCTTTACAAGGGCTGCACTCGGCTATAAATAGCCACACGAAATTATATGATATACAGGCTAGAAAAAGCCACACGGAATTATTATTATTATTATTATTATTATTATTATTATTATTATTATTATAACTATGAATTTTCTGAAATGATCTTAATGACAGCCTGCCACTTCTGTGCCAGATTCGGCAAACTTTTCAACAACAGAGTGTAAAATTATTTGCACCTTGCCACTTAAATGATATGCGTAACACAGTCGGAATACAGAATCGAATACTTCACGCCAGTGTTTCCAAAGCGTTTCTAGAAACATTCTTCTTTACTACGGGAGATTGATAGAATGACTGTTGTTTTGGGAGACGATATAACGAGAGTAGTCATCTACTTTACATGAAAGGGATGACCGGGTGAGTTGGCCGTGCAGTTAGCGGCGCACAGGTGCGTGCTTGCATCTGTAAGATAGTGGGTTCGAATCCCACTGTCGGAAGCCCTGAATATGGTTTTCTGTGATTTCCCATTTTCACTGGGGCTGTACCTTATTTAAGGCCATGGCCGCTTCCTTCCCACTCCTAGGCCTTTCCTATCCCATTGACGCCATATGACCTATCTGTGTCGGTGCGACGTAAAGCAAATTTAAATAATAAAGAAAAAAAGGGATGGGCTCCAATTCTCGAATAATGACGTGATCCACTAAGGAAATATAAAGCTGAAGGAAAGCGAGAAAATGAAAAATTCCAAGGCCACTAAATCCGCAGTGGTCGAAAGAGATAGTGTCAACCAAGGAAGGTCGGATAGGAAATAAGACAGAAAGTATCTCACAAAAAGGATTATCATAATGAAAATGATGATAATGTTCTGGTTTTACGACCCATTAAGTACTTTTTCGATTTTCGGAGACGCTGAGGTGCCGGAATGTTGCCTAGTAGGAGTGCATTTACCTGATGGTAAATCTACTGGCAGGAGGTTGGTATGTTTGAACACCTTCAGATACCTCGTTCTGAGCTATGGTCGGATAAGTCAACTTGGTTTCAGAAGACCAGCGCTTTACCGACTGAACAAATCAGTCAAGCGCACAATAAAGAGAGTGTAATGCCAAACTTAAAAAAAAAAAAAACGGAGACGACCAGCGTTTGTCACTTATGTCTCGCCTGTGGTGAGACCTTCAGCGGTTACCATCTAAGAGAAACTACTAGATTTCCATATAAACTAATTAGCAAGTACTTTTTACACTCACACTGACCAGTGGCGAGCACTATACAGTTCTTCAATATCTCGCCAGTATGACAAACATCGCAGCAGGTCCACAAGCTCAGTAAATTAATTTAATCTGCTTAAGGCTATAATTGGAAGTATAACACTCTAGTGAAAGGCCAGGCCGCCAAAACGATTTCTGGTTGAGTATTAAAATATTCAGAGATTATGCAAGGACTTGTGGGATAAAATAGCTCTTATCACCCCACACCCCTCGCCCAGTGGACAGACAGACCACAGATGGCCACCAGGCCGAGGAGATGTATGCCATGAATATTCCAGCCTGCACAATACAGATGCAGATGAGAGCGAGACAGAAACTGAACTAGACTGGACTTGAGACGAGAGAGTAGCAAGGGATTCATCAACACAATTACCTCACTTGGCCGCTTCGTGTCGCGCTCCTCTCGTCACATTTTACCTTGTCACCCTTCCATGATGTAGTAGGATACAGAAAGTCACCAAACATTGTTAGTTAGCCACTTTGGAAATTGTTGTCTTTCAATTAGACATTCCCAGATTTTCGTGGGGTCGGAACCTCCAGTTCTGAGGCCACCAGATCTTTTTACCCCATTCCTTCATGTAAGTTTTCTTCAAGTCATCTTTGAACTTACTCTTTCTCTTCTCGGTTTCTCAATATTCAAGAAACGATGTAAAGTACGATTCATCTTATCTCCTTACATGACCGTACACGCGAAATTCCTTCTCTTGAAGCTTTTCGCTGATAGTGGGGGGCCCTTAAACTTCCTCGCAGCATTTCGGAGCCAGATCACCGCAACATTCGCATCTTCATCACATGCAGTTGTTGATCATGTTCATTTTTCATAGTTCAGCATTCAGAGCCATACCGAAAAACAGAATGGATGATAGATTTATACGCTTTGACCGACATCTGCCTCTCAGACATGATTCCACTTAGCGCACGTTAATGCAATGTTTAACGTCTCTAGATTTCAATTCGCCTAGTGAGTTTGTCGTTCAGTTATGGTCACGTTGCTGTGAGCTTGCATTTAGGAAGATGGTTGGTTCAAATCCCACCGTCAACAACCCTGAATATGGTTTTCCGTTGTTTCACATTTTCACATCGGGTAAGCACCGAGGTTATGCCTTAATTAAGACTACGCACGCTACCTTCACAATCTTAGACCTTTCCCCACTTTGCGTTGCCAAAAACATTCGATGTGTTAGTGCGACGTTAACCCGCTAGAAAAAAAGTTCTAGTTCAGGGATAAGGAGGTAGGGATTCTTATTTACAATTGTGTCCCCTCTTAATACTAATCAGAAGAGAAGACACCGTTCGACTTTTCGGGGAATGAAAAACGAAAGGGCAGGGCAATGATGAGCGTGAAAATGTAAGTCTCCTTAGGCCTCGCAAACCTAATACGGCTGGTTCGGAAGAGAGGTCAGGTATGAAGGATGAAAGTGTGTATTCTAAAATATACCAATGGTATGCGTAAAGTACTTGGAGCACAGAAAAGCTGTTTTTCAGATGTTAAACTGTGTAGAGGATTATGTCAAAGGATTGAAAACAAACATCGACAAATTTGTGAAATTGGCAGCAGACAACGGTATGATGGTAAACGGTCTGTGAAGGATGGTTATACATTTCGGCAAGAGGAAAAGTTCTCTCAGTTTGAATTACTGTGTTGATGGAGTGAAAGTGCCTCATGGGGATCACTGTAAGTACAGAGGTATTAGTAAGATCTCCTTGGGGTAATCACATTAATAAGGTTGTAAATACAGACCTCTTCATATGTTTAAGAGGGTATTTGGGGGTTGTAGTGAGAATGCAAATGGAACAGCATATAATTCACTGGTAAGACCCTACCTAATCAGAGTATGGTTCAAGTGTTTGGAACCCTGACCAGGATTATTTGATTCGAGTTGAAGAGATCCAAAGGAAAGCAGCAAGATTTGTTTAGGATGATCTCCGAAAAAAGAAAGGGATGTAGTATTACGAAAATTTTGAAAACTTTGGGATAGGACGTGCTGTTCGCCTAAGCGATTATTTCTGAGCTGTCAAAGGAGATATGATGTATAATGAATGAATGGAGTTTTAGAACTGTACAAAGACGGAATTCAAGGGTATAATTTGGGGCAAATATTCGTTTATAGGATGGGGAATTAGAGACTGGAATAATTTACCAAGGGAGATGTTCGATAAGATTGCAACTTCTTTGAAATCATTTAAGAAAAGGCTAGGCAAACAAATTATATGGAATATGACACCAGTGATGAATGATGAACAAGTAGAAATATTGTCCCATTCAGCCAGGATTCCTGTGGTCACCAACAGACACTCCAAATTTGAGAACCTCGGGGTAGTCACACCCCTTTTTGTTTTCCTTTACGACAGGAATGAAATGTACTCCATATCGTACAAATGAACAATACTTCTTAGAATTCATAGACCAAACACACACATTATTATTCTGCACATGCCACGATTTGTGACAAATACTGTTTATTTTACGTAGATATAAATTTCTGACTAACTCCCAGCATATATACAAATTCAATTCCTGTTCTTTTCCTAGTTTTAATTGAATTAAAAACAAGAAATATAAAACCCATGTACTGCAAGAAACCCTAATCACCTAACAGAATCATGAAATCTAAGAAAATATAGATATGATTGTTGATCAAAACGCAAAAACGGAAACGCTCGAACAGGTTTGTCTCAGGTCTTGGTCGCACGAATAGTATTGTCGAACTAGAGTACCAGGTTAGTATGGGTTTGCAATTTTATACTTGAGATTTAATTTTAATAATAAATAAATTTACTCATCTTCAAGAAAATGTCTATGTACACTGGTTCAGTGATATGAGAAATATATGGTAAGGGACAGACGCCAATATTGCACGCGAAATTTAAATCTATATTTTTGTACCAGTCAGATTCCCGCGAGGCTCTACGGGCATATAATCAACATTTAAATGGGGTTTCATGAAGCTTAGAGCGTGTCAGTACGGCATCGATAATGTGTAGGCACATTTGTGTTAGTGCGGAACTTACCTCACGGCGCTCAGCCACCTTAACTTTGAGACGCTCCCGATAAGCATTTTTACACTCGGCATTCTTGTGTTTTTGACTCCAGAATTCTGACAATCGCCAATTTTGAAGCTATTTTACTGACCATATATAATATTTTGTCCGCCTCTGTGGTGTAGTGGTTAGCGTGATTAGCTGCCACCCCCGGAGGCCCGGGTTCGATTCCCGGCTCTGCCACGAAATTTGAAAAGTGGTACGAGGGCTGGAACGGGGTCCACTCAGCCTCGGGAGGTCAACTGAGTAGAGGTGGGTTCGATTCCCACCTCAGCCATCCTGGAAGTGGTTTTCCGTGGTTTCCCACTTCTCCTCCAGGCGAATGCCGGGATGGTACCTCACATAAGGCCACGGCCGCTTCCTTCCCTCTTCCTTGCCTATCCCTTCCAATATCCCCATCCCTCCACAAGGCCCCTGTTCATCATAGCAGGTGAGGCCGCCTGGGCGAGGTACTGGTCATACTCCCCAGTTGTATCCCCCGACCAAGAGTCTGAAGCTCCAGGACACTGCCCTTGAGGCGGTAGAGGTGGGATCCCTCGCTAAGTCCGAGGGAAAAACCGAACCTGGAGGGTAAACAGATGATGATGATGATATATAATATTTTACGAAAGACATATTTTGCAATTCTTAACGCCACATTTTTTTCAGATCTTCATCATTTGATTTCATCTTGCTTTATACTTATATAACTCCCCAAGACGGATCGACGTAACGCCTCACACGACATGCTACCATGTCGGTCTCGAGAGCTACACTAACTGTTAGCACCTCACGATGGCGGTTCTATTGTATCATACGATGACGTTATACGGAGGTCAGACGTTTGTTGCTAGATACAGTGGTTCTTCCTCTTTATAGTGACACACTGAACACTTTCGTCGCACGTGTTTTCTATAAATTGCTTCAATTTCAAAACTTTTATGCTTGTATAGCCCTCACCAGCCCAGGTACGGTTCCCAGACTGCGTTAATATAGTAAATACAAATATCACATAAAGCTCTAAACTCACCAGCATACTTTTCGACAGGCGGACTCTCTCTTTCGGATTTTATTGGAAAAGGAAAATCCAATATATGGCGTTTCAAGTCAGGGTGTACAAACTGTGTCTTCGCCAACGAAATTTCACCCAAAGTCCGCTATGATCTGGATGATTGTGTTCGGGATTCAGGAAGGTTTATCGTCTTCTTTGGAAATGTCCCTCTGGCACCAATCATAATACCAATAAATTCCCATTTTTTAATCTCGTACTTCTTTCCGAGATCCACAATACATGCTTCATATATGGCCCCTTTTTTCCTCACACAATAACCGCGGCTGCCGATCCTTTTCCTAGAAACTTATATTGGGATCAATCACCATACCAGTACCTTTCCTCCGGTTAATGACAACGATATCAATTCGTCTTGTTGATCCATTTGTGGAAATACATCCTACTTTTTCATAGACATCCAAGTATTTTTGTTTACGGGGATTCCAGATATGAATGTGACAACTATATTGTGCCTTCGTTAGTTTCAAGTATGGAAACTTTGATTCACACACATTTCTTGATACATAGCAAGAATATGGTTTTCCATTGCATTTCTTAAAATATTTCTCTTGGAAAACACTTTTAAATTTATTCTCGTGATTACCGACCTTTAAGTATATAATCGCATTGAAGAGTTATAATTTCATTCTCAGAAGATGTGTCACCATTTGAGATCATACTGATTTTCTAGAGATTTTCTACGTCTTGTTAGTATACAAAAGCAAGACATTGCCAGCGGTGAGTTGTCCGAACGGAGTAGGGGGAGGGGGGGTCATGGCAGGCGATTACAATTCTACAGCACCCAAGACGCCTATTGATGATCCCCTAATAATAAATGCCTCCAGGTACTATCAGTCGATGTTACTCTGTAACCCAGGGTTACAGGACTCGTAGTCCAATGGCAAGTGGTCACCACTAGATGTTGAAACAGATTATTTTGAAGCCGTTGAAACGTCGTAACCGTCTTGTTGAAGGACAATAATCGTCAGTTAAGACGGATTTTGATAGGTAAAAATCAAACTCACTGTCTTCTGTCTTTCTTCCGAGGATTTGAATATTTTTCACCCACGAAAGGTTTAGCAATCTACCAAGATCGAGATGATGGTCAAGCATGTCTGAAATCATTAATCTCTTGACGATATTGTAATATTTGGACCAAGCGTTGTCATTATTTCAAACAAAAACGTTTTGGCAGCTGACGAGTCTCTTCCTCTTCTCCCGTGAAATGAAGTCAAATTGTCTTCGCCGCTATTCACGCTCGGGCGAAAATTCTTATTATAATACGTGTTGATGTATGAAAGGGATTAGTCTGTTCTTGGTCAGGCCCAGCCGAGTGTGCATGTGAGAAGTGCTTTGTTTCCGTATCGGGCAGGGCAGGCTGGACCCTTCTCACATGTAGACGAGCAGAAAGAAGACGAGCCTTGCTGGCTAGCTGCCCGTCATAAGATTATTCCAGATCCCTTGCTTCTCAGAACTACAGCTTAACGTCACCTCTCTGAATAACCATCTGCGTGAGCATGCAAGATACTCCTTCATCGTATTCCGAGGAAAATTCAAATAAAATGCATACATTGTAATTTACAGTAGCGTATGTTATAATTCTTTTCCGCTGTTCTGATCTTGGTGAACGAACTGAATATTCAAAGTGCTCACCCTCGGAGCCACGCACATCAACTCATGTTCAGTACAGTAAAGGACTGTGCATTATTTTTGCACAATGTATTTTGTTTTGAGATACATTAACGGTATTTTTCGTAGACTGGCAAGTGGTAATACATACTATACAAACATTAGGAAGAGGGCTGCCTAATGGAGTGGGTGAGTACAATCTTAGCTCACACATAGAGACATGGGGTCGTTTTCCTGCAGGGATTCAAGATATTTGCAGACGAGTCTTTCATTCCTGGAGATACACATTTTCCCTGCGTTCATTCAGAGTACGCCGGAAGTGAGTATGGGAACAAATGGGTCTGAACATACAACTAAGTACTTTATCCCCCAAGTGCTGAGGTTACAAATACGTATAATACAAAGTTGAGCACGAAAAAGCTGTTCCCTTTTGCAGGCGGCTGGTTCACTTATTCCTGCCTCCTGTTTTGTTTCCTTGTCAACTGTCTTTGGAAGACTGTCTCATTCGTATACCCTGTGCTCAATTGCGGCGTGGTGCATGATGGTTACACGAGGCAGCTATGCGCAATTGTTTCAATACGCGTTGCCATATTCATCTAGCAACACTAGCCTGTTATGCCAATTTCCTCGAAATAAACGTGACGGACTCTCGTCAATGCGAGCTCAAAAAACGTCAGTTACTGCAGGCGTGAGTAGCAGGCCTCCATTTTATGAGATATACCACACAGAACCTGTTGTGCGCTACTTATCAAGAAATTATTGATGCTATATGATTTTATAAATAGCTTACCTTGAAGGAAAATGACGACAAAATGCTCCCTTGTCTCCTCGGTGGACCCTGCTCGTAAGCTGTTATTGTAACGAATCCAGTATTTCGTTAATTTGACTGCACCGACTCGTACTGACCACTTTTGTACGGTGCCACCAAAATACTGAGCCGTGTTTCCAAGGGCAAGCAGCAGACAAGCAAGGTAGGCTTCTCAATTTTAAGGCTACTAAAATGTATTACAACGTTACCGTTTGTTTTTGGTGGTCACTAATATTTTATAGCCGGTTATTTTCCAAGTTAAACCTCACCCCAAGATCTTTAATAATAATAATAATAATAATAATAATAATAATAATAATAATAATAATAATAATAATAATAATAATAATAATAATAATAATAATAATAATAATAATAATAATAATAATAATAATAATAATAATAATAATAATAATTGGACGGGACGCAAACCACGGTATATTCGACCAAGAGTGTATCATTCCGTATTTGCCTCTCGTGTGTTCGGAATGTATGGTTTGTACTGTGATTTGAGAATATGGCACAAAGACAAGTTGGGACTGGTTTTAAAGGGACGAATTATCGGAAGCCTGCAAGCAGCTCAGGCAGAGACCGAAGTTTCAGCAGCTCTGAATGTGCCACAAAGTGTCATTTCCAGGTATTGGTGACGGTTCCAGGACACAAGATATGTTAATCATAGGTCAGTATAGGGCTGACCAAGGGTTAAAACTCCACAACAGGACCGATATCTGTCATTAACTACACGGTGAAACCAGACGAGGCTTGCTTGACAACTCTCCGCTAAATTTGCGACTGCCTCAGGAGTTAGTGTTTCTTGGCAGACTGTGTACCGGAGACTCAGAAAGACTGGTCTCTTTGCCAGACGTCCAGTGGTATGTATCCCGCTTACTCGAAACCACAGAAGGGCTCGATTACTGTCGGCTCAGTATCATCCAAATCGGCTCCTTAATGAATAAAGGAATGTGCTCTTCACAGATGAGTGGAGAATCAACTTGGACAACGATTCTCATCGTGTATACATCCGGAGAATTCAATTCCATGAATCCCGTGAATTTCGACAATGTTGTGAGATGTGCATCAGACAATGGTATGTTGTTAAACGGGATGAAAAATCAGGTTATAAGTTTCATCAAGAAGAAAAGTCCTCTCAGTTTTAATTAGTGCTTTTTGAATATGTTTCAATTATTAAATAAAGTAGCCTTGGGTGGGGGTCCCGTGCACTGGAGCAATGACCTAATTCGGGTATTTCCAAAGACGTATACGCCCTCTCCTTTAGATCCTTGCTGCAACCACTTCAATACTATCAAAAAAACATATACAGTATGTAGCCTTTCTTTTACTATCTCCTTAATGAAGGTCTTTCCTTACATTAACACCAAGGTACTTACAGTGATCCCCATGAGGTACTTTCACCTCATCAACACAACAATGTATTTGTTAATGCCCTTCAGTACATAGCAGGGCTCAGGTTATGAAGCCTGCCATTATGCCAAACCAAATAATCATACACTTGCATAAACATAATATAATTGAGTATTGTAAGTAGTTGATACATTTTACGTAAACATTGAGTTATATTTCATTTTATTTTAATTTTTTAATTTAAATTGTCATAAAAATTCATTTTACAATTATTAAAGGTATTTACAATATTTACTATTAAAACTAAATCTTGAAAATGTTACTAAACTCACAGTTACATAACATTTATTTAATAATCTAAGTTTTGAGGGTGCTTCTTAGTTTCATTAATTTCACTGTAGGTACAACTTCCAGGACTTTTTCTGAATAGCTTTAGGTTACTTACGTCTCCAATTTCAGCCGGGAGAGAATTCCAGGAACGTATGGTCTCTGGTACAAATGAGTATTCATACATACTGCTCTGATGAGTGGGGGAGGGTGCTCCACCTGCGGAAGAGAGGTAGTTCAAATCTATTCTGGTTCTGAGAAATCTAGTTTATCTTTATGTAGTATTTTATGCAGAAGAGAAACATCATGGTACTTACAGTAGGTCTAACAATTAATCTTAATCAAGACAGTTAATGGAGAAATGGGCTGAAGTAGGAATGAAGTGGAACATCTGGAATGAAACGAATCCAGGAATTATGCGCCCCTTGAAGTTTAGAACCAAGTGAACAACTTATATTATTGTATATTTCAAACCCTTGAAGGTCCTTGGACTACCAAGCGACCGCTGCTCAGCCCGATGGCCTGCACATTATTAGGTGTCATGGGGTCACCACGACGAATCCTCTCGGCCGTTATTCTTGGCTTTCTAGACCGGGGAAGCTATCTCACCCTCAGATAGCTTCTCAATTCTAATCACGTAGGCTGAGTGGACCTCGAACCAGCCCTCAGGTCCAGGTAAAAATCCCTGACCTGGCCGGGGCCTCCTGGTAAGAGGCATACACGCTACCCCTAAACCAAGGGGCCGGCTTGTTATTGTATATTACATCACCATAACCAAATATTGGTCGTTTTAGTCTTTGAACGAGCAATTTCCTGGTATTTACATGTAGGGAGTTTGTATAGTGAGCGCTGTGAACCGAATACAAGTTGACAATTTTTTCTTGCATGCTCTATCCTACTCAAAATACTTATCAAAAATGATTTCAGGTTCTTAACGGTATCTTTAAGTGCTATAGATGTATATAACCGGTATATTGATGCTTTCTAATTTGGCATGCGTTTTGTTCGATCCTCTTTTTTAATGGGCTTACCTTCATTTTAGATAGGTCCTCGTTTAATTTCATTGTTGCTTCTCGTATGTCAAGCGGCTTGGAATAAATGTACAATTTTATAGGCCATCTTTCAGGTTTCTTCCCCCTTTTTATGAAAAAAATCTGCAAATTCTCTATGATTTTTAATCATGTTACTGCATAAGAGATGACAATACATTTTGGATTCTCATTCTTCGCAGTTACACCTTTCAGCTGGTGGATATAATGAATTTGTCTTCGGTTTACTGCACTTCATACTCCTAATACCAAAATCAGGAGACGGTCTACTTGCTTTCTTAATCACTTCAGTGTGGGGACAAGGTCTCTCTACACCAGAGGTTCTCAGCTGGGCGCCCGTTGAGACTAGATCAATCCGGTCGGGATGACCTCACGTAAATGCGGGCAGCTTACGTAGCAAGCACATGTCACAGTGAAGCGAGAAGGAGAGAACACATTTTGCAGGGAAGTGGAAGGAGCAGTGGCGTTCGATTGACTACGAATGTGAAGATGATTTTCCGTTGTTTTCCATTTTGAAACCAGTCAAGTGCTGGGGCTATACCTTCATTAAGTCCACGACCGCTTCCTCTCCACTCCTAGCCCTCCCTTGCTCCATCGTCGCCATAAGACCTATCCGTGTCGGTGCGACGTAAAGCAACATGATGCCGTTCAAGAGACCTGCGCGTCTATGAGGATGGGTCCCTACCTATCGTGAATTTTAATAATGAATAGGGTACACACAACCAGCCCCGAGCCATCGGAATTAACCAGTTAAGTTTAAAATCACCGACCCTGACGGGAATCCAATCCGGAACCCCCTGGACCAAAGGCCAGAACGCTAACCATTTAGCCATGGAGCCGGACTAAACTCGTGTCCTCATCCCGAGGTGGTGCAGCTCTTTTCAGGTACAACCCAATGGAGGTGACTTGTATGAACCATTTCAACCACATACCAGCCTTCCCGGATCCCCGATACGCTACGGAGGCGCGTTATTTTCAAATACCCTACCAGGATGATTGTTCTTCAGAAAACGTCCATGGTCATATATTCCCTAAAACTATAAACTGTTAATTTTATAACAACAATGTTATGAACTAAATTCATACAGGATACCAGAATAGAATGCCACTACATCCAGTAAACAAAAGAGAACGAAGATGAAAATTGTGTTGGCTCTCTGATTATAACTGTTGCTGATACTTCATTTAGGACTTAAAATATCATGGCCAATAACACAGGGCATTTAACTGCATAAGTGAATCTGGTTCAGAATCTTCTCACTGCGATGTCTCCACGGAAGAAAGTGCCGTCTTGACATTTTAGGACAAGGATTAAAATTCGTACCTTCCATATTGTAGTTTCACGCATTTACTGAAAATTCGACCATAGCTCTGGGAGTTCCAGTTTGACGTGGAATCAGAGGGTGTGATAGTCGAGAGACGAAGCCACTGACTTCTCATCAATAGGCCGAAGTTCGATTCCCAGTCAGCACACGTGAGTGTTTTGCATTTGAAGTCATGTCCCTATGTTTTGGATTCCAAGCAAAAGTAGAAATCCCGTTGTTATGATCACGGCATAAAACGTTACGGAAAACTACACATTTTTACATGGAATTCGATCCAATGGGAAATGAATTTTCATTTCAAGAATACCACTTGTTAGCCCGGGCCCAAACCGCGGCCGCATTGGTGAGAAGCTACCGACGATGTCATTCGGTTCTCACGTCCTCGCAGGATTCTTAACATTCCAGCATGAAAGTGGAGACATGATGGAAAACCACTTACCAACAATTTAAGAATGGGAGTCATCAAAGGTTGAGTACCGGCCTCCGGGTACCAAGTTATGAGTTGGTTTTATGAAAAGAAATTGAGAGTACAATAGGCATATCAGGTGGCAAACGATCGCTGGTGAGACAATTGGTGCTCACTCCACAAAATTAATTAAAACTCAGCAATAGATGGCACAAGAGCCTCCATGGCTCAGGCGGCAGCGCGCCGGCCTCTCACCACTTGGTTCCGAGGTTCAGATCCCGGTCACTCCATATGATAATTTTGTTGGACAAAGCTGAGGCGGGGCAGGTTTTCCTCTGGGTACTCCGGTATTCCCTGTCGTCCTTCATTCCAGCTACACTCTTCAATATAATTTCATCTCTCAGGCATTAATCATTGCCCCAGAGAAGTTCGACAGACTTCGGCAGCCGGCACTAGTCCTACTCTCGCCGCTAGATGGGGGCTTCCATTCCTGACCCGATCGAGAGACAGCAAACAGGCTGTGGAATAAATGGGTCAGTAGCGTTCCTCTGCCAGTTGGTAGAACTAAACGGAGCGTCGGTATTCACACAACTTTTCATTTAATCTCAACACACTACGCTACGAACACGCAACAGTGAATACATTCCTCCGCATGGGATAGGAATGAGGAGGGGCACCCGGTCGTAAAACTGGGCTAATCTGAAGTAATTGAGAAATGGTCAGAGAAAAACAAGAAATTATTACTTTTTTGCTAGTGTTTTAACGTTACACTAACACATTGAAGATTTTCGATGATGCAAAGACAGGAATGTGATAGGATTGGATAGGTAGACTAGTGGCCATGGCCTTAAACCATAATAAGCCATCTTCAGGGCTGCCGACGGTTGGATTCGAACCCAGAGTCTCCGGAATGCAAACTCGCAGCTATGCGACCCGAACCGCGTGGCCAACTCACTCGGTAAAGAAATTATTAATATTATTATTACCATACAGGCTAGGGCTTCAGTGCACTAAGCCATCCATATGGATTCAAAAAGTTGGAAAAGAAACAGTCGTAGCAGATGAATACCATTTTGAGAATAATCAATATAATACTTGCTCTCGCTTGTCTTTCAAATCCTAAAGACAGTAGAGTATCTTCACATTACATTTGCGCAAGTCATGATTCGCTTCATTGAAAAGCAAATTGGTGTGAAATCAGTAGCGAATCTACCGGAATACATCAGTCGTTGTAAATTTAGTTATGTTATTACACTTTACTTAAAAGTTCCCTTCTCTTATATCCCAGGAGTATAATTCAATTCTCTCTTTATTTTTCGCCTTTCTGTTCTAATTTTGTTAGATTTAACAATTTAACCATTTTAGTAACAGCAAAACATTCTCTGTACGACAGTCCAAATCATGTTAGAAGGAAGTTCTTAGCTTCCTAATATGCTAATATTTTTGTCAGCTTATCGTCGCTTGTTCTTGTGGGACAAGGGTGGTTGTTGTAGCACACTAATTCCCCCTCCTCTTTTTCTAGTTCCCCGACGCTACCGTGTAAAACCGGGATTTTGTACTGCGGTGTTTTGACGTTCTGGGTAGCCAGTACCCAGCCAGACCCACTGGCCACAAACCCACACGCTACACTGCACATCTCCCCAATTAAACCAACACAACATGTCCAGCCTCTCTGTCACTGGGTACACGGCGTGGTCCGGCTTTTAATGTTGTGTACCCCCATATCATAGTGTGCGAGCGGGGAGGGGAAGGGAGGGGGAGGTTAGTTAACACCACTCATGCATTTTCATGATGTACAAATTAGAATTATAGCGAGGACCGTGAAGAGCGGCTGAGAGAGAGAGGGTGGCACAAATGTGTGATAGACGGATATGAAAACTTCAAAACAAGAAATTTAATATTTATGAAAAGAGCCTTATCATATTTAGTTTTGCAGTTAAATTCATAGCAAAATCCAAGTAAACTTTTTTGAAGCTTCAGCCAGAGAGTTGTTTCCTTGGTTTGAACACCCTACTGAAATGCTGCGGAAGTGAAATAAAAATTGAATAAGCTTCTCATGATTTCTTGTGTAACATTTCACTCATCAACAACCATTTAAGATAATAAGTGATTACCTCAGCGGATCGGTAGTCATATGATCCCAAGCTCGCGGGTTTTTATCCCACATGAGGTAGTTGATCTTGGAATGGCAGTCAAAAATCTCCATGCGACTTTTTCCTTGCTGGCCTCTTTCCAAACTTTATTATTATTATTATTATTATTATTATTATTATTATTATTATTATTATTATTATTATTATTATTATTAATGTCCGTTTCACCCTCTTTGGGGTACGATAGATCTATCAATGGTTAGTGAGTCGTGTTTTCCTGTCCTCCCAGTAATTTTTCATTATTTCAGATCTTGCCTTCCTATGTTCTTCAGAAATTCTGTATAGTCGTTTGGGCTTCACCCTGTCCTGAAACCTCTTTATTTTATCTTTGGTTATTTTCTTTCCAGATCCATCTACAAGCATCTCTTCTGTAATTTGGAATTCACGTACGTCCTTCTCGGTTTTCTTAAACCAGTTCGGCTTGGTTTTCTTATTACGGAAATAGTCGAAGATTCTTTTAGTTATCCTTTTCGGATCTATTATTATTATTATTATTATTATTATTATTATTATTATTATTATTATTATTATCTAGCCTAGATATTTGTCCATGCTCTCTCTTTTGTCAACCCTACTGAGAGAGACGTATCATTGACTGTGTGTTTATGCAGTGGTTGGCACTGTCATGTGTTGTGTGCAAATGAAGAGATGTGTTTTAAGACGAACACAAAAACCCAGTCCCCGAGTTAGGGGAATTAACCAGATCGGGCTAAAATACCTGGCTGGCTGAGAATGGAACCCGGGGCTATCTCAGCTACTCTTACCATTCATCCATGGAGCCAAACCATTTCATATTGTTGTTGTTGGCATATTAACTATCTCTCGTGGCGCACAAAATTAAATTAACCCCACCATTGACACCATCCAGTAGAATTCCGCTTTCTCCGCTAGACAGCAACACAATCAGAATATCGAAACTGATAGTCAGGCTGCCTATGTGGCACAAATTCAGAAGGTTTGCAACACGGTAGCTGAGGCATATTTATTTATTTATTTATTTATTTATTATTTATTTATTAATTAATTTATTTATTTTAAACTGCACCGACAAATGGAGGTCTACAATGTCATATTGGCACTACTAGCACGACTAGCATGCAAATTTGAATAGGCGTCATATTTCTTGGTGTTGGGATTTCATTTTCCGCCAGTGTAAAAAGTTATTTTCTTTACGTCCCACTAGTCTGTGTAAAATGAGAGGAGAGAAATGGTGAAAAGAATGGGTATATAATGAAAGAATAGCAACGTTTCTAACTAGCATGCTTGTAGGATTACGCATTGCTTCATATACGAAAGCATAAACAGACACATTGAGTCAACTATCCAAATGATCAAAGTTAGGCTATTGTCGATTTGTTGGCTACTTGAGATGGATATCGTCGTTGGGCCTCGAAATATCGTAATGTGAGCATGTTAAGGGGAGAAATACTGACCCGCAGCACATGTATCACAGAACGAAAATTCGTTGATATGATCCATGCAAAACTTAACCTTAGATGACAGAACCTGCCTCGTCAGAGTTCTGGGCTAAAATATAATCACATAGCGGTTTTTGTAGGCGCAACGACGGTTTGTCGTTGGTTTTCTTTGATAAGAGTCCCAAACGTGTTTGGTTCATGTAGGCCTTGCTGCAAGTACAGAAAATTTCATAACCTCAGAATGTATAGTGGGAACGATCTAACTTTATTTGTATAGTACGCGCACCTTTTCTTGAGCCCGAATCTCCATAGTAACGAATGGGAACCAGGGCTCAAGAAAAGGTGCGCGTACTATACCTGAATATTCCCCGTCTCGGATGAGGTCTATAAACTTGAACATTATTGTAACCAATCCTTGAACGACTTAATTAATATCCTCTATCACTTTCCCTTAAGATACATTTTGAATACAGTCGTCGCATCATTATGTTCTGTTCAAGAGTCTTTCAATCATTACTTATGAATTACAATATTCTTCTTATATTTCGTTGTGAATATTAGTATTTCCAAGGCTAAAGTGATATCAGTTGAGAAGAAACCCGAGAAGACTGAATGTCTGGTCAGGAAGAAAACTGGAACAGGTGAATCGTTTCAGGAATTAATCACGTGGATTCTTTCAGGATGATAGTATAACCTACAGAATGAAACCGAATCTAGGTATAGCAAAGCTAATGCAATAAACTGTCAGTTGCGATCAACGTATTCTATAAGTAAGAAGTCAGCTCTAGGACGAAACTGTCTTTACATCGGTCTGTTTTCAGACAGACTTTGCTGCACGGAAGTGGAAGCTGTGTTGACTCTGGCTATTGTATTCGTAAGATGGGGGACAGCGTTGCTCAACGTCCGTAGGTTTTAACCTTAAAATACCCTACACGTGTCCTCCGGGTGGTGCTAATCGAGCAACAACAGCAAGATGCCGCCGTACTGCCCTACAGGGCCTCACGGCTATGGCTATCGTGCAACGAACTTAAATAATAGTCCTTCTGAGGACTCACATTCACACACCCGAACCTTCGACTCTGTATTAACCATCTGCCAACTTAACATAGAAGGCATTAGTAAGGCAAAAAGTGAATATTTATCCAAGATCCTTCATGTACTCTCCGTGCATGTGGTAGTACTCCAGGAAACTCACACTGAAGATGACCAGCAACTGAAACATAGGGCTAAAAGTCTAGGATACCAACTAACGGTAGCAGTGAATGATCCTAAGTATGGCATAGCCTCCATTCTCAAGAACGATATAGTAATCTATGAAGTAATGGAACACGTTACAAACGAAGCATTCTTCTCCTCATCTATAAAGGTAGATAATGTCGT
Source organism: Anabrus simplex (assembly GCF_040414725.1). Classification (NCBI taxonomy): domain Eukaryota; kingdom Metazoa; phylum Arthropoda; class Insecta; order Orthoptera; family Tettigoniidae; genus Anabrus; species Anabrus simplex. The sequence goes on from NC_090265.1 coordinate 450,537,759, forward strand.
GATTACTAACATATATAAACCATCTAGCGTCAGCTGGCCATAGCACAGAATGTTGGTACCTCCAGAAAACAGCATCATTCTTGGAGACTTCAACAGCCACCACACGCTATGGGGATACGATGAGTGCAATGAAAATGGAGACAGGCTATTTGAATGGATGGATGCAAGAGACCTTAAGCTAGTGTACGATGCCAAGGACAAAGGAATTTTCTACTTTGGTCGTTGGAAAAAAGACTATTCGCCAGATCTCTCTTTTACCTCCTATAACCGTATGCCAAATACCTCAATACACAGACAGGTACTGAACAATTTCCCTCGGAGCCAACACAGACCCATAATCTTTTTTTTTTTTTGCTAGTTGCTTTACGTCGCAACGACACAGATAGGTCTTATGGCGACGATGGGACTGGAAAGGGCTAGGAGTGGGAAGGAAGCGGCCGTGGCCTTAATTAAGGTGCAGCCCCAACATTTGCCTGGTGTAAAAATGGGAAACCACGGAAAACCATCTTCAGAGCTGCCGACAGTGGGGTTCGAACCTACTATCTCCCGAATACTGGATACTGGCCGCACTTACATAATCTATAGATTAGGTCTTCAGATCCCTGTTATTAGGTCTGTACCCATACCTAGATGGAACTTCCAGAAAGCTGACTGGAAGACATTTGCACACAGATGCCAACATTAGGTGGATAGCTCCAACGCCATGAAATTACTGGAGGTTTGTTGGGCTAATAAAATCAGCTGCAAAAAGAACTATTCCTCGTGGCTATCGGAAGGATTACATATCTGGTTGGAACGAGGAAACAAGTCGATTGTTTGCTGAATAATTACAAGAAAACAGACAGGAGAAGGCAACTGAATTTCTGAAATCTCTAGATAATGCTAGAATAGAGAAGTGGATAACAACTGTACAAAATCTCAACCTCACACACTCTAGTAGTAAAGCGAGGTCCGTAAACTAGATCCAACTTCCACACCACTGAGGATGCAGACCTCCATTAATGTGGAAACTATAGCAAACTACCTGGTCTCTGTATCATGGGCTCCGGGGAATAAGAAATTCACAAAACAAGTTAAGTCGGAACTAAGACAGACATAACAAGAAATCCAACCAAATTACCAATATTCAAGTCTGTTTTCCGCAGAAGAAATACAAAATGGTCTCGACTCCCTTTGTAATGGTAAAGCTGCCGGACTTGAAGGCATATTCCCAGAACTTTCAAAGAACTGTGGTCCAGCAACCAAGCGCTGGCTTGCCTCTTTCTTTAGTAATGTCATGCAGTCTGGCCGACTGCCTCCCCTGTTTAACAAAACTAAAATTATCGCTATCTTGAAACCGGACAAGGATCTCAAATTACCTCAAAGCTACAGACCAATAGCCCTACTAAGCGTAACTTACAAGCTTCTGGAAAGACTCATTCCTAACAGGATGGCTCGTACGATTGAATGCCTCATTCCGATTGAGCAAGCTGGTTTTCGTCATGGTCGTGACTGCAGCGATCAGTTGCTCGCTTTGGCTTCCTTTATAGAAAATGGATTTTAGAGGAAGAAGAAAGGTCTATCCGTGTTCCTCGATCTTACCGCCGCCTATGACACAGTCTGGAAAGAAGGCCTCCTCCTGAAACTCAGCAGAGCAATACCATGTCTCAAGATATTCACTCTAATAAAAAATAAGCTGGGAAATAGACATTTCCAGGTTCATACAGAACATGTCCGCAGTCGTTTCCACAAACTCAACAATGGTTTGCCACAGGGTTCAGTGCTGTCTCCAATTCTCTTCAATTTATACATACACGACCTTCCAGAAACCACATCTCGCAAGTTCGTCTATGCAAATGGCATCAACCTCACCATACAAATAGCAGACTTCAGTGAAGCTGAAGAAATCCTATCCCAGGACCTTGAGAAGATGGACGGTTATTTCACAAAGTGGCGATTGACACCTAGCCCTCTAAAGACAGAAGTAGCTACGTTTCACCTCAGTAACAGGAATGCAAACTACCAACCGACAATCAGGTTCAGAAATCACACCCTGCGATGTAATGCTAAATCCAAAAACCTCGGTGTAACTTTAGATAGATCCCTAACCTACCGTCATCACCTTCAGAAACTGGCAGCTAAACTGAAAAGTCGTAACAACCTTCTGAGTAGACTACCTGGAACATCATGGGGTGCAGATGCGAATTCACTGCGAACAACTGCTTTAGCACTAGTATATTCTTCAGCTGAATACTGTTCTGCTGTGTGGCTGAATAGTTCCCGTACTCGTCTGATCGATGTCCAGCTGCGCCATACAATGAGAATCATATCTGGCGCCCTGCACTCCACTCCTGTACAATGGTTACCCGTAGTGAGCCACATTCAACCTCCTCACATCAGACGACAAAATGCCCTCGTCAGATTATGGACTAAGGTGATGATGAACAGCTAACTTCCCATACACCAGGATACAGAAGAAAACGCCGCAGCGAGACTGAAATCCCGGAAACCTGCCTGGAACTAACTGACATACCTTTTAGACCTGACGAAGCATGGAAGCAAGAATGGGCCACATTACACCCACATGGTCTAATCAACATTGATGACCCAACAGCAAAACCTCCTGGGTTCAACCTCCCAAGCACCATTAGGACTAAATTAAACAGGATACGCTGAGGCGTTGGAAGAACTGCTTCTGCACTACACCAATAGGGGTGGTTGGAGTCTCCTTCCTGCAACTGTGGTGCTGAAGTGCAAACCATCAGCCACATCGTGAAAGAATGTCCTCTACGAGCATTCACTGGGCCTATGGAGGAGCTACATCAAGTAACCCCTACGGCACTCAATTGGCTGGAAGGACTTGACATCAGCTTGTGATGAAATCTCAGAACCTGCAGTTGTGTGTGTGTGTGCGTGTGTGTTAGTTAGTATGTAAATACTCTATATTCATGTATATAAATATATTTATATTTTTCTAATAACACTTATATGTAAAATACATTTCAAACGATTGTCAAATGAAGCATCATACGCTAAATAAATAATTCGTAAGTTGTAAATAATAGACATGACATCAGCGAGAATAACTGCTAGTACCAGCAGGTGGGAACAATGATAGGAGGGTAGTCGTTGTCAGGAGGTAAATGCTAAGTTAGGAATGAACTCGAGGGATAAAGCTGTGCGTATAATCTGGCTTCGGTGGTGGGATCATTTGAAACGAATGAACAAGGTAGGGTACCAAGAAAAATAATGGACTGGGCTATGGAATGTAAGAGGAGCAGACGGAGCCAAAAATGTAGATGGTTAGACTCAGTTTCTAATTATCTAATGATAAGAGGTATGGAACTAAACGAATACACGGAAACTCGCAGACTGAGCGCTGAAAAAGTAACGAACTATAATATAATGATGTCTGTATATATATACAGTATATATACTATTAATGCTGGACTGAGTGGATGCTAGTCCCGCTGTCTAAAGTTAGTGAGTATCTCCTAACCGCAGGTCGTGTGTTCGATTCCTCGTCAGGTCAGGGATTCGAGCACCACTCAGTTTACCTGAGAACACTTAGAGGACCAACTGACTTTGAGACAGCGCCCCAGTCTAGAAAACCAAGAATAACGGCTGACCACACATCACCTCGAAATATGCAGGCCTTCGGGCTGAACAGGGTCTGTTTGGTAGGTCGTAGTTCCCTTTTCTGGGGGGAGGGGTTGGGGGGGTGTAGATGGTGGGGAGGGATCTAAGTGACTCACACAGAAAAGGACTGGCTTCCTGAGCCCAATTTGGTGGTTTCGATCTCGACTACGTCCGTTGTTATATGAAGGTGCGGTAGTTTTCTAGCATGTAAATGAACTTTAATGGAAGAAATCTCTGGGAATTCGGTGACTCCTAAAATCGTAAAACTAGTTAGTAGTACGTGAAACCTATATTTTAATTAATTATTATTAATGAATTGGTATAGGTACTGACATTGCTTATTGCTCGCTACTTAGTAGTCCTATCTTGCAGAACACAAGAAAATGATCGTAACAGTTAATCTAGGTCTACTGGGAGTGTGATGAGTGGGAGTCCGTTCCATAAAGTCTTGTTAGTCACTGCTGCTTAATGTGGCTCTACACGTGAAACTGCGGTAATTTTCCTATAGTAAAGGTCTGCGTGTTGCTTGCTGATAACAACGTGTCTTTGTTTACACCTTACGTGCCCGGAGACAGTTTGGGGGACACCCGCGGCGACAGGCTTTCAGCAAACACTAGTTGCAGACCTTGCTTATACTACAAGGGAACGCAAACAGTAGTACTGAATAAAACTTTTCAAAGTTTTAGATTTCTAAAATAACTTTAAATGTACTCTAGTGGAGGGAACTGAAATTCTAAATACTTACCGCACTATATTAAAATTGGTCTGGCTGGTTGTTGAATGGTCATCATCGTGGTACTTCATTGAGGTGTTCTGGAGAGTCCATGTTTCTGCACAGTATAACAGAACACATCGTGCACAAGCTTTGACCATCCTCTGCCTCAGTTTTAGATCTATGTTGTCATTACAAAAGAAGGACTTCGAACCTACCTGGAGGCCATGGTTGTTAAGGCATCTAACAGCGTGGTTAGCCGGTTCGAGACTTTCATCATCAGAATGTTGGCCGACAGGGCAGAAGAAGTGCTGGTATACCATTTCTAATCACTAGATTGCGTATCAAAAGCCCGGATTCAATTCCAAACCTCTCCACAGTGTTTACATGAAGTGAGGTCATATGATGCTGTTAATCACTAGATTGCGTAGCAAAAGCCCGGATTCAATTCCAAACCTCTCCACAGTGTTTACATGAAGTGAGGTCATATGATGCTGTTAATGGTGTTCCTTTTGTCGGATGGAGATGTTAAGCTTTTGTGCTATTCGACAAGAGCAGGCTGTGAGCCGACACAGGACTTCAGCCGTACTCTTCCTGCTATCGTACATCAGAGCATTCATTGCATCTCTTTAACTCCTTTAATGAGGTTGAAATCAGGAAGGGCATCCTGTCGTAAAAACTCACTACGAAAATTCGTGTACCTTCATACCCGACCCCGGAGAGAAAAGGCATATACAAAAGAAGGAATTCAATTTTATGAAGGCATTCCTTGTCGTTGCTATTTCCCTTTCAGGATTGTATAGAAATTTTCATGGGTTGCTTGGCTAACAAATGAAGAAGCACTGAACAAGGCAAAAGTTAACAGATGTGCAGGAAGATCTCTTCGGCCGTTAAACAGGGCTGCTCATTTATTGTAGCTCCCACGTACACTGACTGAATTCGAATATCAGGGTCCTATAAAAGAACCTTTAATATATAATTAATACCGTTGATACAACAAATTTGGTATACTCTCTACAGACTTTATATCCCATGGAAAAACTAATGAACGAACGCGCCAAAATATCAACTTTCTTTTTGAACACCAATGCAACGGGCCTTTCTTTTTACAATTGGCTTAACGTCGTACTGACACAGATAGGTATTATGGCGATGATGGGACAGGAAAGGCCTTGAGGTACAGCTCCAGCATTTGCCTGATGTGAAAATGGAAACCACAGAAAGACACATTCAGGGCTGCCGACAGTGGGGCTCGAACCCACTATCCGCCGGATGCAAGCTCACAGCTTCGCGGCCCTAACCACACGGCCAACTCGCCCGGTAGCCCGGTATGCAATTGATTAACACCTTGTTCTAGTACTATCATTTGCAAATGCTGTTACCATGTTATGACACCAATAAAGGTACGTCTTTAAAATTTGCCATGTTAACTTCAGCAACAATTAATCCGTGATCACCGAGTTTAAAAACAAATGCATATCCCAACCAAGTATATCACGTGATTCATCAGCCTGTTTTTACGAGGCACTATGTAAGTCCGTCACCAGACAAATTAACATTAAATACTGTAGGATTTCTGCGTACTTTCTAGTTAGGCGATCGATACAGTGGAGAGTAGGCTCTTTTACATCAGTAATAGGGCCAGCCAACTAGGGCTAGCGAATGTTTTCAGGAATAATTTGTCGCCATTTATTACAGCATAACTTGCAAGTTTGTTACCAATCAATCACTACTCCTCTGCATTTAGGGCAGTCACCCAGGTGGCAGATAGCCTATCTGTTGTTTTCCTAGCCTTTTCTCAAATTATTGCGATGAAATTGGAAATTTATTGAACATCTCCCTTGGTGAGTTATTCCAATCCCGAACTTCCCTTCCTATAAACGAATATTTGCCCCCAATTTGTCCACTTGAATGCCAGCTTCATCTTCATATTGTGATCTTTCCTGCTTTTAAAGACACCACTCAAACTTATTCGTCTACTGATGTCATTCAACGCCATCTCTTCACTGACAGCTCGGAACATACCACTTAGTCGAGCAGCTCATCCCCTTTCTCCTAAGTCTTGCCAGCCAAACTTTGCAACATTTTTGTAACGCTACTATTTTGTTGGAAATCACCCAGAACAAATCGAACTGCTTTTCTTCTCACTGTAAACGAAGCATGTTAACCTTTTGCAGTGTTACAGAAAATTGTATATTCCGATGATGTACTCCTCTGTACTGGTGGAAATAGTAGGCATATTCTTTTTGGCTATTTGGGAAGACGCTTCATGAGAACTGTGAAAGACATCTTACCAATGCAAGGGATTAGTTCTGTGGTTTGATAACACATTACCTTTAGTGTATACATATTACCACCGTCTGTTTCGTTAGTGACGTTCTATGGCCAGCGCTGATACCATAAATGACAAGCAATATTTTAGCAATGCACTGCTAAGTGGTATTGAACATATAAGTCTTCTTCAAACATTCCCAGTTTGAATCGTGAAATTCTATAAGTGTAAATGTTTATCCATTGACATTGTCTGGGATGTAGTACGCAATTTGATCTGCAAAAGTCAACTGCTTATCAATCCAAATTCATGGTGTTCTACCGTGACCAGCATCACTTAGTCCCCATCAGTGGACTTGGGAGACAGGTGCGCTTTAATGACAGGCATGTGTTATATGTGAATTTAGTGGGTTTCTCCTGTAAATATAACCTCATCACTAGCCAGGAATACTCTCTTGGTTTCGAATACTAATAAATCTTGAATAATAAAACACTGTTTTATACAGACCCATCACTGGAAAATCTGAAACCAGCTCAGAAGTGAACTACAACATTCAACTCTTGGGAGCCGCTAGAGAAATGGAGGCTACTTCATCCATGCACAAGAAATGAGGTATATTCAAACAGTAAAAAAAAAAAAAAAATTTTGCATAAAAATTTTAAAATTTCCAATAATAAAAAATTTTCATTTTAAACTTTCGTAGAACCGTATATCTCGCGTACGGTTTGACGTTTGAATCGTACACCGTGCATAGAGGACTGAAAACCGTAAAGGTGCGGTTCAAACCGTACGGTTGGCAACACTGAGTACAGACCTAACAGAGATGGTTCGTTGTGGGGTACGAGCCGTGTAGCTGTTAGCTTGCATTCCCGAGATGGAGGGCTCGAGCCCCACCAACGGCAGCCCTGAATATGGTTTTCTACGGTTCCCAGTTTCACACTATATAAATGGTGGGGCTTTACCTTGATTGAGGTTAGGGCCACTTCCTTCCCAGTCCAAGCCCCTTTCTATACCATCGTCGCAAAAACCCTATTTGAGGGAGTGCGGCGTCAAGCAATAAATAAATAAATAAATAAATAAATAAATAAATAAATAAATAAATAAAGAAAGAAAGAAAGAAAGAAAGAAATAAAGAAATAAATAAATAAAGAAATAACACATAGTTCATAACTTTTACATTCGACAATTCTATTAGTTCTATAGCACTTATGATCAAACCGATTCTAAATTACTGCATTTCCCTTCATGCTACTTGTTTGAATGTTATTTCGTGAAATTGAAGAAGACCACTCTGTCTGTCTGTTAGGTCATCAGCCCAGAGGCTGGTTGGATCCTCAAATAGCACCACCAAAGGTTATGCGGTTATAAGGAAACCCCAAAAACCAATGGAAGCACCACCATGAGGAGTACTAGGCAAGATGAAGAGTGAGTTAGTTTGCCATTGCTTTCCTCACTGGGTCAGAAAGTACTATTGCAGCACAGCTAACCCTATGAGCAGCACCTTTCATAACACTCAGATGCACTAGTCATGCTCCGAATGTCATTACTCAGCACTACCCATACCCCAGCAACTTCCATATTGTTACAGCCATGGATGTTGACTGGGACTTTGGTGGAAACTACACTTTACTCTGGCCTGTGCCAAGAGATGGATGCAAAAGTACTGTATCCATCAAGAAATGACAACAGGCAGGAAGACCACTCAATAAGGTTATTTCGTCATTCCTTTAGTATGATGCAAATAATTATAAAATCTCTAAATATAGGATAAAATCATACTTAAAATAATTCAATTTATGTATGTATTCAAGCCTTGGTTTTAGGAGTATCGGCGTCCAGGAGATGGAGTGAAGTGCGTGTCACATGGAGCCGGCCTTCAACACGAAAGACATGAGGTTCTCTCCGCCACGGTGCCGGCCAGGTTCGCTACCAAAGCGACGCCAATTATGTAATGAGACTGGCCGGGTCATACGGTACGGTGTATGTTGAATATTTAGCAGGCAGACAAAGGCAGATCGTCATTAGACCGCGGTATCACAAGACCAGCCAGGGAGAGACTTGTTGTGGTCACTGGGCTGTCTCACACAACTCATCACTCAAAGTGAAGACGATTCTGGGCTGACCCCAAGAGATCGTTAGTTAGCAGCCGGCTTGTGTACACTCGCAGGAGGCTAAGCGGCTTAGAAGACTTAAGTCATATTATTTCAGTAAAATCTCGTCGATGTTTTAAGTCTCATTTTATTGATACAATTCATTGAGTAGAAGATGTCTAGTTATTACACGTGTTTTTTGCAGAATTCCACTATCTCATCGAGGCAGCACGTTAAGAATGTGAAAAATATATATTCGTTTATATTGCAAATCATTAAGTGAATGCCCACCTCTCTTGCATAACGGTAAGCTCTATTAGCTGCTAACTTCGAAGACCAGGGTTCGATTCCTGGTTTTTCATCATCATCATCATCATCATCATCATCATCTGTTTACCCTCCAGGTTCGGCTTTTCCCTCGGACTCAGCGAGGGATCCCACCTCTACCGCCTCAAGGACAGTGTCCCGGAGCTTCAGACTCTTGGTCGGGGGATACAACTGGGGAGAATGACCAGTACCTCGCCCAGGCGGCCTCACCTGCTATGCTGAACAGGGGGCCTTGTGGAGGGATGGGAAGATTGGAAGGGATAGGCAAGGAAGAGGGAAGGAAACGGCCGTGGCCTTAAGTTAGGTACCATCCCGGCATTCGCCTGGAGGAGAAGTGGGGAAACCACGGAAAACCACTTCCAGGATGGCTGAGGTAGGAATCGAACCCACCTCTATTCAGTTGACTTCCCGAGGCTGAGTGGACCCCGTTCCAGCCCTCGTACCACTTTTCAAATTTCGTGGCAGAGCCGGGAATCGAACCCGGACCTCCGGGGATGGCAGCTAATCACGCTAACCACTACACCACAGAGACGGACTTTCCTGGTTTCTAATAATGTTATTTGTCTTTACGTTAAAGTAAATACTTTTTCGAATATTCGGAGACGCCAAGGTGCCGGAATTTAGTCCCGCAGAAGTTCTTATATGTAATTAAGTTACAGCCCCATCAGGCATATTCCGGGGCTGTACCTTAACTATGGCCACAGTCGCATCCGTCCCGGTCCTCGATGTTTTCTATCCCATAGTCTACGAAAAATTATACGAATTACTGCGAAGTTACACAAATGGGGAAAAAATATATCTTAAGAGAACGTGCAGCAGGTCAGCAATTGCCACTGGCTTGTTTCAAGACGGTCGTGGCATAAACCCCGGCTAGATGCATGAGGATATTTAAAATGAAATGTCGCGTCCCTATAACGCGGATTCCAGGTAAACTGGAGGTCCCGTGATTATGATCACGACAAAAGAGCTGGCTTATCACTGGAAGAATACTTCTCTTCAAGCACTCGATCAGGGCAAACGTATTAAAGTCCAGACTTTAGTTTTTTGTTTTTTTTTTTTTTTGTTTTTGCTAGTTGCTTTACGTCGCACCGACACAGATAGGTCTTATGGCGACGATGGGACAGGAAAGGGCTAGGAGTGGGAAGGAAACGGCCGTGGCCTTAATTAAGGTACAGCCCCGGCATTTGCCTGGTGTGAAAATGGGAAACCACGGAATACTATTTTCAGAGCTGCCGACAGTGGGATTCGAACCTACTATCTCCCGAATACTGGATACTGGCCGCACTTAAGCGACTGCAGCTATCGAGCTCGGTGACTTTAGTTTTAAAACGTTGCGTATAGAACTAAGGATTCAAATCTGTAGCTACTTATGTCCTAACAAATACTGCTAAAGATAAGAATTAGACTTGAAGATTCATTAAAGAAAGTAAATAGATGTGTACGATACAATGCTGAGGACGGTAATGAAGAAACGGTGCAGATTTTCGATTCCTGAGATGTTGTTTTTAGACCGATAGTACTCTTCGGATGGGCATTATTCATCAATGCGGTCTTCCATTGGTTGCATCCGTGGCTCAGACGGCAGCGCGCTGGCCTCTCGTTGCAGGGTTCCGTGGTTAAAATTCCGGTCACTCCATGTGAGATTTGTGCCGGACAAAGCGCACGTGGGACAGGTTTTTCTCCCCTGGCTTTCCCTGTCATCTTTCATTCCAGCAACACTCTCCAATATCATTTTATTTCATCTGTCAGTCATTAATCATTGCCCAAGTGGAGTGTAGCATGCTTCTGCAGCCAGCACAATTCCTATCGTCGTCGCTACAAAGGGTCTTCATTTCATTTTTGACCCAGTCGAATACTGCAAACAGGCTGTGGATTTTCATTGTCAAGGTCTTCCATTGAACGAAGGCGTACAGTATAATCTTATTTCAACTGACTAAGATTAGTTGGAATCAACAAAAACTTAGAAGATACTACCGTGACGCGAACCGTTATGGTAATAATAAGGAATGATTTAGTCACTGTGTATGTCCCCAGTACATTGGCAGTGAAGCACTGCCGGCAGACCTGCTCTCACCTGTTCGAGAACGTGAAATAAAATCTGTTAGCCCAGGTGCGACCACTGTTGTTTCACCTGTCCATAGCGGAACAAGCGGAGAACATTCTTTTCCGGAACACAAACGATTCTAAGGTATAAAGTTGCCAAGATAAGCTTTTTGCACTCAACCGGATCCCATACTTCTAAATTAGAACTTCATTATTTGTATTGTCCGACTCGTTGCCTGAATGGTCGGCGTACTGGCCTTCGGTTCAGAGGGTCCTGGGTTCGATTCCCGGCCGGGTCGGGGATTTTATCCTTCATTGGTTAATTCCAATGGTCCGGGGGCTGGGTGTTTGTTCTGTCCCTAGCATCCCTCCAACTCACACACCACGCATAACACTATCCTCCACTACAATAACACGCAGTTACCTACACATGGCAGATGCCGCCCACCCTCATCGGAGGGTCTGCCTTACAATGGCTGTACTCGGCTAGAAATAGCCACACGAAATTATTATTATTTGTATTGGTTTATACTGGTTTGAAGGACATCACAGTGCGGTATCCTTACAAGACGCCTAGACTGGAATTAGGGGTAACTTGTAAGTGCTCGATCTAATATACAATAAACTTATATATCCTATATATTACAGTCACGTCATTAACAACATGAATAAGAACTTAAAGAATGGTGCTTCCCATGAAAGAATTGAGTCAGTTTTTTACGTTCATATAATTTAGTATACTGTGACCATAAGTGCAACGTACCCCAAATTGTAAACTAAATAAATAAATAAATAAATAAATAAATAAATAAATAAATAAATAAATAAATAAATAAATAAATAAATAAATAAATAAATAAATAAATAAATAAATAGTCCGCCTCTGTGGTGTAGTGGTTAGCGTGATTAGCTGCCACCCCCGGAGGCCCGGGTTCGATTCCCGGCTCTGCCACGAAATTTGAAAAGTGGCACGAGGGCTGGAACGGGGTCCACTCAGCCTCGGGAGGTCAACTGAGTAGAGGTGGGTTCAATTCCCACCTCAGCCATCCTGGAAGTGGTTTTCCGCGGTTTCCCACTTCTCCTCCAGGTGAATGCCGGGATGGTACCTAACTTAAGGCCACGGCCACTTCCTTCCCTCTTCCTTGCCTATCCCTTCCAATCTTCCCATCCATCCACAAGGCCACTGTTCAGCATAGCAGGTGAGGCCGCCTGGGCGAGGTACTGGTCATTCTCCCCAGTTGTATCCCCCGACCAAGAGTCTGAAGCTCCAGGACACTGCCCTTGAGGCGGTAGAGGTGGGATATCTCGCTGAGTCCGGGGGAAAAACCGAACCTGGAGGGCAAACAGATGATGATGATGAATAAATAAATAAATAAATAAATAAATAAATAAATAAATAAATAAATAAATAAATAAATAAATAAATAAATAAATAAATATACTGTACCTGTATGATTTTTCTTATTTATGTCATTTAAGTAAATATCAGCCAAATAAGAGGAATATTGGACTCCATGTCAAGACTAAGTTGCGCATATTGAATTGCAACCATTTTCATGAGACGCACAAAAACATAAATGATGTTCACTCTACATTTTGGAATATGAACGTCCTTGCGGGAAAAACTCGTATTTAGTTGATAAGGAGAAATGTGGAACTTCCGCAGTAAAATAACTGCATTAATCTCAGAACACTGTAACGGAGGTGAGTTCGACTCCATGTAAATTCTAGGATGGTGCCTTTCTTCAGACAAGGCCACTCTCAATATTAGTCGCAAATACACAGTATGTGAATGAAAGACTCCCAAATCTTCTTTTACGTGCCAGCAAATCTACCGACACGAGGCTGACGTAATTGAGCACTTTCAAAAACCACCGGCTGAGGCAGGATCGAACCTGCCAAGTTGGGGTCAAAACGCCAGCGCCTCAAGTGTCTCAGCTATTCAACCCGGCTATTTCATTGAAGAAGACATTGAGCTCTGCAAACACTAGGTCTCGCCAGCAAGGACTTAACAAAGTTCTTGGAATAAAATAACTATTTTAGATATACTCTTGTGCTCCATCTGGCTAACAGGGAATACAGAGGCACAATTTCACTTAGTAACAACCTTCGATATCTACCTCCCAGCGCTTCCGTTGAAGCATGTACAAATATGTAGTGCCTGCGGACAACTAGCCCAGGAACTGTTAGGTTGGCGGGGCAGATAATAGCACTGATTTGCCCCATGAAACAATAATTACCATCGTTTCCGAAAGGTGAGATTGCATTTTTAAATATATATTTGCTTTACGTCGCAGGGACACAGATAGGTCTTATGGCGACGATGGGATAGGAAAGGCCTAGGAATGAGAAGGAAGCGGCCGTGGCCTTCACTAAGGTACAGCTCCAGCATTTCCTTGGTGTGAAAATGGGAAACTATGAAAAATCATCTTCAGGGCTGCCGACAGTGAAGTTCGAACCCACTACCTCCCGGATGCAAGCTCACAGCTGCGCGCCCCTAACCACACGGTCAACTCGCCCGGCGGTGAGGAAAATGACAGGGGCGACTTCCTAGAGCTCTGAACTTTGGAGAGTTGATTGTTATCCACAGGTCCCCTAACTGAGTCTGTCACTACTTTCATCTACTTGTGCCAGCTCTTCAATCTCATCATTTCTATGCGACCTCCCTTGTTCCCTTCCCACCCCGACAGAATTATGTTTATCAAGTCAGAAGACTTGTTCACTTTCACGCTTTTCGGGGTTCTTATTTTTCGTTTGCTAACATCTTCATTCTTCGAAGTGTCAGACTTTTTCTTTTTTCTTTTCCTTCCGTGGAGGGTTAAGGAGGAATGTTCATATAATTTTACTTTATCTTAAAAATAATAATAATAATAATAACAGTACATTTTCAAGTTTTCCCAGCGGCCCGAGGATTTTATGGTTAATTCTTCAGGTTCGGCGACTGGATGTTTGTTTTGATGCACATCTATTATACAACACATCGCACTACAGACCACCATGCAAACAAACAATAGTGAATAAATCCCTTCACATAGGGTTGGTATCGGGAAAGCCAGCCTTAGTGCCCACCCCATATTACTGGGAAAAGGACAATAATAATCATGATCATAATCATCATCATTACATCATGATCATCATCAAGGCGAGGTCAGCGTTTTCAATAGGAAAGCTGATACATTTATCTTTTTACATAACGGTACTCTGTTTCAAATTAATTAATTAATAAATTAAAGAAATAAATAAATTCAAAATCTGCAAGGTGGTAAGGGATCAAATTCATTTGCTTTGGGCGATTAGCCAGTGTTAAAGTGTTCAAGACAGAATCCTCGAAGACAGTAAGAGTTCCTGTTGCCCTGAGGCTGAATATACTTCACCTGCTCGAACAAGCGGAACGGTGGCACCTGGCTCTATTGTTTCATCCTTATTAAATGTTATTGTTGTGCCTGCCGCCCTCAGCAGACATCGCCTGGGCTTCTCCTCAGACCACTCACTTGTTTGCTCTCACCCCTATTCTGTCTTACTTAATAGCTGGTGATCAAGTAATTGGAAGAGAATATGGTGATTTGTGATCGATCAGCACTTGTGTGGGCTGTAATACAGACCTGCTGACACCGAATTACGGATGAATCCACTTTAAACTGGCATTCATTGTTCTTCCGGACAATGCCCTTTTAAGACAAATATTCCTTTACTCAACGCTTCCTAATGAATTCACATCGGTAGACAATTATTCCCATACGAATGACTATAAGAAAATATCAGGTCAATAATTCTAAGTTTGTCCAATGTTAAGGCCACCTCCATGGTGTAGAGGTAGTCTCGGGTTCGATATCCAGTTAGGTTCACTCAGGCTCATGAGATTAACTGAGGAGTTGTCTGTTGTGAGAAACAGCGGAACCGATCGTGAAAGTCGTTACGCTGATCACATGACAATGAAGTATTCGCTAGCCACCTGGGTGGGGAACGGTCGTATGGCAGCTCAAGGATCTGAATGAGTTGTTCTACAGTTTTGTTTGTTTGTACAATATTAAGTTGTAGTTTTGTAAAATGTGGAATTAAATGAAATAATTTTTGGATTTCAGTAAGTTAAGCTTGTTCAATTACTTAGGATAATCAATAATTATCTAATAAGACAGATTATCAATAATACCTCACAAGTAGCTTAACTTTTTTCTCAAGGGCGTAACGTACTCAAGACGCGCTGTAAGTATTGCTAGGACTCTGATTGTACAGAGGCAGGTAAAAGGGTTTTCAGCAAAACACACTAAACCGTGTCTGATAGTGTTGTGGTCTTATCCACAGCGTCACCTACGTACTGTTTAACGTGGAATCCGTACCACAGGAATGCAATTTTTATTTCCGGATTCCCATAGTCATTGGCCAATATTCGAACCGCAAGCTTCGTAGTAAGAAGCCGATAACGAAGTGCTCCTGTGCTCAAAAATATTTCCGCCAAAGAATCTGATTGCAGTAATCTGTTCACAACACCTGATATATTTTCAAACAGTGGAATACGTACTCCATGTAAGGTACTGAAAATAATAAATGTATTTCGTTTTGTCACAGGGTCAGTCAGAAAGAATGTAAAATCTTATAACGGGAACTCGAGGCAAACTTATATTATAATTGAACAATAGAAGTATTATCCTTTCAAATGAAACAGGAGAAATCAAGATTATGAACACTACGATCAGAATGCAGTCAAGTTGAGAAGGAGCTTTGCCCAGCATCGAACAGTCGCGCCGTATGTTGAAAGTAAATTAAGTTAAGCTGTATTTTATACCAACCTGGCTTATCTGTGGAAACATTTGGTGTTTTCTGTTCTACTTTGTTAGTTAATCCCACTTTATATGACTTTCTCACTCAGCATCGTGTATTCATCATTTCCACGGGATACTTCCATGACACAAAACGAATTAATTTATGGTAGGCTATAATATTCTCTCCCTTACCTTCGTTATATTTTAAGTAAATATCTTTACCTCTTCCTTAGAACAGGTGTTCCATACAGTCTTGACTCCCAGACTGCCTTTAGAGATAATTTAGTGGCACTTATTTCTTAATTATTTCGCCCTAAAGCCGTTTTCAACAACGTCTTCTGCGATGACCCGAGTCAACCTCATAAATGTTCACGTCTAATTTAAACCTGTCCAGTCTTACTGTGCACTAGCTGCTGTGTATCTGTCGTTGATGGGTTAGTTTTTGTAATATTCAAACATTAAAGCCATTTAGAGGAGATACGTAGCAGTTAGAGAGAGAGAGAGAGAGAGAGAGATCGGCCAACAACTGTGTATGTTATTGTTGATCAGTTTATGGTCTTAGGACGCTAACGAGCGAGCTGGCAACGCAGTTTGTGTTACGTAGCTGGGAGATAGTGGGTTCGAACTTCACTGACTGCAGCCTTGAAGATGGTTTCCCAATTTCACTCCGGACAAGTACTGGGGTTGTATCTTGATTAAGGTCACGATCGCTTGCTTTCCAGCCTTAACCCTGCCTACCCTATCGTCAACTCGCTTTTACGGTTGTCGCAGACGTCGACGTCCCGGAATTTTGTCTCGCAGGAGTTCTTATACGTACCAGCAAATTTACCGACACGGAGCTGAAGTATTTGAGCACCTTCAAATACCACCTGACTGAGCCAGAATCGAACCTGCAAACTCGGACTCAGAAAGCCAGAGCCTTAACCGTCTGACCCACTTCGCGTTGCGTCACCATAACACCTGTCTGTGTCGATGCGACGTAAAACAAATGTTTAGAAAAGCTTTTTGACGCTGGAGGCCATCCTTTTTCTTAGGGTCGCCGGTGTTAGAATATCCGAGGTTAAAGAAGTCTTTCACACCCGCCGCCCCTCATGTGATTACCTGTTCTCTTATTTTTGAATGATCGTTTCCTTCTCATTTCGATAGCCAAGCAAGTTTTGGAGAAATTAGCCAAATGGGTGGAATCTCCCACAAAAGGCCATATGGAAATGGAATTGCCTCCTGACGGTTTTAGTGAACATTTAGCGGGCAATGAATCCTAAGGAGGTTTCATTATGTGAGATATTGATTGGTGACATGCTTTTCCTTGCGACAATTGGCAGCCTGAATGTAATTTCAAGGGTGATAACCGATGCTACCAATGAGGTCTCCAGTACCATCGTGACGGCTTTCTTGGATGCTACAATCTACCAAACATTACATTAGTTATTGTTTTTGTATTTTGTGACGGAGTAAACTAGTTGTTATGAAGCAAATTAAACATTTCAACAGTTCAGCTTCATATGTTCAATAGTTCTGCATGACTCGGTTATCATTACACCCAGCCTTTGGTGTGAGACTGAAGTTGTGTATTTCAGTTCTTCATATGTACATCCGGATGTCAAAAATCGGGAAGTCGATGAATGCCTCTCATGGGGATTTATTGGCTGTCTAGACTCCACCAAGTGAAAGTAAGTTGGCTCCTCCACTCTGACATGATTTCGCCACTCTCCTGGCTCCTATGACAACTGATGCATCAAGTTCACTTAGCAAACATTGCTTTGCACATACCCTTTTATTATTATTTTCCTTGTCTTCATTCAAAGGGAATGGGAGGAACCAGTTCTTCATCTATTCCTTTTCATCAAGCACCATAGTTGGTAACATAACTAAACGCACAGAAATGAAAATGCCTATAGGCTACCTCTTGTTGATGAAGAAGCGACTGGCAAGTTGTGGGGTGGCAGTTTGTCCCCTCTAGTTTTGGACGTCATTCGTTCACATGTCATCCGAATTGTAGCACTCCATTAGGAGCGATAGCGAATGGCGTATTCTCAGATGATTCTTCATACAGGTAAAGCCCTGCTTTAATTAATTAATTGTGAGAAAAGCAACGGGAAACTACCTCACTCCTCAATTCCCTCGTACGCCTCTTCAGTGATGCCTAGGCCTACTATGACAGCTGTTGGCACAGCTGTGGAGGATCAAACCTGCCTTCGGGCTGAATACCTAACATACATTTTATTAATTAATTAATTAATTAGTTTATTTATTTATTATTCGTTTTAGGTAGCGAAGTTAGTGCTCTTGGCCCTCTCGTACAGTTAATGAATGGGATCAGAGTTTTGACTACGTGATGATATATAGTAAAATAATCTACACAGTAGTACATTACACTTTTCTAACTCACAGTCATTCACTCATCCAGTCATACGAATTTGTCAGCTGCATTCAGTAGGTAGTCTCGGCAAGTGGTTTTAAATTTATATAATGAAGTGGTGTATATGACACTGGCTGACAGAGAATTCCAAAGTCTGGAACCCGTCACAACAAAAGAATTGTTTTACAAAGAGGATCGGTGAACAGGAATGGGAGGAATCAGAGTGGGTATTACTGCTACGAGAGGAGGACAAATACTTAGGTTGCGATGAAATGTGACCAGTCGGTATATCTGTGCCAGTACGTGATAGGTCCGCCGATTATCAAGTTACGGCCATGAAATAAGGTTATAGTATGTGTATCACTACTCAGATTGTAAATAAATCTAAGGTAACTGCAGTTTCAAAGTCTGCTCATTTGTTCCGTCTACAAGTAGTCACAGTAGCCGAGGATGGGATATACTAGTGACTGTATGAATGTTTACAAAACACTAGATGCTAACCTAAAATATTTAAGAAAATTCAAAATAATTTTAACTCGCGTCTCTATTTCATATGAAAGTGGCAACAAACTGTTGACGTTAAGGACACTTCCCAGCTCACTATTGTTGAAATCGTACCCATGAACGGACCTCCAAATAATGAATATCACGGACGACATCATAGAATATCTTGGAGCTTTTAGGACAATAGTAGCCAAGCACAAATTCGTGGAGAAACCTGAAAGTGGTCCACAGAACGCAAGATGCAATACAGTGCATTTATGAAGGGATTTTGGTAGAATAAGAAGACAAAGATCATGAAGCCAACGAACAAGTTCAAATGCGCTCTTTGAATAATAATAATAATAATAATAATAATAATAATAATAATAATAATAATAATAATAATAATAATAATAATAGCCGAACATTTTTAACCAAGATTTGGGGATGAAATGGGGGTTCACTCATCTTCCTTAAGCTGACCTGGGAACTGTTGATATATGAGAGACATAGGTTTCGTCATGAAAGTCGAACAGGATATCGTCTCGTTGATCATGTGATATTCCAACATCTACTATCCATCTAAACATCCATTCTGACTGGCCAAGGGTCTTAATGAGCTGTATGTACCGCAGTATTTCAGGGGTAGGTGCTGTCTCAAAAGTGTGTGTGTTCATATTTTTGTATTCTGACATTGATTTAAATTGTATATCAAACGACTTTAAAGCTCATGACAGACCGGTAGAGGTTGTTGAAACCTGTAATATATTGGTCA
The DNA here is from genome assembly GCF_040414725.1 of Anabrus simplex. NCBI lineage: Eukaryota > Metazoa > Arthropoda > Insecta > Orthoptera > Tettigoniidae > Anabrus > Anabrus simplex. The sequence continues at coordinate 450,557,198 of NC_090265.1, forward strand.
TTTGTATTGTCACCTAATGGTGCAATAATTATTTCATGCTGACAGTAACTGTCACTAAGGGGAAGTTATTAATAATCGTTAGATACTTAATAATTCATTAAATGCATGACAAGAAAAATAACGAATTTAAAATCCTATTATAGCCTATGTATATACTATATATAACAAGCTGCTCTGTTGGGCATCATCCGGTCAGTGTTAAAAATCATGCTAAAATCCTACCGAATATTTTATAACAGAAATACATAAACTCCATTTGACATATTATAAATGATCATATATATAAGGAAACAAAGCCTGTGTTAACCGGGAAAACGTCTTAGGTGAGATTCTCTTAATGTGTCACGTTACCAATAATAATGGCGTATGGAACAAAATTTTCTAGGTGACTTGCGCGACACCACACCACCCAGTTTCCAAGACATGGGAATTAACTAATTAAGTTCAAAATCCCCCACTCTGCAGGGAATCGTGCTCAGGACCAATTGGATCAAAGGCCAACATGCTAAGCAGTTAGCCACGGAGCAGGATGTTGCACCAGACAATATATATATACACTGGCGGAAAAAATATCCAAACACCATGAAGTAAAGAATATAGAACACGGAGATTTTGGCAATATATTTGTCGAGGTAACATATATCGTTGGTTAAGGTACAAGACTACAGGCGCGAGAAAAGCCATCGCGAATGTGCCATGCTGGTTCATTAATAACCGGTGTAATCACCTGACTATTGAATGCAGGCATGCAAACGGGCACGCATTGTGTCGTACATGTCAGCTTGTGGGATAGAGTTCCATGCCTGTTGCATTTGGTCGGTCAATACAGGGATGGACAATGCCAGTTTTGGATGACGCTGGAGTTGTCGTCCAATGATGTCCCATATGTTCTCAACTGGGGACAGATCGGGGAACTGAGCAGGCCAAGGCAACATGTCGAGACTCTGTAGAGCACGTTGGGTTACAACAGTGACATGGGGACGTGCATTATCCTGTTGGAAAAACACCCCCGAGATTGCTGTTCATGAATGGCAGCTCAACAGATCGAATCACCAGACAGATGTACACATCTGCAGTCAGGGTGACTGGGATAACCACGAGAATGCTCCTGCTGTCATAGGAATTTGCTCCCCAGACCAGAACTCCCGGTGTATGTCCAGTGTGTCGACAATCGACAACGCAGACAGGTGGAATGCAGGCGTTCACTTGGCCTCCTCCTAACCAACACACGGCCATCATTGGCTCCAAGGCAGAACCGGCTTTCGACGGAAAACACAACGGACCTCTACTCGATCCTCCAATGAGCTCTCGCTTGACACCAGAGAAGTCGCAGACGGCGGTGGTTTGGGTTAAGTGGGATGCACTCCGCAGGGCATCTGGTTCGGAGCTGTCCTTCAAGTAACCGATTTCCAACAACTGCTAACTGCCGCTCGAACTGCTGATGCACAAGCAGTCCGCTGCGCCACAGCCGTACGACGAATACGGCGGGTCTCCCTCTCGGTGGTGCCACGGAGACGTCCGGAGCCTGGTCTTCTTGCGAATGTACCTTCTCGTGACCACTGCTGTCAGCATGCATACACAGTGGAGACATTCCTGCCAAGTCGTTTTCTGCAATAGCGCGGAAGGAAAATCCATCTTCACATAGCCCTATTACATAGCCTCGTTCAGCCTCAGTGAGCAGTAAAGGCATTCTTGACCCAGTCACTGTCACTCCGTTCAATCTCACAGGTAACTAACGCTCTCTCACAGTACAGCCCGTATTTAAAGCAAACCTGATATGCAACGTCACGGAGCCGCTACTAGCGCCACGCTAATGCGATTTGTGGGAAATTTGAATCAACATCATCTTTCAGATGTATAAACATGCTTAGCAACCTTCTTTAATCTAGCACAACGCCTTCTTGGTGTTTGGATATTTTTTTCCGGCAGTGTATAAACAGGGAGTATAATTTAAGATTTCGCTCTTATGCTCAAAGACCGCGGGAACCCCCAAGCGAATGCTATATGGCAAAATATAACACTACTCAACCAAAAATATTTTCTGCACTGTAGTGTACTTAACCATCACGATAATAACCTCACAACACACCTTAAAAGTCCAATAGTTACTAGCGAACTGCTGCGTCAGCTATCAGCCAGTTAAACGATGCCTTCCAATATTCCGCGGACAGTTTTCCGGTTCTATTTTACCATCAAAAAGTTACGTGCAACAACTCGTTCACAAGTGGTGTAAGTAATGAAAAAACAGCAAAGGAGAACAGCTCTCACACAGGAGAGATTGGAAGATGTACATTCAATACTTCAAGTGAGTCCACATAAGTCGCTTCGGAGAGTAGTTCGGGAACTAGCATTTCCAAAACTTCAAAACGTAATGCAAGAAAATTATTAAATGTAAGATCTTACTGAACTCATTCAGTGGTGAGTTCAGTTTCATTTAATTTCTACAGGCTTAATCATGCCACTTCTTTGAGACTATTACGTCCACTGGCCATTGCGGGCACTGCGCTCGCTGTCACAGCTTCTCTGCGCTCCTATGCCTCGGCACTTCGCTACGGAGTCTTAAATTATACTCCCTGTATACAGCATAGCGTTGGGAGAGTTATCTATCTGTTAAGTTGTTATCTCGGAGGCTGCTTGGATCCTCAGTTTCCACCACCGAAAGGTAAGCGGTGTAATGAAGAAACCAATTGTGACGCTATAATGAAGCGCACAAGGCAAAATGGCGAGTGAAGTAAAAATGATATTTTTTCCTTACAGTACTGTGTCAGAAAGTACTAATGCAGCATGACTAAACCTGTAAAAACATTTAATCCTTTAAGCTCGTACGTCAAAAATAATATTTAATCCAATAATAACGTGTTTTAACCAAATAATGTAAGTAGCTAGCAATTCTCGAGAAATCCCTATACGTTAGATAATTCATGGCCTTCTGAATATTATTCTTAGCATCATATGGGCAGAAAACCACGAACGTATATCAAGCTCTGTGTTTACAGTTAGAAGGCGCAAGGAGGGTTCACGCAAATCAAGTGCGCTGAGCAGTACTGCATGTCGGAAATGTGCGGTGTGAAGACTTTTTATTCCAGCTTGAGTTTTGCAAAACAAAATGTTTCAGCCTTAAGAACCGGCAGCAGTATAGCCATGTATTCACATAAAAATACATGTTACCAGCTAAGCAAATTCGAGTGCTAAGTGTTAATATTCACACGCACTAGTCGTGTTCTTCAGTTCATTACTGGACATCATCACTTCAGTAGCTTCTATAGAATACTGTCTGCCATAAATTAGACTGAGATTTCAGTAAAAGAATCATTTTTGTTTTGGCTTGCACCAAGTGACAAATGAAAAATACTGCATCTGTCAAGAAACAGCAACAGACCGGATGAACAGAATTTAATGCACACTTATATTTAACATCAGGTTATAAGGCACCACGATCTAGGTTATATTTTTTCATTCAAGCTGGGTAAAATAGTTTAAGGGAAGTAAAAAAATTCTCAAAGATCTAACATTCTAGAAAATATACCTTACGATCCCGTATGTTTTCCGTACGAGAAATGATGGCGCAAGTATTCGCGATTATTACATATTTCGCAAACTTACAATATCAACGGAAATATTAGTTCTATATAAATAGAATACAACATGAAAATTATAAGCCTATACGATCCAAGTGACAATCTTTTATATCAGATGCGAGAGCTGTAATAATGGAGCTATTCACTAATTTACATTTTTATTACCAAGTCCATCAAAAGCAAGCATCGTTGACGTGGAAGTCTTGACAACAAACGACTGTAACTGGCAATGGTGGTGAGTGCTGTTCTCACAAAAGTGCGTGGTTATGAAACCATATTGATACGGAATATAACGAAGATTATAATTATTATAATTATAATTATTGTCAAAATGGGAAGAGAAACGTAAAAGGAAAATCACTCAAAAATTGTGGGGAAAGGAATCGTAAGTCGGTGGCCCTGATATTGCTGAGCTGCAGAAAAAATATATGTCTTCCAGTTCTCCAATCCCCCGAAACTTATGAATATATATATAATTGTTAGTTGAGGAGTGTTCTGACTCCTCTTCTGCCACTGATCTCCATCAGATGGCATTGCACCTGCATTTACAAAATTAACCCGTCAACGACGGATACACAACAGCTACCAGGATATGAAGTGGGATTAAATAATAATAATAATAATAATAATAATAATAATAATAATAATAATAATAATAATAATAATAATAATAATAATTGTAGTTACGTTTCCATCTCCAATATTTTCTGCTTTCTAAACCTCTAACGCACGAAGTTAATGGGTATTCAAAGTTGTAATTTTTTAGAACGAGCAATTTTCTTCAGTGAAACATTAGTCAAGGAGACGATCTACGGATCCTCAGTATGTGCTGTAAGAGTACCTGGCGCCTCCAAACCTGCTCCTCTACTTCGTGAACTGAGCTTTAATTTTCTCCTGATTGCTGTGAATTATGAAAACGACGCAGCAAGACCAATATTCAGGATGTGAGTTGGCAGTAAAAGGTGTAACACGCCTAGATAACACAACGTGGGTTATATAGTTCAATTAGGGGATGATGAATGTGCCCGCGTTTGTCAGTTCAATGGTGCATATTAACCCGCAATTCGTATGACCCCTATGGGTAAGTACCATGTCGTCTCAGATCCTCGAGTGCAGGCTACCAGCATAATGAAATTAGGCCCAGATACACTACTACTAGTTATACGCAGTGATTAGCAAGCAGAGAGGTTGTATATTCACGCAATACTAGCGTGTAGTGAAATTGCGCTCAGCAAGGTTCCCTTTACTTATCCTTTCTCAAGTTCCCGCATACGATACTGGACATTTTTCATCTTAGATGTGAGATAAATGAATACAAGTAATGGGCTATTTTATCCCGAAAATTAAGATTTACATACGCCAGTAATAATAATGGTGTGTGGCCTCCCGTAAGCCTGGAAACAGGTCTTTCGAGTGGACGCCATTTAAGCGACCGGAGCGTCTGTGAGGATGGGGCCCTACATGAGGTGAATTGTAATGCTGAAGACGACACAAACACTCAGCCTGCAAGCCAGAGGAATTAACTAATGAAAGTTAATATCCCCAATCGGGCCGGGAATTGAAACCGGGACCCATTGCACCAAAGACCAGCATATTAACCATTTATCCATGGCGTCGGTCAATCCAGCAGTCATTACACTCGAATACTATGCTAATGTCCGGATTCATGGCTAAATGGTTAGCGTGGTGGCCTTTGGTCACAGGAATCCCAGATTCGATTCCCGTCAGGGTCGGGAATTTTGACCATACTTGGTTAATTTCGCTGGCACGGGGGCTGAGTGTATGTGTCGTCTTCATCATCATTTCATCCTCATCACGACGCGCAGGTCGCCTACGGGAGTCAAATCAAAAGACCTGCATCAGGCGAGCCGAACTTGTCCTCGGACACTCCCGGCACTAAAAGCCATACGCCATTTCATTTCACTATGCTAACGGGAGTATCTTGAATTACTTTTGTTGGAATAATTGGAATAATTGCTCAACATTACTGGAGCTGATTCCATTACATGTTCCTCGTCGCAATACTAGGCAAAGGTATATTTTTCATCTGCCTAAAGTGAGAACTGTGGCTCGGGATAATTCATGGCTTGAGGGCACTAACATCACTGAATGAGGTGGGTGAATCAGTGGACCTTTTTCACTCACCCTCGTCTAAAATCAGACGTGCCCTAATGACATCATGAATATAAGGCCCTACCTGTACGATATGTAAATGTTACTAGATGTAGTTTAATAATGTCAATTATTTAAGGAGATTTAATTAATTAATTAATTAATTAATTTATTTATTTATTTATTTATTTATTTAAGGTGGTGTAAATATGCATTCAGGGTGGGCCATTTTAATCTACTGGAGCAAATATCTCGAAAACTACACATCGGATAAAAAAAAATGGGTAATAAAAGTTGTTTGTTTCGTAAGACGACATCCAATGATACCAAACTCCACCCCCTACCCACGAGCCCTAGGTGTGGGGGAGAGGGGAGAAAGAAATCTTAAACAGGAATCCCGATTTTTTATTGCAGATTTGGATTCCCCAGAAAATAATATCCCAATTTGACCTATGATTAGTCATTTTGGCTGGCGCTGTAATCGACAAAAATTAAATTGGTTCAAAAATAATCGAAAATGGGGATGTTTCGAGAAAAACACATGATATCAGAAAAATAAAAGTAAATGTAAACGATATTTTCAAAACTGGTATCCTGGGGCACCATTATTCACCGACGCACCCCATCCCCACATATGGGAGTGGAAATTATTTCAAAATCTTCAATGGGAAACCAATTTTTTCATCAAATCTTGATTTTCCAGTACCGAATCGAATGTTTTAATTTTATTGAAAATGAAAATGAAAACCTACAACCTGTTTTCCAGTCATTGACCGGGTCAGGAATGTAATGAATGAAGCATATAATAGGCTGTTAGTACGATGGGGTCGCCACTCCCAAAGTGATATATTAATGACTGATAGATGTTATTAAATGAGAATGGAGAGTGTTGCTGGAATGAATGATGACAGGGAAAACCGGAGTACCAGGAGAAAAACCTGTCCCGCCTCCGCTTTGTCCAGCACAAATCTCACATGGAGTGACCGGGATTTGAACCACGGTATCCAGCGGTTAGAGGCCGACGCGCTGCCGTCTGAGCCACGGAGGCTCTCTTTTAATTTTATTATTGATGCAAATTTATTTTTAGATTCAGATTTACATTTGAGCCACTTGGCCAGGTTTAAATTAGTAATAAGTCAGATTTTCCAAGAATTGTGTTTGTTTCCTATGCATTTCTGTTTTCTTCCAGCTATTATATAGGGTAATACAATATAATGAATCCATATTTTTTTCCTGTTTGATACAGTATAATCATGCATGTGCGAAGTGATTTTCCCATCAACCATGTGTACAAACAGGTGGACAAATACTACGGTTTACGGTGTATTATAAATGCAGTAAAAATATAATCATACTTGTAAATTAATCGAACAACACTGTATATAAAATATTTACTCACATAATTTCTTAAGGAAATTCTTCGTTTTCCTATTTTTACACTCTGTTTGTTCAATGATACCAAGTGACATCGTCGCTAGCTTCTTACCGAAGTGGCCACAGTTTGATTCCCAGATAACGCATATAGGATACTGGAAATGAAAATTAACGTTCCTTTGTTTCGAATGGCACGTAAAACCGGACCTCCTGCCGCTATGAACACGATATTGGCAGTCAGGTAAAGTTACGAGCTTGATTGCTTGCTTGATCAGATTACAATCTTTTTAGTTTTACAATCTATTTGGAGGCTATAACATCTATGAAGTAGGTTTTAATTGGTGATCTGAAGGACGAAGAGATATTTTTACACAATTGTAGGTGTTGGAGAAGATAAATAGCATGGACAGCTATTGTAACTTTCTCCATTCGCAATGTTATAAGTATTTCTTCTAGGATTGTTCCAGTAACGTGCCAGAAAATCGGGATGATCAATTCCAATCTTTATAATTTCATCTTCATGGGTTTCTAGCCAGTTCTATTTGAAATTTAGAAAATAATTCTTTATATGGTGCCTTTGGTTCATAAGTACCCTTTTGTTTGAACTGTGCGGTTGTAAGGAATCGCTTCTTGTCATCCTTCAGTTCGGGTGATGTGTATTTTACAACCAGGACTCCAAATTCCAATTATGACCTCACCAGAGCTTTTTTAAAAACTTGCTTGATTTAATTCCTTTTAATCCGTATTGAATATGGGGTCTCCGATAATGACGTCCATCTGCCTGTTTTGATGGTTATGTTATTCACTTCTGCCCACGATTTGCCAGCTTTTCAAGTTTCTTTCTCAATAATTCAAGTTTTCCTTGGCCGTACTCGTCTCTGAGGCCCTTAAATGTCTCCAGAGCTTTCTTTGGATTCTGTAACGTTTAAATTTCATTTCCGTTATGTTGTATACCAGTTCAGAAATATCTCGTTCTATTGCTCCAAAAGTTACTTCAATTTTCTATATCATACCGGAAACTCGTCCGTTCCGTCAGTATTACCATCTGGTGTAACTGAATATTTGCTTAAGAATAGATATAGACTATTGCATGGATCTATATTATTTTGGTATTTTTATCAGACATTCTTTGCATCAGTGTAAATGTGTCCTCTTGTTATTTGCTTTGAAATGTATCAAATTAAAATATGTATAGTATTACTATACTTCTATGCATGTTTATTTTACTTTTAACTCTTTGCAAATACGATTTGAATTTTACAGAATTAACACAAATTCTATGTTTTTTCCTTAAAACGCTATAACATGCTAAATTACCAATGCACAAATGCTGCAAAGTGCTGTACTGTATGTCAAAACGTTATATTTCTGATTTCGAAACGTTCAAAGTTCAAAGTCACTACCTTTATGAATGTTTCAAAATCACATCAAATATCAGACCACACCATTTCTACTTAATAATTTTTAATATCTATGGGTTGCTATTCTAATTTCGAAAATCATAGAAATAATTACCAGAACATTCGCTGGTCTATGTAAAATTAAACAAAAAAGTTGAATAAATAAATTAAAGATATCTCCCTTATGATGCCTGTGCTGGCAGGACCTAGTGTTTACAGTGCAATTTGTCTTCCGGTATGGGCTAGAGCAACTTTTTTATTTTCATTGATCTATCTCTGTCTTATCCTTGGCTTTGACAATATGAAAATGACTGAGGTATGAGCGATGCTAGTAATGCCATTCCTTCTGCAGTCAGTCTCTGCTATGAATGGTGTGAAAATGTTGCTCATATGGTCGGTTGGTATTTGCATTTCAGTGAACTTGGCAGACTGATTTGTAATAGTAACTTCTGGCTCGGTGAGGAAAGCAACGGGGAACTGCATCGCTCCTCATTTCCCTAGTACGCCTCTTCAGTGATGCCTAGGCTATCTATGACAGCTGATGGCGGAGCTGTTGAGGATCCAACCAACCTTAGGGCTAGGATTGAACATATATACACATCCCCTTATGCTCGAGGGATACTATAGTCTCGAAAGAAATGCGAATTTAAAATTCAAGCTAGTAGTTTTACATGAGAGTTTATGTTGATATTGCGATAGCAGGAAGAACTGAACCACAGAGAAATGAATTCTTTTTTCCCGCCCATTGGCTTGGAATCAAATCGTACCCTCATTGGCGAGAAATCAGTAAAGATGTTGCTTGTAACATATTGCAAGGGAGCTTATGGATTTACTTGATTGCTCATATCGTGATCATAGGCACAGGATCTCTAGTTTTACATAGAATTCGAGCCACAGGAATAGTACTTTTAATTTTAAAATCTCATTTGTATTGGTCAGGGATCAAACCGTGGTCATTTTGGTGAGAAGCCAACGATATATGCATCATCACCACCACCACAACCATCACCATGACAACCACCAATTTGTTATCTTTATCATGTCGTTATATAACTTTGTTGGTATTGGGAATCATAAATTTAGTGGAATCAGAGTTGAAACTGAAAGGAATATTGGTCACGATCTATTTCCCTCTATTTTCATAGAAGTCAACCTTAATACTAGTAACATGCAAAACAACAAGTGATGCTATATGAAGATTCCATTCCTCAACACACATGTTAATGAATTACATGTATACATATCTTTAGGATTGAATTAATTTGTAGATCTTATTTGAGATCAACTACATTAAAACAATTGGAATATGTGTGCATAAAATGTTAATATTTTATTTATAAGACTTTCCATAAATCTCCTATTCGCACGAATTATTCATTGAATTCAGCTTCGGCATTCATATTTTCCAGACGCATTATGTATCTCGTACCCTTATTTTAAACCCAGCAGCATATTTCCATTAATTTACTGAATTATTCACCTAATTAATGAATGCAGTGCTGTAAAGCCATGTGCATAAGCCGTTAGGAAACGGTTTCCCAACACATTAGCATCTATTGAAATTCGTGTTGAAGAAAGATACGGTTATATCCCTCTGTAATTATTTCAAATAAATGCATTGATGTAAATACGCAACTGACGCTGCGTTAGGGCCTAAATAACACAAGCTTCTACGGAAATGGGACGATTAGAAAAATTCATTAAGATATGGATCGAAATAGACGGTAATGAAATGCGCATATAAATACGTGCTACAAGAAATGCATAAATTTTCCTTTATGCACATCATATTGTTATTGTGTCTGCTGTAATTTCCCACCAGTTATACGCAGGCGCAGTAAGTGTGAGTGGTGACCAGAAGTTCACTTTGAGGTTCTCCACAGACTAGTGTAAGGACATAAAAAAATTACTCGTCAATTTATCTTTCTTAATCTGATCATCTCTTCTTTCCGCTTTCCGGCAACTGTATCATTATCATTAGACCACGCTAGGACGGAACGGAACAACTGTGAACCGGAAAGAAAGGGAGGCGCAGGTGAGCCGAGAGATTGGGATCTAGTGGCCACTCTAATTTACGACTGGTCTCTTCACAGACCTGATATATAGAGCCCCAGCTGTCCGTAGCCTTCTCTCCGAGTCCGAGGTTCGTTACGATCAATGCGGCACAGGGACATTAGCATACACTCTACTTTATCCTAGGATGAATCCTGTTTCAATGTGAAAATGCTCTTCAATTTCGTAATCATCTTATATTTTTCTTAATGCAAGTAACTATCGAAATTCTGTTTCACTGTGACCTTAGCCGCAGAACCTCCAGTTTAATATGGAATCCGAACCATAGTGACGAAAAATTTCAAATATCCCGTAAGTTATGCTTAGGTCGGAACTTTAATGCGAAGTCAGTATCACTACCCTTCGGTTACGACACCTACTTCTGTTTTCCTTATTCTTCTTCTTTTTCCATTGTCCTTTTGTGACCTATTTCGCTCTTTTCGATATTTCTCCTCCTTTAGTCACTCTTCATCCTCTCACATTTCTGTACATTTTCTTGCATGTGCTAAGTTCTTCTCTTATCTTGAGCTCTTCTTGCCATTTTTTTATTGTTTCCTCCTCCTATTCCTCTTTATTTCGCTATATCTTGAAGTTTTCCTAACATTATCTTGTGCTTCATCATCTTCTCATTTCATCTCTGACCTTCACTTCTACTTGTCTCTATATTGTACAGTTTTTCCTTCTTTATACCGTTTCTCGTGCTCCTTCTTTCTGCTCGGTCCGGTGATCCTTTCTCATGTTCTTTCGCATTCTTAATCTTTACCTGCAGCACGCCCTGCCTGCAGTAAATGAATCATTGGTACCTACTAGTATCAGCCCAGCTGTGCGGTGTCGTTTGCTGAAGAGCCCGAGGATGAATTCCAGGACAATAGATAAGCATATAATAATGATCAGTCAGTGATTCGCATGTATGGATTTACTGCTACGAGAAAAGATATCAGTATTAGGGTAACGTTTCTGTGCACCGATGTCCCTTCATATGTACTACTACTACTACTACTACTAGTAATAATAGTAATAATAATAATATCACAAAATTTATGAAACAGGAGCAATTAGCATCTAACCTAGTTTTGATTAGGATGATGGTGATGATAATGCTTGTTGTTTAAAGGGCCCTAACGTCTAGGTCACTGGTCCCTAATGGTAATGACAATTTAAAAGTCCAAAATCATCCAGTGACCAGAATTCAAAACGTGGTGATGAAGAATGATTGTATGAATATGAATTTAATCAGTGGATCCGACCTGCAATGCCCCATCTTCCTGGAAACTACCTTAAAACATAGTTTTAGTGACAAGGCGATTGCGCAATCCTGAACCGATGCCGCTGTTACCTAAAGGGGTCCAAAATTCAGGTCAATGGCCCTTCATAACGGTACTTATCGCTAGCAAAATAGAACCACGGTATTTCTCATTTTGGGGTACTAATCAAAAGTATCGTAGACTCGGTGTTCCACACATTATGGTACTACCCATAAGTACTGTACGTCGCACAGGTAACGCAGACCTGTGGTGTTTCTCACATAATGGCGCCACTCATAGGCAACGCGAACCCATGGTGTTCCTCACATAGCTGTACTAATCATGGGCGACGGTATTCCCGTGGAATTCCTCACATAGTGGCTACTGATCACAGGCAACGCAGACCCACGGTGCCACTATAATAATAATTTCGTGTGGCTATTTCTAGCCGAGTGCAGCCCTTGTAAGGCAGACCCTCCGATGAGGGTGGGCGGCATCTGCCATGTGAAGGTAACTGCGTGTTATTGTGGTGGAGGATATTGTTATGCGTGGTGCGTGAGTTGCAGGGATGTTGGGGCAGCACAAACACCCAGCCCCCGAGCCAATGGAATTAACCAATGAAGGTTAAAATCCCCGACCCGGCCGAGAATCGAACCCTGGACCCTCTGAACCGAAGGCCAGTAGGCTGACCATTCAGCCAACGAGTGGGACACAGTGCCACTCATGTAGTGGTACTAATCGCAGGCAACTCCCAGACCGTGGGCTTCTGACATAGGCCTAATGATACTAATCACAGGCAGCGTAAGCCCGTGGTGTTCCGCATATAGTGTTACTAATCACAGGTACTGTAAACCCACCGTGAACCGCTCTCTGCTGCTACAAATCACAAACATATTGTGTACCTAACATAATGGTACTACGCGCAAGTAAGGTGACCCAAGGTGTTCCCCGCGTGATGGTACTAATCACAAGTAGTTTCATGTTTCTAATGCGATCATCTCTTGGTTGCCCCTTTTAGTTGGCTCTTAAGACAGGCAGGGGATACTGTGGGTGTATTCTTCGTCTGCGTCCCCCACCCACAGTGGGTTGACCTAGTGGTCTTTGAGATATACAGTAAGGTAAGGTAAGGGTGTATTCTGCCCGAAGGCAGGTCCGAATCTCCGCAGAGGTGTGCCTGAGCCGGAGTTTACGTACGGTACGGTGGCCTGTTTCTTTCCGCTCCTCCATTCCCTTACCCCCCACCAACAGCGCGTGGCATCCCATCCAAATCTTGACCACGCCCAATGTTCCTTAACTTCGGAGATCTCACGGGATCCGGTGTTTCAACACGGCTACGGCCGTTGGCAGATATATAGTAGTCTTACGTTAAACCCAGCAAGAGCGCACGATATCATCCTTGGCTTTTTCGAAGATACTTGCGAAGATCAATCGATCCGAGATTCCATCTGTAATGTTATGTAATCCCAGTAGACCTTTCATGCCGTCAGTAAAAGTCCTAGGCGTTAAGGTCGATGATAACATGTCACGGACAACGCATATTACGAACGTCGCCCAGTTCTCCGCACTGCATATGCTGCATTAAAAAAATGCTGGTAGAAGCTTTAGATTTCCCTCATTTCCACAATTGTGAAGCGCTTTATAAAGACACTGGGCGCAAGTTATTGAGCGGATTGCGAGGTGGTCTAAATGCATGTGTGAGAGAACGTTTGTCATGTACGGTACTATGGCAATGTAACTCCCTTAGCCCCAACTAGAAATCCGTCGCACTGTGCATACCTTAAGCCAGCTCTATGAAGTCTTTCATTCTTCACAGCCATTTTATCTAACTTTCAAATACCTCTCATCCTATCACAGCCTTTACATTAGATCTGCTAATAATTTCACCCTTACTTTACTTACTCATAGAACTGCCATTTACGATCATTTATTCACAGTACTTGCCTATACGTGAGTGGAACCTCCGTTTTGAAAGTATCAGAAGGATAAGTGCTCTTTGTACTTACAAAAAATCTCATTGGAGATGTTTTATGCACCAATAGGATCCTATGACAACTTGATGCTGCTACTCACAACATTAAATGCCATGCACTACATGCAGGATATTCGTTTTAAGCATTTTTTGCCTTTATTACCAATATGTTAATAATAATCATATTGTACATACATATATTTCTTTGCCTGGTTAGATGGAAGAAATAAATCATTGATTGCTTGCTTGATAAAAGATGAGATCACAGAAGAGATGCTGAATCAAGTTTGTGAGAGGACGACTAATTAGAGCCATTTGATAATAAGAGATTGACAGGACATATCGTGCTGATGATGTACAACTTTATAGAACAATAAATAAGAAGGATGAGGACGAGCTACAGCAGGACAGTGATCGTATTGTACTATGGTGTGATATTAATCGTGTGGCTCTTAATGTAAATAAATTGTATATCTGTACAGTTTTCAGGAAAACTAAATGTACAATTGCGTCTTACTATACACAATACACTAAATTTTAAAGAGTTTCGACAATTAGAGACTTAGGAATAGTATCCGTTAAAAAAATAACTTTCAACGGCCATATTAAAAATATAAAGAACAATACCCACAGTATGCTCAGGTTTATAATAAGGAGCTCTAAATTATTCGGTCAATCATCAATAGTTGTTCAGTATTCATTAGCCTTGTTAGGAGTAGAATTAGTAAATTAGAATACGCATCTATAACTTGGGACTCCCGTTCAAAGGAACAAATACATGCTGTTGAAGTTGTTATAAAAATGTGATTACGATATCTGTGTTATAGAACTAAATATTTTGCTCTTTTGATACATCAGCACGATATTTAGGAAGTAATTTTAACCTCATATCACTGCGTAACAGAAAAATCATTTCGTTAAAATGTTTTAAACTAAATTGTAAACCAATTTGATTCCATCGGACTGTTGAATTTTATCTCATTTTATGTTCCATAAGTTAGAGCTTACAAGAACACAGGATTTCATCCAGAACAGCTTATCACTTGAATTCAACATGTATTAAAATGCTATGTTTTTTAAGTATTTTCTGCGGGAATATATTTATTTTCAGAATCACACAATGTCATTAATAAACATTTAAAAGACTGTATGGTTGCTTATAAAATTCAGATGTTATACTCTTCTTCATGCATTTCTAATTTATAAATTCAGATGTTACACCCTTTTCTCATAATTAGTACTCCTTAAGGTACCGGTATTTAATATTGTAATCTTTTAATCACGTAAAACTTAAGTTATATGTCATCATCATCATCATCATCATCTGTTTACCCTCCAGGTTCGGCTTTTCCCTCGGACTCAGCGAAGGATCCCACCTCTACCGCCTCAAAGGCAGTGTCCTGGAGCTGCAGACTCTTGGTCGGAGGATACAACTGGGGAGAATGACCAATACCTCGCCCAGGCGGCCTCACCTGCTATGCTGAACAGGGGCCTTGTGGAGGGATGGGGGAGATTGGAAGGGATAGACAAGGAAGAGGGAAGGAAGCGGCCGTGGCCTTAAGTTAGGTACCATCCCGGCATTCGCCTGGAGGAGAAGTGGGAAACCACGGAAAACCACTTCGAGGATGGCTGAGGTGGGAATCGAACCCACCTCTACTCAGTTGACCTCCCGAGGCTGAGTGGACCCCGTTCCAGCCCTCGTACCACTTTTCAAATTTTCGTGGCAGAGCCGGGAATCGAACCCGGACCTCCGGGGGTGGCAGCTAATCACGCTAACCACTACACCACAGAGGCGGACTTAAGTTATATGTTTGATTTTAATTCCTGTATGTTCATAGTATGGTAAAATCCTTGATATATTTTAGGTCGTTATTTTCTACGAATGTTCAGTAAGTTTATGCCTATTTTCTTATATTTCTTCTCCTTACTTGTCTGTATTTTAATTGTATTTCTTTTTTATTTACATATTTATTTACTTAGATATGTATTATAAGCATTGATGTGTTAAGAAGGTACTGTATTGGGCCTACTGCCTATGTACCTTCAGATAACCGGGCGAGTTGGCCATGCGGTTAGGAGTGCGCAGCTGTGAGCTTGCATCCGAGAGATAGTCGGTTCGAGCCCCACTGTCGGCAGCCCTTAAAGTGGTTTTCCATGGTTTCCCATTATCACACCAGGAAAATGCTGGGGCTGTGCCTTAATTAAGGCCACGGCCGATTCCTTCCCACTCCTAGACCCTTGCTCTCCCATCGTTGCCAGAAGACCTATCTGCGCCGGTGCCAAGTAAAGCAAGTTGTAAATGAAATCTTTCACATAAATAAATAAATAAATAAATACATAAATACATTAGTAAATAAATAAATAAATAAATAAATAAATAAATAAATCTCCATATAAATCAAAATGACTTAGCTGGTCGGAGTAACTATCATACAACTCTTAAAACTAAATCCTTTGTAACATCCCTCACGGAAGTTACCCACAGACCAAAAGACGAGACCAGGAAATGGTCTGAGGAACGTTAAGATTGAATTTAGCCGGAAAATGAAGGATTACTGGGCCATCAGGAAAGCTCGAGGTACCAACAAGAAAACAGCTGCCAAACAAACCGCTAAGAACACCAATTGTGGCAAACAACGACGATGACATCAAGAAACAGCTAAAACACAAGCACCGTGGTCCATAGATGGCCCTAACGAAATAAATAAATAAATAAATAAATAACCGTCCACCATTAATTCCAGACTATGAAAAAGCGGAAGAGTTTGAAAGTTACCAGTAACAGGGAATACCCACCAGGGAATGGACACCTCAAGTCCCGCGCAGACTTATTACTGTCGGGGTTGGAAGGGGAAAAAAATGTTGGTGAAGAGAGTTCGGTGGAAAAGATGAAAATTATTTAGCCTGGAATGAATAAGTGGAAGCAATACTAGACTCATTACGGAGCACTGTGTTCATCAAAACGAAAGCAAACAATATTGTAATTTGACGTGATTGTAGCCATAGGACCTCCAGTTGTACATGAAATCCGAATCATAAGGACGTGACTTTTCATTTAAAAATATCACAATATTACATGCATTGGTCAGGATTCGAACCACGACCATCCTGGTGAGAAGCTAATAAGTCTCTCGCCGCTTGGTGCATTATTCTGGTCGATTTAGTGAATTGAGGATTAATGTGATTGTTGCTGAGGCATAGTTACAGTCGTACATTCAACCGAACAAAAACTGGCCGTCGCAGAAGGTAACTTTCTTCTCAAAATCCTCTTGTTTGAATAGGATGAACGAATTGTGCAGGTGGTAATATTCCAAGTATCATCTTTCCGGCCACCGGTCATCCAGAGTTTATGAATAGCATCGCGTTTCGAGAATGTACAAAATAAAATATTTCTTTTCCGGCCAATTTTTGCGCGGTTCAGTGTATCTAAAAGCTATTTCCAACCTTTCTCTGTCCAGTTTCGTAGATTAGAATTACGGGAGAATAGGACATATTCAGCGGTACTTATTTTTAAAATGTATCGTATGCCATGTGATTCTTAATCTGTGTATACACGTACAGATATTACTACACGTGATATTAGTGAATCCGTAGCCGTTATGGAAGCCTCGCGTACACATGCTGTTAACGAGTATCGAACCAACACGTTGTAGCGGGGAAATGGCAATTCTCGTTCTACATGAGTGGAATAAATTGGTTGACAGAGTGGCACCACATACTTTACATGAAATATATACGGCCCAGGAATGTGGAGGAAAATTGGTGTTAATGACGCCACCATTTGGTGTTCTTCGGGATCAATCCTGCTTTATCAGCGGCGCGATCATGAGTGGGGCTAATAATGACCCGCGGAGAGCAATGAGAGGTAGTTTGCATACAACGCGCTGAGAATGAAGATAAATTTTATGAAGCTACCTCTCTTGCTCGTTGTAAATCAACGTAAACACTTCAACGCTATTTAAGACAAATTACCCACTGTAAATTTCATAAGCGCAGCAGAATACAAAGTCGAAGAATATTCCACACTTTGTTAGCTAACTTCCGTACACTGCTGTCGTTGCTGAAGTTCACGGATTAGGGAAAATGCTGTCATTAGTCTCATAACCTTCTTGAGTGTAGATGTTTTGAGTTATATTCTTCTTTTGCCAGGTCTATGATTTAAGGGTAGATAAAGGCTGTAATAGCTAAATGGCACTGTCATGATTCTCACCAAGGTGGCCGCAGTTCGAATACTAGCCAGTGCATGTAATATTTTTAAAACTTAAAAATTCGCATTCTACGTAAAATTAGAGGTCTGGTGGCTGTAATTATGATATGAACAGTCATGCCAGACTACAAGGATTGCCGCGCCACGCTTTCTCCTTGAGGTCGTCGAACAAATGTACTCCTTCTGGTACCAAAGGCTTTGAACCTAGATTCATCTGCGAGTTGGACTTTCTTCCAGTCTTCAGGTGTTCAATTAAGGTATGTTCTAACCCTTTAGAGCCTCTTTTATTTTATCAGCTTTCCAAGTGGTTCCCTGCTGCCATACGCCCTTCAGTAGTTCTATATGTTCTTACTTCTGTTTTCTCCTCCATTCTTCTCATTATTGGTTGTTCCTTATCTTTCTTCCGAAGGTCACTGCAGTTTTTTATCGATCTTGTACAAGTCGATTTATCCTGTATTATGTGATCTGTAATCTCTGTACTTTCCATGTCTTTCTTGATCCTTTGGATCCGTTGGTTGTCCTCCTGTCTGCAGAAACATGGTTAAAAAGTCCTTTTGTAACACATCTTTTCTCATTTTCATTATTAAACTCTCTGGAAGGAGTAATTATTCCCACATCTGTGTTACTTGTTATGGATACATATTTAACGAGCCCTGGTTATCGTTATGTGCCAGATGGGTGGTATGTGACGTACTGATACCGGAACCAGTAATGCCCTTGTTCTTTTACACTGTCTCAAGAAATGTGCATTCCTACCTCCTTCCCACAAAAAAAAAACAAACATATGTTAAGTTCTTTAAATGCCTCATTTTTACCATCACCTCATAGCTTTTGTATTTATAGATCTGCTATTTTCCGTTCCACTTTCCTACACACTTCCCTTTCTTTCAGATTTCTGTCCCAATAGCTCCCATTCTTTAAGTTACCCGCCAAGTACACGTGCTTCTTCCTCATTTGGTGTCTGCAAGCTATATCTACAATTTCTCCTCCTCATCATACTCCTTTTAGCCTAAACAAGTCAATGTTCAATGAGTGTTTTAGCTCAACATGAAGGAACATTTTATCTCATCATCATCATCATCATCAAAGTTTTTATTTCATATATGCCAATTTTGTACCTTTACACACGTTTTTTTATCTGAAGATGTTCCAAATCAGAAACGAACATATACCTTTTTCATAATTTAAAAGATGTTAAGATGGAATATGTCTTATAATTAAATAGACTGACAATAAAAAGCAAATTAATTATTGGAAGGTGGGGTACTTCCTTCAACGTCACCTTAGTTCAGTTGATGCCAATAACGGACAAAAATTAGATTTATAAGTTGTTATCTCAACCTACTAATGCCCACGGAATAAGATGATTTCACTAAATCTATTGATGTTATTTACAGCTTACCTCTTATTTTTCTTTACATATTTGTCAATAAGGGTTCTCACAATGAAAACACTATCACCGAGTGAGTGGTTGCGTGGTTTATGTCACGTAGCTGTCAGCTTGCATTCGGGAATAGTGGGTTTAAACCCACTGTCGTCAGACCTGGTTTTCCATTTTCAAACTAGCTAAATGCTGGGGCTGTAGCTTAATTAAGGACACGGTCGCGTCCTTCCCAGTTCTATCCCTTTCCTATCCCTTGGTTGCCAAACGCCTATCTTTGTCGGTGCGATGTGAAGCAAATTGTAAAAATATTAAAAACTAATAATTCTTCTCCCTCGAGTCCAAGGAATTAAGCAAACGTGGATAAAATCCCCGACTAGACTGGAAATTGTATCCGGAATCCTCTGATCCGATGGCCGCTACACTTACTATTCAGCAAGATAGAAGGTTTTAATGATTGAGTAACTCCACTTTTACAATACAGTACAAGGTTTTTCTTTTTTACTTCTATTTTAAAAAGGGGCATGTTTCGTCTCTTCCTTGTGAGACATCTTCAGCCTAAAATATTATGATAAACACATGATATTCTTAACACTAAAAATAATTACACATACTTAAAATGTTTAAGAGTCAAAATGACAATCTGTCACATATAAAGACAGTTTTAAAAACCGTTCATGTTGTTAAAAAAATGTCCTAATTAAGACCAATTAATAAATGATGAAAGTCCCATTGAGTTTTGATACTCAAAATAAAAATTAATATGATGATCACAGCGTTCTAAACTCGGAATTAGGTCGATGTTGTCTCACGTTGGAAGCTTGAATACGTATGTGTCCGCTCAAACAGGGCTTGTTTTTTTAGGCGGAATTACTCAATATGTTGGATTATGTAGTCAGACAATTCGTGCGATCTATTTACTGAACCCTTTGGTCCAAAGGTCATGGGTTCAATATGTACTGTACTGTATTGTAAAAGTGGAGTCCCTCAATTATTAAGACCTCACCTTGTTGAGGCTGACAATACGGATTAATACATACATACATACATACATACATACATACATACATACATACATACATACATACATACATTATAGACTGTTATGCCTTTCAGCGTTCAGTCTGCAAGCCTCTGAGAATTTACTAAACGTCGCCACAATCCTCGATTTGCAACTAGTGTTGTGGCCTCATTTAGTTCTATACCTCTTATCTTTAAATCGTTAGAAACCGAGTCTAACCATCGTCGTCTTGGTCTCCCTCTACTTCTCTTAACCTCCATAACAGAGCCCATTATTCTCCTAGGTAACCTATCCTCCTCCATTCGCCTCACATGACCCCACCACCGAAGTCGGTTTATGCTTACAGCTTCATCCATCGAGTTCATTCCTAAATTAGCCTTTATCTCCTCATTCCGAGTACCCTCCTGCCATTGTTCCGGCCTGTTTGTACCAGCAATCATTCTCGCTACTTTCATGTCTGTTACTTCTAACTTATGAATAAGATATCCTGAGTCCACCCAGCTTTCGCTCCCGTAAAGCAAAGTTGGTCTGAAAACAGACCGATGTAAAGATAGTTTTGTCTGGAAGCTGACTTCCTTCTTACAGAATACTGCTGATCGCAACTGCGAGCTCACTGCATTAGCTTTACTACACCTTGATTCAATCTCACTATATTACCATCCTGGGAGAACAGATTAATAATGACATTTATTTCTTGTTGCTCACTCTTCAGCCAAGGAGCTGACTTTGTAGACTAGTAATTTATATCCTCTAAGAGTCTTTCATCCATAAGGGGGCCTTTTAGGAACCTGAGGCTGTAGATGATTTTTAAGGATGAGCACCACTACCTCCTCTGGGAGAAAGTTAAGAATTTCCATTTCATGACCATAACCCTAACTTTTCTCCTTTGTTGTGGACGCTACATTGTCTGCCACGAGTTCGTGCTGATACTATCGTTCCGTTATCTAAATTAATGATATTTAGAGATATTTGGTGACCTCTCTCATGAAGGTTCCTTACGTGACGAGATCTAACCCTAGATTATCTTATTAACCTGAGGTAGCTTGATCGTGACCAACAGTAGCAGAATGTCCGCTATGTCGGTACGGCGACTTTCTTCTCTGTACTTTAAAACTTACTCTGCAATCAAGAGTTTTTATAAGAGAACCTGTCATATTTATTCCTGCTCGAACAGTACATATATTAGAGGAGACTGCAACACCTCTTGGAGAAGTCTTCCATGATTCTCGTTATGGTGACTTTCATGTGCGCCTTACATAGTTTACATAGGACTCCCGTAAGATGGCACTTAAAGGACAGCTAGCATTGCTCTGTTATTTGGTGCCTTTTTATTAAATCGCTTCTCGTGCTGTTCTTTAACATGTAGCAGACGTGGTCCATTCCGACGCGCCACGCCGCATACTGTGTATTTCCGAGCCGAGTAGCTCAGCCTTCCGAGCTCAAGTTGGCGGGTTTGATCCCCGCTGAATCCAGTTGTACTTGAAGATGCTGAATTCATACGAACATAAACACCCAGACTTCGAGCCAGAGGAATTAACCGTACGCAATTAAAATGGCCAAACCGACCGGGAATCGAACATAGAGCTTTCTGAACAGAGGTCTAGTACACTGACTATTCAGCCCAGGAAAGAGAACTGTGTACACAACTCTACTGTGGTAAAATGCTGAGTGAGAAGACTGGCTATAGCACGAAGTAATCCGATCCTCATAATGTGAGTGTTGTAATTCATTATTTCCTTTCTTCTTCTTCTTCTTCTTCTTCTTCTTCTTCTCTTCTTCTTCTTCTTCTTTCATGGACACTCCCAATCGGCAACGCTGAGGAAAGCGCACATTTGCCTGGTGTAAAAACGAGAAGCGCGGGAAACCATATTTAGGGCAGATGGAAGTTGAGCACGAATCCACGACATCCTGAATGCAAAGTTATAACTAGAGGATGCTTCATTTGGTACCTGAAAATAGTCTGTACCATCAGATTCATTGATTCTTGCCGGGCTGAGTGGCTCAGACGGTTAAGGCGCTTGCCTTCTAACCACAACTTGGCAGGTTCGATCCTGGCTCAGTTCGGTGGTATTTGAAGGTGCTCAAATACGACAGCCTCGTGTCGGTAGATTTACTGGCACGTAAAAGAACTTCTGCGGGATTGAATTCAGGCACCTCGGCGTCTCCGAAGACCGTAAAAGTAGTTAGTGGGACGTAAAGCAAATGAAATTATTATTATTATTATTAATATTATTATTATTATTATTATTATTATTATTATTATTATTATTATTATTATTATTATTATTATTATTGATTCTTTGAAGAACACTTTGCAGTACTCCGCCTGCACTCCGTAAGAACTGATAACGTTGTTGAAATAAGAATAATAGTAATGTGCGGACCCCGCAGAAGCATGGTGCAGGTCTTTCGAGCTGACACTGTGAGGATGGGGCCCTATCTACGATGAAATCTAATATTGAAGACACCGAGATCGATAGCTGCAGTCGCTTAAGTGCGGCCAGTATCCAGTAAACGGAAGATAGTAGGTTCGAGCCCCACTGTCGGCAGCCCTGAAGATGGTTTTCTGTGGTTTCCCATTTTCACACCAGGCAAATGCCGGGGCTGTACCTTAATTAAGGCTACGGCCGCTTCCTTCCAATCCCTAGGCCTTTGCCATCCCATCGTCGCCATATCTGTGTCGGTGCGACGTAAAGCAAATAGCAAAAAAAAAAAAAAAAATGAAGACGGCACAAACATCCAGTCTCCGAGTCAGAGAAACAAACCAACGAATGTTAAAATCCCTGACCCGATCGGGAAACAAATGCAAGACTCCAGGTCAAAGTCCAGCATGCTAACCAGTTAGCATTTGGTGCCTGTCTGTTAGCGAAAGGAAACCAGGATCGATTATCGGCCAGTCCTGGCATTTTCATTCTGGACTAATGGGTGCAACGCAGTGTACTCTGCCTAAGGCTTTGTCTGATATAAAATGCTGTGAACCCGGTCACGAAAGTCAAGCAATACGGCTGAGAATTTTGTTACACTGACTACTTTGCACTTAAATATTAGGCATTAGACCATAAGCCTGGGCAATAGCCATCTTGCCAAGTTAAGACCGTTAATAGAGTGTATGTGTCTTGAGAACTGTACCGCTATTTCGCAGTGAAGTAGACCTCTACCGAACAATTCCTACGGCTAGGATTATTTTGTTGGTTGGATGTGGAATTAGCTGGCCCCGCGGTCAAGAGGTAACAAATATCTGCCTCCGACCACGAGGCGCTGGGTTCGATTCCAGTCCAAGTCAGTGTTCGAGGTCCACTCAGCCTACATGAGAATAATTGAAGAGCTATGTGATGAATATAGCAGCTACGGTCTAGATATCCAAGAATAACGACCGAGAGGATTCGTCGTGCTGACCATGCGTCACCTTCAGCCTGAGCAGTTGTTAGTTGGTAGATCAAGGTCCGGCAGGGCTGTAGCAGAAGGCACATGAAGGCCTGGTTTTCAAGAATGGGCTAACTCGGCCTGGATCGAGCCCGTGAACTTGGAATGGTTAGTGATGTTTAAAGAGGAAGTACAAGTGGGCAACCATCCTCTCTTGACACTAATCTGAAGTCCGGCTCCATGGCTAAATGGTTAGCGTGCTGGTCTTTGGTCACAGGGGTCCCGGGTTCGATTCCCGGCAGGGTCGGGAATTTTAACCATAGTTGGTTAATTTCGCTTGTACGGGGGCTGGGTGTACGTGTCGTCTACATCATCATTTCATCCTCATGACGACGCGCAGGTCGCCTACGGGAGTTAAATGAAAAGACCTGCATCTGGCGAGCCGAACTTGTCCTCGGACACTCCCGGCACTAAAAGCTATACGACATTTCATTTTTTTAATACTAATCTGCAGTGTAAAAAGGAAGAGGTCCCTCAGTTCGAAGAATAAAGGTATCTGCAAGAGAAAGCGAAGGGCCACAAAGGCCACGGAAATGAAAGATGTCCTACGCCCTGTAAACCTAACATCGTCAGAGTCGGTAGAGAACAAGATTTGACCAAAGAAGGTCACATAGGAAAGAGGAAAACTAGGAGTATTGCACAAGTAAGTGGAAAGGATTTCAGACTCAGATAAGCCCCTGGTCGCCAACCTACATTCCCAGTTGGGGACCCCTGAGTGTTTCCTCTTTCAATAGATGTATAGGGTTGAACGTACAAGAATTACTACCTGTGTCCGGTTCCACGGCTGAATGGTTAGCGTGCTGGTCTTTGGTCCAGAGGGTTCCGCGTTCGATTCTCGGCCAGGTCGAGGATTGGTTGATTCCGATGGCTCTGAGGCTAGGTGTGTGTGCCGTGTTCACCATTAGAATTCTTCATAGGTAGGGCTTCATTCTTATAGGTCGCCTATGCGGTATCAACTTGAAAGACCTGTACCAGGCCTCTTCGGAGGCGACCTGCCATTATTTTTTACTACCTCTGATCCACAGAGACAGCTAATACAGGTACAGGCAGACAAAGAGGCAGTGTAGAGCGTATAGTGAGACAGTGAGAAGAAGAGATAGCAAGCAGTGAAGGTGTTTAACCAGTTTTGCAGTACGACTCGCTGTCTGAATGGTCAGCATACTGGCCTTCGATTCAAATGGTCCCGGGTTCGATTCCCGGCCTGGTTGGGGATTTTAACGTTAATTGATTCCAGTGGTTCGGGGGATGGATGTTTGTGCTGTTCCCAACATCCTTGCAACTCACACACCACACATAACGCTATCCTCCACCACAACAACACGCAGTTACCTACACACATGGTAGATGCCGCCCACCTTCATCGGAGGGTCTGCCTTAGAAGGGCTGCACCCGGCTAGAAATAGCCTCACAAATTAAAAAAACAGTTTTACATAGTGGACAATGGCACGAACAATGCAGTTCGGTTTGGAGAAATAACAAAAATCACTTCCTAGCCATACAGTCGTAAAAGAAGCAAGGTGTGTGAAAGTCGCGTGACCCGTGCTGTTCCTCTAACAAGGTGTCTTGTCTGCACCGGAAAGATGTGACGTGCTGATAAAGGAGGTGGTCAAAGAGGCAGGTGCTGCGACGTGCGGCCGCACTTCCTGCTGAACTCGACAGAAATATCAAGTGAAAGTTCTCCTCGGTGCGGTGACAGGTGGAAGCGAGTACTCCGAGCATACTGCCCACCGATATCTGTCACCGATATCTCTAATGAGAAAAGTCTTGATGGAGAGACGAACACACAGTCGTCAACAATTACAACTGTACACCTCTACCTGCAATCCATACCTCCAAACAAAGTCAAGTCCTCATTTACCTGAGAATGGGAATTAAAGGCAGTGGTTCAACTCTCCGCGAGGGAGATTTCTATTCGAAGTTCATTGGCAATCTGACGCCTAGAGCATAACTTACATTCTCATTAATACTTACTGTATATGCCAGGCTGAGTGGCTTAAACAGCAGAGTTCTGGCATTCTGAAACCAAGTGGCAGGTTCGATCTCTGCTCAGTCCGTTGGTACAATATTTTAAAAGTGCTCAAATACACCAGCCTCATAGAAATGAAATGGCGTATGGCTTTTAGTGCCTGGAGTGTGCGACGACATGTTCGGGTCGCCAGGTGCAGGTCTTTTGATTTGACGCCGTAGGCGACCTGCGCGTCGTGATGAAGATGGAATGATGATGAAGACGACACATACACCCAGCCCTCGTGCTAGTGAAATTAACCAATGGTGGTTAAATTCCTGACCCTACCGGGAATCGAACCCGGGACCCCTGTGACCAAAGGCCAGCACGCTAACCATTTAGCCATGGAGCCGGACACCAGCCTCAGGTCGATAGATTAATCGACCCGTAACTGAAACACGCCGGGATAAATATCCTGAACTTCAGCGCCTCCGGAAACTGTAAAACCAGCAACATTATTATTATTATTATTATTATTATTATTATTATTATTATTATTATTATTATTATTATTATTACCGAGCAAGTGGCTGTGCTGTTTTGGTCACGTAGCTATCAGATTTCATTCGAGAGATAGTGGGTTCGAATCCCACCGTCTACAGCCCATTTTCACACCAAGTAGATGCTGAGGCTGTACCTTAATTAAGGCCACGGTCGTTTTCTTCTTACTCCTAGTCCTTTCGTATCTCATCGTCGCCATAAGACTTATCTGTGTTGGTTTGACGTATATTGTAAAATACTCTTACAAAGTGTATTATGTATATTATTGACTATTATGTATACGAGTACGGGGTATATTGAGAGAAAAATGTTAATAAATATGCTCGAATCATGCATAGAGTGAAATTTATAGAGGTAACAATAATAATTAGTCATAGCATATTTAAATTACATAACTATATACACTGGAATTAGAGATATCTGGTTAGTAGCTTATATCACCTCTTTTGGGCCTGATGACGGCGGCGATGTGGTGTGTCGCAAGACATCGGAAGCGTTCGGGAGCCGGACTGATCCATGATTGCAGCACAGTCTTCCATAACTGCCCGGAGATTGCTCGCGGCAGGGTCCTCTCGACAGCATCCCAGATAAACTCAATGAGATTTAGGTGAGATCGGTTGATCTTGGGAATCTGGAAAGCACTCCCATGTCGGTAGATTTTCATCGAACCCAGCTGGCACAATTCGATTGCATTGTCCTGCTGTAGCTACGGATCTCTTACGGGGTGCTGGTGGCGGACAAATGGGTGGACATGATCTGACAATAGGTTCCTGTATCGTTCGCCGGGAAGGGATGTTGACAGATTTACCAAAGGTCACACATTTCATATGAAAATAAAACCTCCACTAGCCTGAATTCTACCCTGCTGGCCAAAGTGATCCATTTCCTCGACGAACTCGAATCCTGCCATCGGCATGTACCAGATCGTACTTCTACTCCTCTGTTCAAGCGACCATTTCCATGCTCTTTGAGCCCAATGGCAGCGATCCACTCCCTTGTCAGTGTATTTGACTTGTAATATGCTGTAATCAGAAGTATCATAGTGAGGTGCCGGCTTCAGTGTCTCATTCCGAGAATGTTAACACCTCGTTATCCACCACTGTTCACAAATGATCTGCCGCACGGAGGCCCGTCTATCCGCTCTTACTCCATTGGAGGTGTGTCTGAAGAGGTCTGGCCATCTCGGAACGAGGACACGAGTTTACTTACTGATTATCAAAGCCACTGTAACTTTCTGCAATGGCGTAGCGATGTTGAGCTGGCGACGGTCAACTGAAGATTTGATTTTCTTAGTAATAAAACTGGATTGAATAATTTCCTTTTATAGAACTCTTTGTTCCATTTTCTCCTACAATTTAATATAAAAATACCGAGCAAGCTGGCTGCCTGCACGGTATGGCCCACGAAACTGTAAGGTTGCATTCGGGAGGTGGTGTGTTCGAAATCCCACATCGGCTGATCTGAAGAGGATCTTTCACGGCTTCCCATTTTTCCGCCTGGAAAATACTACGGTTGTGGGTTGATTAAAGCCACATCGCTTCCTTTCCAGTCCTAGTCCTTTTCTATCCCATCGTCACCAAAAAACTATCTGAGTGTGAAGCTTAAACGTTAACAAAAATACCCGAGTATTTTCAAACGCAGTATGAGTCATCTGATGGATAATATTTTCAAGAAAAAAGCAAAAATTGTAATAAATTTGTTACCGAGCTCGATAGCTGCAGTTGCTTAAGTGCGGCCAGTATCCAGTATTCGGGAGATAGTAGGTTCGAACCCCACTGTCGGCAGCCCTGAAAATGGTTTTCCGTGGTTTCCCATTTTCACACCGGAAAATGCTGGGGGTGTACCTTAATTAAAGCCACGACCGCTTCCTTCCCACTCTTAGCCCTTTCCTATCCCATCGTCGCAATAAGACCTATCTGTGTCAGTGCGACGTAAAGCAACTAGCAAAAAATATATATTAAAAATATTGTTTTCATTTTGTAAAAAAATTACTGCCATATATATTTCGTTTTTAACATACTATTTTAAAATACCATATCAGTATTGGTATCATTTTCTGTAAATATGTTGTATGAAAATAGATCTAATTAAGAATCAACTTTATTGGAATGTACGTCAATCGTTTCCCCTAATAAACTGCAGAAACATTATTCATACCGGTATTTTAATTTATTTTTTCAGGAATGAATTGCTCCCGCCCATTCTAAGTAACGCCTGCAGCGTGCACTCCTTATGCAGACCAGAGCGAGTGGGTCACGCTTAACGTGGATCCTTCTGATCATTGACCTGTAAGGGAGAGAGTTCAGAGCCCAAGAGATACCTAACGACTGGGCCAGTAACATCCTTTACTGATTAAGCAAATATCGTCAAAATCTTTTGAAACTGAATCACCGCGTATTCGTGTATCAAATGGTATGAAAAAGATGTTGAGTAAGTGGATGAAAAAGTTATTACAATTAGTATATCAAAATGAGAAAACAAAATGCTAGATTAGTTGTATCACTATAACATTCGACCATATATTGATATCTTAAAATAACGAGTTCTGTGGATGACTCTTTCATCTTCACTGCTTTGTTTTCTTGACCGGATCCGCTGCTTCTTAGAAATAACTCCTTAGCTGGCTTCGTGAGTGTAAGTAAAATTCTTTCTAGTCGCCAGTCCTGGATTAAAATCCTTGAACTAATTGGAAATCCAACCCTCAAAAGTAGACATGCTACCCATCACTACGTGGGCCAAAAAATAGTACAACCTTCTTTCTCACAGATATGGTATGAATCAAATGAGGCACGAGTAAGCGATCTTATGTTTCAAGTCATGATTAATAGAATTTTCAATGTCCTTTGTTATTTGTTTTACGCCTCATCGACATAGACAGGTCTTATAGCGACGATGGAAGAGAATAAGTCTAGGACTTGGAAGGAAGCGGCTGTGGCCTTATTTAATGAAAAGCACTAACATTTCCTAAGTGTGAAAATGGGAAACGACAGAAGTTCATTTTTAGGGCTGCCATCAGTAGGACGCGAACTCACAATCTCCGGAATGCAAGATAACGGATACCGAGCTCGATAGCTGCAGTCGCTTAATTGCGGCCAGTGTCCAGTATTCGGGAGATAGTAGGTTCGAACCCCACTATCGGCAGCCCTGAAAATGGTTTTCCGTGGTTTCCCATTTTCACACCAGGCAAATACTGGGGCTGTACCTTAATTAAGGCCACGGCCGATTCCTTCCCACTCCTAGCCATTTCCTGTCCCATCGTCGCCATAAGACCTATCTGAGTCGGTGCGACGTAAAGCAACTAGCAAAAAAAAAAAAAAAAAAAAAAAAAAAAAAAAAAAAAAAAGATAACGGATACGTGACCACATGGCCAACTCTCTCAGTAGAATTTTCAATAATTCTTTACTGTTAACACACTTATTCTACCCTGCAATAATATATTTTAAATTATATTTATATGGTCGTTAAGTTGCGTTCTGCAAACCGAAAAAACATACCGTTGGAGATATATTTAAAATAGCAACTACAGTCGAATAAGTTTGGTTGGTTACATAATTCTACTTGTGTCTACTTTTCTGAAAAATATTTGGTGTATTGCTATGCATGCTTAAGGCTAAAATATTTTTATACCATGTTGCCATTGATGCTTTCACGGCCCGTACTTATAGACATGATATAGGCTTTTGGGCTTATGCCGTGTCAAGAAAATAAGGTGAAATTCTTTGACCACGATATAATATTTGATCAGTTTATAATAATAATAATAATAATAATAATAATAATAATAATAATAATAATAATAATAATAATAATAATAATAATAATTGGAAGAAGTAGGGAAATTTCTACATCAAAGATAAGAAAAGAGCACTGCGAAACGTAAAGAATTTCACCTTATTTTCTTGACACGGCTTAAGCCCAAAAGCTTATATCAGGTCTATCCTTATACCAATCTCAGACTGGTGGGTAGTTTTATTTTGATGTGTTGTATTTAGATGAAGATGTGTATTGAGACTAACACAAACAAATAGTCCCCGAACCAAAGGAATTAAATATACGCAGTTAAAAACCGTCGACCCTGCCGGGAATCGAACTTAGGGCCCTGTAAACCGAAGGTCATTACTCCTGCAATTTAATACAATTTAACTAGGGCTATAGCGAAATATTCATGTTACGACTTGTATCATTAGCTGAAGCGTACTAACATGACTCGATCGTCATGAAAGTTGTATAACACCGGGAGTGGCGTTTTTCCAATCTTCGGTGCCCTTATGGCATTCTATGTATGCTTAAACGCCCAAATTCGCGCTTCATTTTATACCCTGTCTCTCACTTTGACTGCTATTAATTTTTTAATTAAACACGTATTTTTACCTGGACGTTCACAACATTAAACAATTTTTTTTTTTTTTTTGGAAGATAAGAAACTTATTATCCAGAGTAATATTCTTCCCTTCCTCAAGTTTTATAAAACGATGTTATCCCTTAAAACACACTGTCCAAACATTTTTTTTTTGCTATTTGCTTTACGTCTTATAGAGAATATGGGATATGAAAGGCCTAGGAATGGGAAGGAAGCGGCCGTAGCCTTAATTAAGGTACAGCCTGGTGTGAAAATTGGAAACCACGGAAAACCATCTTGAGGGCTGCCGACAGTGAGGTTCGAACCCACTATCTCCCGGATGGGTGCTCACAGCTGCGTGCCCCTAACCGCACGGCCAACACGCCCGATCAAACATAAATAAGCACGATAATTAATGTCAATTAAATATTTATTTTACGTACACGTATGAAATATTAAAAATTGCAATACGTGTAACTGTGTAGATTTAAACCACCTCATACCGTTGAGTATACCAGAAGATGTTACTCACCAGACGGAAGGTCGGATTACCTGTCTGCTCACCAGGGAACATAAGCCTTCGATCGGCATACGAATTAATTATGTAAGTTTATTAACGCTTGTTCTCAGCGGAGAGGAGTGTATGGTACTTGACGGCTCACCAGAGGAGCCAAGTCCTCCATCATTGAACCTCGTATTCTGTGGAGAGGAGGGTATGGTACTTGACGGCTCACCAGAGGAGCCAAGTCCTCCATCATTACCCCTTGTCCTCAGTGGTCTTCAGTGGAGAGGAGATTATTTTACTTTTGGGCTCATCAGAGGAGCCCAGTTCACCATCATTACCCTCTGTCTTCTGTGGAGAGGATAGTATGGTACTTGACGGCTCACCAGAGGAGCCAAGTCCTCCAACATTACCACTTGTTCTCAGTGGTCTTCAGTGGAGAGGAATTTATTTTACTGTTAGGCTCATCACAGGAGCTCAGTCCTCCATCATTGCCCCCCGTATTCTGTGGAGAACAGGGTATAGTAATTGACGGCTCACCAGAGGAGCCAAGTCCTCCATCATTACCCATCGTATTCCGTGGAGAGGAGGGTATGGTACTTGACGGCTCACCAGAGGAGCCAAGTCCTTCATCATTTCCACTCGTATTCTGTGGAGAACAGGGTATGGTACTTGACGGCTCACCAGAGGAGCCAAGTCCTCCATCATTACCCATCGTATTCTGTGGAGAACAGGGTATGGTAATTGACGGCTCACCAGAGGAGCCAAGTCCTCCATCATTACCCCTCGTATTCCGTGGAGAGCAGTGTATAATATTTGACGGCTCACCAGAGGAGCCAAGTCCTCTATCATTACCCTTTGTCTTCTTTGGAGATGATAGTATGGTACTTGACGGCTCATCAGAGGAGCCAAGTCCTTCATCATTGCCCCTCGTATTCTGTGGAGAACAGGGTATGGTACTTGACGGCTCACCAGAGGAGCTAAGTCCTCCATCATTACCCCACGTATTCTGTGGAGAACAGGGTATGGTATTTGACGGCTCACCAGAGGAGCCAAGTCCTCCATCATTGCCCCTCATATTCTGTGGAGAACAGGGTATGGTACTTGACGGCTCACCGGAGGAGCCAAGTCCTCCATCATTACCCCTCGTATTCTGTGGAGAGCAGGGTATGGTATTTGACGGCTCACCGGAGGAGCCAAGTCTTCCATCATTACCCCTCGTATTCTGTGGAGAACAGGGTATTGTACTTGACGGCTCACCAGAGGAGCCAAGTCCTCCAACATTACCACTTGTTCTCAGTGGTCTTCAGTGGAGAGGAATTTATTTTACTGTTAGGCTCATCAGAGGAGCTCAGTCCTCCATCATTGCCCCCCGTATTCTGTGAAGAACAGGGTATGGTACTTGACGGCTCACCAGAGGAGCCAAGTTCTCCATCATTACCACTTGTCTTCAGTAGTCTGCAGTGGAGAGGAGTTTATTTTACTGTTGGGTTCATCAGAGGAGCCCAGTCCTCCATCATTACCCTTTGTCTTCTGTGGAAAGGATATTATGGTACTTGACGGCTCACCAGAGGACCCAAGTTCTCCATCATTACCCCTCGTATTCCGTGGAGAGGAGGGTATGGTACTGAACCCTTGAACTTACCATTCCATCGTTGGTCGGCCACGGCTGCTATAGTAGAACAATTTTGAACTCTTAAATCTTGGGTCGTTGCGGGAATAAATTCGGTCACGATCTTAACCAAACGATGGGGTTCAGAAGAAAGCCTAACTACTTGAAATGAGGAGCAAAAATGTGCTTACTAACTTTTATTTAAACTGAAAGAGCACGATAACATCGTTAATTTAATATGCATTCTTGCCACAAAACATAAAAACATTTAATTATTGATTTTGAAAAGTTCCTAACACAGTCACATTACATAACGTCACTTCGTTTCTTCCAATGTCGAAGAGTTGCTTCAGAGAAGCTAATATGTTAGTGGACAGCGAAACTGAAAAACTGAAAAAGGGAAGACCTGAAAACCGGGCACCTATCATTCCAAACGAGAACTGAGAGTTAATCCACACGATCCGTGGAAAATCTGACTTTCAACAAGTAGAACGCCTGATTTTCTCTTAATTAAGGTTATCCACCAGTCAAATACCCTTCACGGATACGGAACATCCGCCGAATGGACCCTTAATCGAACCAAACTGACTATCAGTTGCTTTGGATAGGTTGCGAAATATTATGGGAAAGCATGGTGTTCACTACAAGTTAATGGCATCATTCACAATTGAAATAAAATTCCACCATGTATTTGTCATTCATGACACCCTTAAGTGATAAGGTAGTCCCGATGCTAAACGTGCATCACCCCAAACGGCTGTTCGGAAGGAACCAACAACAACATGATCCGGGAGGATCTTACGTTAAGTCGTTCTAAAGGAACAAAACTGCGAAATGCAGGAAACACTTACTAATCATGCATTTAGAAGAAATGCCAAACACTGAAGTTAATCCAAAAAGTGAAAAGTCACTTGAAAATATTATTATTGAACCGATTTTCAGGTTAGAAATGGGTTTATTATGCTTAATAAATTTACCAGTCCACGCTAAAATTTACTACAATTTTAAGGAATTCTTTCCCTTGAAAAACAATGCTACCAGTACAGATCTCTCTATTTACTGTCTGTCCCAACACACTACTGGTAAAGTGATTACTTACTTATTCTAACTATGAATACGAATGAAAATACGACAAGATTAAAATATAAAATAAAATTACTGGCTGACGAATCGAAACCGCATTCGCAACTCAAGTCTCATTCTAAAACACTGAGTGTCAATAATGCACACTATCAATGAAAACGGACGTCAAGACGAGGAAACAATAAAGTCCGTAAAAAATAAATTAACATCTCGAAGTCATACAGCTTAACACGCACGAAGAAACACAGTAAAAATATAATCTAGATCGGGTCGATGTCCCACACTTGGACAGCCCTCGTTTGTCAACAGCAGTCCCGTTATCTCAATGAGAGCTTCGCATAGACCCTCTACAATAAATCATATCGCACTGTAATGGCTACCTTCCTCCAGGCCACTTCACAAAAAGAACAAACAAAAGAAAAACGAACCTCTTAACCGAGACTTGAGTGTGTACAGCTACCATCCCAGACCTATCGTCGGGCTCACTTGAAATCTGTACAACCTAAACCTAATCATTATGTACATGATGCCTTCCAAATCCTATCGTCGGGCGTGAACTAGGACGTCTCATCATCAATGACTCCAAAAATAAACACGTGACGTCCTAAATCTATCGTCGGGCGTCAAAGTGGGTCGTACTACGTCTCCCTTAACATATCAGGCGAAATGCAATTCTCAAACAACTCCAACAATATCACTGAATCTGGTCAGACAAAATACGCACGACGGAACCAACGTCTCTATTATCAACTGAATGCAAGTCGAAATACAGCAAGTGTCTACCTCTCGAAAAGTACAGTAAGTGTCTATATCATTATAATATGTGAACTCAAAAAATAAATAGACGTGACGAACGGTTCTCCACCTCGAACACAATCTCAGCCTGTGCCCTGAAGTATTAGGGAAGCAAATTAAAATTTCCCACACACGTGTACCCTTTTAGTGGACGCCTTCAAAATAATAATCATCACCATCGCATTCGAAATTCTCAGATCGCCTATCATCAATTCCAACCATCTTATCCATGACCTCTCCAATGAACAAATTAAATATAACCCAACCGTGTGTCCAAAGTGCTCTTTGATCCTGAAGATCGTTCATTCTCTTATCATCCATGCGGGCTTTTCGTAACAAAAATCACTGGATGTGTACTGCCCAGACTTTAACATTTTACAAGAGTCGTTTTCACTTGGAATCTTTCTACAAATTTCACACCATAGTCGTCTCAAATTCGGATTGATTGCGGAAAACAATACAGCCTGTTTCACACAGCCTGTTTCTAAATACTTCCTCTACAAAAATACAACTTGTCTCAACACACTTTCTCCTCGCTTTATCCCAGCGGCATTACTTCCATCTCATCTCCACGTACGTATAAATCCATCGCTTTCAATCCCTTTTCCTTCACGACCCTTTTTCATACTTCGATCCCCTGGTGAAAACGACAACCATCATTAAACACATCTCTTACTTTACTATTATTAAGACTTTCGGACCTCAAGAATCCAAGAGCACACATCGACCTTTCGCAATTCAAGTATACACGATGTCTCAAAATTTCCTTCCCATTAATGACTGTGACTCTAACAAATTTTATTGACATTATCTCAATATGCTTACGATCCTTGTACAAATAACTGGTTAAATGTAATTTAACAGAGAGGAATTTCCTTATCCCGCGGTAAACATTATTATTATTATTATTATTATTATTATTATTATTATTATTATTATTATTATTATTATTATTATTATTGACCAACATTTCTGAATGCAACTGACACCTGAAATTACAATATTCGCCACGACAAATTTACACTTATAACGTTCACAAATCCGCACTTTGAATGATATCTCATCTCGACACAAAATTTTAAGCGTCGCATTTTACCGTTCTAGACATGAAATTTACACACTGAAAATTTTCACACGCTGACCAAAATTTACAACGCCTTTCGCCTGATAATTACGCATATCACCCGACAATCATCTGGAAAATTTGGTTAGGACAGACAGTAACTAACTAACTAACTACAACATAATGTAAAATAGACAGACCTGCACATTGGTGACATTCTCAGCATTCTGATTACATCATCTCCAGCAACCTCGTACTTAACCACTCATTTTCACAGACAACATTGTCATTTTCAACATTTCACTCATCCAAACACTACCCTTCACACACACACGAGATTAAAATTACCATAAATAATGCACTTTCTTTGTAACTTGCACCACGAACTTCCCTCGTTCTGCAGTCGACTCTAACTGTCTGATGCGCCTCCCAGAGTGGTTTCTCTCCCCGTTGTTTCAACAAGAACAGGTGTTCGGCCGATAAGGGAGTAGAACTATTTTGAATCGCTTCCCCCAGACCTTCTTCACTTACAAGAGTACAGGAAATGATAAAAATAAAATCTGCTGTGTAATTTTCAACCAGCCTACACCTTCCCAGTTCGTCTGCAAACGTTCACAGTTTCTCCAATCACTTTTCTTCTCAACTAATATATGGACTTTAGCCACGAACATGTATTGAATTATTGTCGGTCAATCTGGCGCGAAATTCTAATGACGGCGGGCACAAGCTCCCGCGGCTTCAAGTTCCAGATCGACACTGAAAAATCTACGGTGGGGGGTTTCTTTTATAATTTCCAGAAGGACGCTATCCCCTCTATGAGGCTTGGTTGTGAAATCTGCCAAATTTGCTTCTAATAGACCAATTTTGATAAGATTTGTCCCAGAACTCCGGACAGACTTGCACTTATGTTCGATGTTAATTTTATAATTTTCCTACACTCACAACAGGAGGAATAAATTGTTTCTGCCCGTGCGTTTCGCGCGTTTTCTTCCTTCCATGACCTTGGCACGTGTAGCTAGTTCGCTGGTCTCACGCTACCATGTACTTGGGCTTAACTGCACTTAAAAATTTCCCTGGGGGCTCTGTCTTCACAGAGGGTGTATGAATAATTTTGCTTATTTATTTCATCCTTTACTATGTTATCAAAATCCCTCATTGTGCAGAATTCCATGGATTAAAATAATTGTCGGGCACTCGAGCCCCGCCGAGGTGTCCCGGCAATCCACGAGCTCGCCGGGAAGGAAGAACCTCCCTCACGCAACATCGGGCTCTTGGGAGTGCAAAATGGCTGCCCTCAAACATACAGTAGTTTCTGAATACCAAATAAATATTTGAGAAAAATGAAAAATTTTCTCACCGTAGAATTATGGGTTCATAATCCTCCTACAACGACGAAATGTTTACCCAGAAAGGGGAAATATTTAAACAAATATATTCCTTCAAAATTCTAAATTGTACATGGGAATTTTGATACAAATGAACCATGATTCTACGTAAAATTTCCCAGCCGATCTCACTCTTGACGTAGGGCTCTGTTACTTTCACGTATTTCCCTGTTTTCTTCTTCCAACAATAGAATTGCGTTACAGATGTCATCAACAAAGTCTTCTCTTAAGAATGAACCTTGTAAACATTCAGCGTCTTCCTCTTCTTTACTCCCACTGCTTGCCTGTCCTTGGAGTGGTGCCTCGACCTGTCTTCCTCTCGACGTGACGATCATATTTACGGGTTGTACTTCTTCTTCTTCTTCTTCTTCTTCGGTGACCATTTCCCCAGCTGGTAAGGCTGCGTCATCCTGTAGTGGAATTCTCTCTTCGGCTCTATGGTCAATCTGTAAATTTCTTGTTGGGTTGCGGTCATCATTTAATTGGGAGTTGCTCGAAGTCTGTTTCCTGTTGTTATTAATGTTATGTGCGTCATTCGGTTGTCTCTCCTTCAGAATCTGGGATGAAAGACTCTGAACCTTTTCCTACTGGGAATTTGAAGTTGTTTTTCTTCTATCAAGAGTAGACATTGACTCCTGCTCAAAATCTGGCGCAAATGGGTTCAGACCGGAGTTTCGTTGGTCTTGCCTATGTGCCTTCTGGAATTCCAAACTTTCAGCCCCGAAACAATCGGTGTTGACGTCCTGGCGCTGTATAGCCCCCTGCCATTTTTTTCTTTCGTGGTCCTTCCTTAACCCGTCGGTGTACTGAACACGTTCACGGTACCGTTCATCCTCATCACGGCGGAAGTTCTGGGTTCGATTATTTCCCCAGTCCCTGCGGTTATTAAGTCCATTCCTGAAATTCCTCTGGTTTCCTCTGTCCCCATCGTACCGCCTCCAGTAAGGGTTCCTCCTTTGTGGATAATTCCAATTACCCCTACGCCTTTTCCAATCCTCATTTCGTGGATGCGAGGGTTCCCAGTTATTGCGAAACTCACGCCTCCGCTCAGTCGGCTGTGGTTTCCCCTGCTCGGGTGCCTCTGGACTTCCCTCTGGAACCTGGCTAACAGTGTTTACATGTTGCTCGTGCGATCGTCCCCCTCTGGGTGCTATTTGATTATGGGTATGATCCAATTGCCTAAGGATCATTTCTGCCTGCATGGGGGTCTCTACCTTTGATGCAATGAGCATCCTTTGCACTTCGGGAGGTAACTGCTTCTGGATGGCCTGTACCAACTCTTGCTCCGAGGGCGGCGCCTCAAGTTCTCTGAACTTTACCATTTGGGCAATAAAGTATTCACTGAACTTTGTAGGGCCTATTGCATTATACCGACGTGAGTATAGCTCTAATCTAAGACTCTGCTGAATTTCCGTACTCCAAAATTTATTGAGAAACGCCCTCTGGAATTCATCAAAGGTATCAAAGTGGTATCGGAAGCCTTTAAACCATAAAAGTGGTGCCCCCTCTAAATATCTTTCAGCTACCCTCAACTGACGTTCCTCAGGAATCTTGGCGTCCCGGATGTACTCCCTGAGATCCTTAAGGAACCCCTTCGGCGTGGTATGTGGACCTCCATTAAATTTCTTAGGCTGGTCCTCATGTAACTTGATCATGTTAATAACGTTGGTGACCCCTGAGCTTTGAGATCGACTAGTATCTACATTCGAGCTCTGACCGTTATTATTCACATGATTGACATTTGGCAATTGACCACCAAGGTCAGAGTTAACAGCTGTCGAGGTTTGACTTAATACTTTGTCCACCTTGGACTGCATATCTACCACGCTGCTAATCCAACTGCTCACTTCGCTCTTAATGAACCCAACTTTCTTGTCTGTCTCTTCCTGGGCTGACGTGATTTCCCTTAAATCCTGTTCTATACTAATTTGCCTGTCATTGAATTCCCGGGTATGTTCATTTTTCATTTCAACTAACTCCTCTTGAATTTCTTTAATTAAAACTTCGGAGTCCTCATTAGCCACTTGGAGTTTACTAATTGCTTCCTCATTAACTTGCAACAGTTTCTTCTCCATGGTTTCGGTTTTTGACAATACCTGACTCTCCAATTCCACACTAATTTTACCTACCTTATCGTTCAGTGACTGAATGTCCGCAGATAATATTTGACGTTGTTCCTCTATTATGGTTAGCGTTTTCCCCTTTTCCTTGTCACTGGAAATCCGCATCTCTACGACCTGTTGTGTAATGTCGTCCTTAAATTCAACCTGACTGTCAATCAGCTGCTTATGCGCCGCCTGGCTTTCCAGTAAATGCTTGTCAAGTTCCTTTCTCATCTCATCCTGACTATCGCATAACCTACTGTACATGTCGTGGCTTTCGTCAAAACGCTTGTCCATATCGGTTTTTAAACTGTCATGGATTTTAGAAAATTGTTTATCAAAATCGTTCTTTAAACTGACCTGCACTTCCGCAAATTGTTTGTCAATTTCATCCCTAATTTCCACTCGGCTATCATCAAAACGCTGGTTGAGTTTACCTATCTCACCCCTAACTTCCTCTTTAAGTTCGGTGCACATAGTGTATGTCTCACGAACTACGTTCTTCAATCCAGCCTTCAACTCATCACTAGACTCTTTACACCTAGCCTGGGTATCCTCAATACTACTCTTTAACTCGTCACTAGTGTCTTTCAAACTAGACTGTAACTCCTCCCGAGTGTCTTTCAAACTCGACTGCAACTCCTCAATCTTACCATCCAAACTTTCATTATGAGCCTTCATGTCCTCTCTCAAATTCTCACTCTGGACTTTCGTGTCCTCCATCTTGCTATCAAAACTTTCTAACATTTGCCCTTTCGTATCCTCCATCTTACTATCCAAACCGTCTATCTTACTATTTAAATTCTCACTCTGGACTTTGGCGTCCTCCATCTTACTATTTAAATTCTCATTCTGGACTTTCATGTCCTCTATCATCTGCATTAACTTCTCCAAGGTCGCCTGACCTTCCATCTCACAATACCACAAAGAATACAATAATGAGTATGCTGGCTGTTGATGCAACCAGAATACTCCAAACTACTAAGGAAAGAATTCACTATCTACTGCGTTTTCACATACAAACGCTATTATAATTTAATACCAAAACTGACAACATTCCAACAGTTGTCTCATAAAATTTTGTTTACATGGCTGGTATCACAAACTTGTTTAATAAAAAGAAAATTCTAAAGTTAATAAGTTACTCTGGATAAATATCCCAAATAGTTTCGCTTCCGTAAATTAATTAAACAAAGAACATGTTAACGCATAAACTTTGAATGTAATTCAGCGTTACCACTTCCAAAATTTATATTGGCAACATGACATAAGCTTCAATAAAGCTTTAAGTACTGGTTTCCTAAAATGCATTGTGACTGTTATTATTATTATTATCTACCAAGTAGTTACGCTCCTCATTAAACGTGTTAATATCTAGCACTCTCATTGGGCATAATTCGTTTAACTGTGGCTCAGCCATAATTTTCACCCGCTTGCATTATTTATAATGTGGCTTAGGCCTCAACATTATTTTATATTTTCCTAACATTTGTTTTCAATGGATAATTTCATTATCGTTATCGTGGCATCATATCGTTATCGTGACTTTGGGCTCCTTATCGTTATCGTGACATTAAGGCCCCACGTTGGGCGCCACTTCTACTGAACCCTTGAACTTACCATTCCATCGTTGGTCGGCCACGGCTGCTATAGTAGAACAATTTTGAACTCTTAAATCTTGGGTCGTTGCGGGAATAAATTCGGTCACGATCTTAACCAAACGATGGGGTTCAGAAGAAAGCCTAACTACTTGAAATGAGGAGCAAAAATGTGCTTACTAACTTTTATTTAAACTGAAAGAGCACGATAACATCGTTAATTTAATATGCATTCTTGCCACAAAACATAAAAACATTTAATTATTGATTTTGAAAAGTTCCTAACACAGTCACATTACATAACGTCACTTCGTTTCTTCCAATGTCGAAGAGTTGCTTCAGAGAAGCTAATATGTTAGTGGACAGCGAAACTGAAAAACTGAAAAAGGGAAGACCTGAAAACCGGGCACCTATCATTCCAAACGAGAACTGAGAGTTAATCCACACGATCCGTGGAAAATCTGACTTTCAACAAGTAGAACGCCTGATTTTCTCTTAATTAAGGTTATCCACCAGTCAAATACCCTTCACGGATACGGAACATCCGCCGAATGGACCCTTAATCGAACCAAACTGACTATCAGTTGCTTTGGATAGGTTGCGAAATATTATGGGAAAGCATGGTGTTCACTACAAGTTAATGGCATCATTCACAATTGAAATAAAATTCCACCATGTATTTGTCATTCATGACACCCTTAAGTGATAAGGTAGTCCCGATGCTAAACGTGCATCACCCCAAACGGCTGTTCGGAAGGAACCAACAACAACATGATCCGGGAGGATCTTACGTTAAGTCGTTCTAAAGGAACAAAACTGCGAAATGCAGGAAACACTTACTAATCATGCATTTAGAAGAAATGCCAAACACTGAAGTTAATCCAAAAAGTGAAAAGTCACTTGAAAATATTATTATTGAACCGATTTTCAGGTTAGAAATGGGTTTATTATGCTTAATAAATTTACCAGTCCACGCTAAAATTTACTACAATTTTAAGGAATTCTTTCCCTTGAAAAACAATGCTACCAGTACAGATCTCTCTATTTACTGTCTGTCCCAACACACTACTGGTAAAGTGATTACTTACTTATTCTAACTATGAATACGAATGAAAATACGACAAGATTAAAATATAAAATAAAATTACTGGCTGACGAATCGAAACCGCATTCGCAACTCAAGTCTCATTCTAAAACACTGAGTGTCAATAATGCACACTATCAATGAAAACGGACGTCAAGACGAGGAAACAATAAAGTCCGTAAAAAATAAATTAACATCTCGAAGTCATACAGCTTAACACGCACGAAGAAACACAGTAAAAATATAATCTAGATCGGGTCGATGTCCCACACTTGGACAGCCCTCGTTTGTCAACAGCAGTCCCGTTATCTCAATGAGAGCTTCGCATAGACCCTCTACAATAAATCATATCGCACTGTAATGGCTACCTTCCTCCAGGCCACTTCACAAAAAGAACAAACAAAAGAAAAACGAACCTCTTAACCGAGACTTGAGTGTGTACAGCTACCATCCCAGACCTATCGTCGGGCTCACTTGAAATCTGTACAACCTAAACCTAATCATTATGTACATGATGCCTTCCAAATCCTATCGTCGGGCGTGAACTAGGACGTCTCATCATCAATGACTCCAAAAATAAACACGTGACGTCCTAAATCTATCGTCGGGCGTCAAAGTGGGTCGTACTACGTCTCCCTTAACATATCAGGCGAAATGCAATTCTCAAACAACTCCAACAATATCACTGAATCTGGTCAGACAAAATACGCACGACGGAACCAACGTCTCTATTATCAACTGAATGCAAGTCGAAATACAGCAAGTGTCTACCTCTCGAAAAGTACAGTAAGTGTCTATATCATTATAATATGTGAACTCAAAAAATAAATAGACGTGACGAACGGTTCTCCACCTCGAACACAATCTCAGCCTGTGCCCTGAAGTATTAGGGAAGCAAATTAAAATTTCCCACACACGTGTACCCTTTTAGTGGACGCCTTCAAAATAATAATCATCACCATCGCATTCGAAATTCTCAGATCGCCTATCATCAATTCCAACCATCTTATCCATGACCTCTCCAATGAACAAATTAAATATAACCCAACCGTGTGTCCAAAGTGCTCTTTGATCCTGAAGATCGTTCATTCTCTTATCATCCATGCGGGCTTTTCGTAACAAAAATCACTGGATGTGTACTGCCCAGACTTTAACATTTTACAAGAGTCGTTTTCACTTGGAATCTTTCTACAAATTTCACACCATAGTCGTCTCAAATTCGGATTGATTGCGGAAAACAATACAGCCTGTTTCACACAGCCTGTTTCTAAATACTTCCTCTACAAAAATACAACTTGTCTCAACACACTTTCTCCTCGCTTTATCCCAGCGGCATTACTTCCATCTCATCTCCACGTACGTATAAATCCATCGCTTTCAATCCCTTTTCCTTCACGACCCTTTTTCATACTTCGATCCCCTGGTGAAAACGACAACCATCATTAAACACATCTCTTACTTTACTATTATTAAGACTTTCGGACCTCAAGAATCCAAGAGCACACATCGACCTTTCGCAATTCAAGTATACACGATGTCTCAAAATTTCCTTCCCATTAATGACTGTGACTCTAACAAATTTTATTGACATTATCTCAATATGCTTACGATCCTTGTACAAATAACTGGTTAAATGTAATTTAACAGAGAGGAATTTCCTTATCCCGCGGTAAACATTATTATTATTATTATTATTATTATTATTATTATTATTATTATTATTATTATTATTATTATTATTATTATTGACCAACATTTCTGAATGCAACTGACACCTGAAATTACAATATTCGCCACGACAAATTTACACTTATAACGTTCACAAATCCGCACTTTGAATGATATCTCATCTCGACACAAAATTTTAAGCGTCGCATTTTACCGTTCTAGACATGAAATTTACACACTGAAAATTTTCACACGCTGACCAAAATTTACAACGCCTTTCGCCTGATAATTACGCATATCACCCGACAATCATCTGGAAAATTTGGTTAGGACAGACAGTAACTAACTAACTAACTACAA
Source organism: Anabrus simplex (assembly GCF_040414725.1). Taxonomy (NCBI): domain Eukaryota; kingdom Metazoa; phylum Arthropoda; class Insecta; order Orthoptera; family Tettigoniidae; genus Anabrus; species Anabrus simplex. The sequence goes on from NC_090265.1 coordinate 450,601,056, forward strand.
CATAATGTAAAATAGACAGACCTGCACATTGGTGACATTCTCAGCATTCTGATTACATCATCTCCAGCAACCTCGTACTTAACCACTCATTTTCACAGACAACATTGTCATTTTCAACATTTCACTCATCCAAACACTACCCTTCACACACACACGAGATTAAAATTACCATAAATAATGCACTTTCTTTGTAACTTGCACCACGAACTTCCCTCGTTCTGCAGTCGACTCTAACTGTCTGATGCGCCTCCCAGAGTGGTTTCTCTCCCCGTTGTTTCAACAAGAACAGGTGTTCGGCCGATAAGGGAGTAGAACTATTTTGAATCGCTTCCCCCAGACCTTCTTCACTTACAAGAGTACAGGAAATGATAAAAATAAAATCTGCTGTGTAATTTTCAACCAGCCTACACCTTCCCAGTTCGTCTGCAAACGTTCACAGTTTCTCCAATCACTTTTCTTCTCAACTAATATATGGACTTTAGCCACGAACATGTATTGAATTATTGTCGGTCAATCTGGCGCGAAATTCTAATGACGGCGGGCACAAGCTCCCGCGGCTTCAAGTTCCAGATCGACACTGAAAAATCTACGGTGGGGGGTTTCTTTTATAATTTCCAGAAGGACGCTATCCCCTCTATGAGGCTTGGTTGTGAAATCTGCCAAATTTGCTTCTAATAGACCAATTTTGATAAGATTTGTCCCAGAACTCCGGACAGACTTGCACTTATGTTCGATGTTAATTTTATAATTTTCCTACACTCACAACAGGAGGAATAAATTGTTTCTGCCCGTGCGTTTCGCGCGTTTTCTTCCTTCCATGACCTTGGCACGTGTAGCTAGTTCGCTGGTCTCACGCTACCATGTACTTGGGCTTAACTGCACTTAAAAATTTCCCTGGGGGCTCTGTCTTCACAGAGGGTGTATGAATAATTTTGCTTATTTATTTCATCCTTTACTATGTTATCAAAATCCCTCATTGTGCAGAATTCCATGGATTAAAATAATTGTCGGGCACTCGAGCCCCGCCGAGGTGTCCCGGCAATCCACGAGCTCGCCGGGAAGGAAGAACCTCCCTCACGCAACATCGGGCTCTTGGGAGTGCAAAATGGCTGCCCTCAAACATACAGTAGTTTCTGAATACCAAATAAATATTTGAGAAAAATGAAAAATTTTCTCACCGTAGAATTATGGGTTCAGTACTTGACGGCTCACCAGAGGAGCCAGGTCCTCCATCATTACCACTTGTCCTCAGTGGTCTTCAGTGGAGAGGAGTTTATTTTACTGTTGGGTTCGTCATAAGAGCCCAGTCCTCCATCATTACCCTTTGTCTTCTGTGGAGAGGATAGTATGGTACTTGACGGTTCAGTAGAGAAGCCAAGTCCTCCATCATTACCACTTTTTATCAGTGGTCTGCAGTGGAGAGGAGTTTATTTTACTGTTGGGTTCGTCAGAAGAGCCCAGTCCTCCATCATTACCCTTTGTCTTCTGTGGAGAGGATAGTATGGTACTTGACGGTTCAGTAGAGGAGCCAAGTCCTTCATCATTACACCTCGTATTCTGTGGAGAGGAGGGTATGGTACTTGACGGCTCACTAGAGGAGACAAGTCCTACATCATTATCTTTGTCTTTAGCAGAGAGGGGGGTATTGTACTTGCCGGGTTACCTTCTTACGTCCCCCATCATATAAAGGAAACAATTTTCCAGTAAACTATCGTTTGTCTTCGGTGGAGAGTACGTTACGGTAATGTCGACTCAACAAAGAAACCAGGTTCTTGAAAACTTTGTGAAGAAATTATTTCATTGCTTTTTGTTTAGCTTCGATAAACTTTCTTACCTGTGAATTTAGAAGTGCCCTGTTTTGGATACTGAGATTAACAGTTAATTTGTGTATGACGTGGTCAGCAAGCGTGTAACTTATGTTATTCAACTGCTGATATCGTGATCATATCCACAGGGCATCCAGTTTTTGTGGAGTCGAACTACAGGAATGTGAATTTTCAAGTTAAATATTTCATTGCATTGCCCAGAGGAGGATTCAAACTGCAGCTGCTTTGGTGAGAAATATGATGTGTCCTCGAGTTTTGTGTTGTTTATGAAATAACCAATACCGAGCTCGATAGCTGCAGTCGCTTAAGTGCGGGCAGTATCCAGTATTCGGGAGATAGTAGGTTCGAACCCCACTGTCGGCAGCCCTGAAAATGGTTTTCCGTGGTTTCCCATTTTCACACCAGGCAAATGCTGGGGCTGTACCTTAATTAAGGCCACGGCCGCTTCCTTCCAACTCCTAGCCCTTTCCCGTCCCATCGTCGCCATAAGACCTATCTGTGTCGGTGCGACGTAAAGCAACTAGCAAAAAGAAATAACCAATAGGCCTATAGAAAGTCCTTTAACACCAATAATTTTATCGTTGAATTGCAGGATAGGTCATATAGATTTCAAGATTCAAAATTGTATTTTTATGTATTTTTCCTCCCAGTTGGAACTCTAAAAGTGTTAGTTTTTAAGCGAGTTTCAGCAATTTTATGACATCTTTCTCAAGAACCGTAACATAATCGAATGCAAGTTTTAGCACAATATAATTTGGAATGTTTTATACATGTTTATAGATTTCAGAAATTCAAGTTTCCAAAAAATAAAGTTACTATCAATTTTGTAAGGTAACATTTTCTCGTCTCGGAATGGTTGGAAAATTGCCTTCTTGTTTGCGTTGAGATCTTTATATATTCAACGATTATGCTGTATGACTGAAATACGTAAATGATAAAATGAGGTATTGCGAGGCTTAATATGAAGCGTTCAGTTTCGATCCTATACATTACCTGTTCCTGGTCTGTGTGTACACTCCTGTTGTAAGTTATATGTTCGTCGTATCTGTACAAGTTTTACGGGTTCATTCGGGGTATTTATATTGAATTAATAGTGGCACTCACGATTCAGGCTCTTTTCTAACCCATAACCACACATCTCGTTATATTACCCCGGTTTAGGAAGAGGGACCGATGCATTTCAGAATAGTGTAGTAAGCGGGGTGGGTTGCATGAAATTAGGTGGCAAGGAGCGGGTGAACCACCCGGTACATTGTAAATAGCTATAAGCAAATATGTACTTTTAAAACAAAACAAAATACTAAATCAAAAACAATATAAAATCAAATTGGAAGATATTTTTAAAACTGGAGGTCTGAGGTGGTGGTGGTGGTGATTATTGTTTTAAGTGGAAGTACAACTGGGCAACCATCCTCTATATAACACTAATCAGAGGGAAAAAGTGGAAGGGATCAGACACTTCGAAAAATGAAGATATCGACCAAAGTAATACAAGGGCCACGAAGGGCGTGAAAATGAAAGACTCCCTAGCCCTCGCAAACCTAATAGCGTCGGGGTCGGAAAAGAACAAGAGTTGACCAAGAGAGGTCGGATAGGATAGGTGAAAGTGAGGAGCCTGGCACAAGTAAGTGGAAGCAATGCCAGGACTCAGCTGAGGGCCCCGTGGTCGCCAACCCAAAGTTCAGAGCCCCTGAGACCCCTTTTAGTCGCCTCTTACGACAGGCAGGGGATACCGTGGGTGTTATTCTACTGCTCCCACCCACAGGGGTGGGAGGTCTGAGGCACTCATGAGAAAGACTGATGGAAAATGTTTTTCATGACCTATTAATACCATTCGTTTCAAGCTAATCACAGGTAATTAATAAATAACGGAGGAAATGTTTAAGCAAAGAGAGAACGAAATGTTACTGTACTTGCTGTTTGTAATCAGTATTTTTTACCCTGAGCTAGGCGTGGTAAGGCGCGCAGCGTCGTACAGCTTTCCCTGCACCAGTCAGCTAATAATCCATATCATACCATGCAACAATTTTACAAAATTATATGAAAAAATGTGATTTCAGTTTCGTATTTCACAGTCATACAGCATAACCATTGGAGATATAAATGTTACAACGGGACTAAGAATGCAATTTTCCAATCACCCTGAGCTGAGAAAGACTTACCTTACAAAATTGATTACCTCCTTGCTTTGAAACGTAAAATTCTGAAATTTATAAACAATGCATATTGTGTTAAAATTTGGACTCGATCATATGAATGGATTATGAGAAACAATATCTTACATTATTTGACGCATGGTTGCGACACGTTTATAAACGGGCATATTTTGCGTTCCAGCTGCGAGAAAAAATATTAAAGTATAAATGAAAAGTTAAAAGGCTACATTACCTAACGTGCAATGAAATGGGGAAACCGATGATGTCGTTCTATTTTCTGTAGAGCTATTGATTATTTCATAAACCAACTCTGAACTCGAGTACACAATATTTTGGTCGACAATGAGTCACGCGGCTGTAACGGCCCTCACTTAACAAGTACACAAAAGTTTCATTGGAACGTTCAGTCGTGTCATTTTATAGCTTACGAATGATATTATTTAACCTCGATGAGCAGTCACTGGATAAATGACTGATATTCACCAAAAATTTGAAGAATTTATTTAATCAGGCACAATGTGAAACTTTAAGAAAAACTGCATTATTGTTTTTACTATTCAGAATGCGCCTATTTAAGAAGAAAACATTAAAGTAGGAAGAAAATTGTATAGTTCCAATGGTTCAACATAATTGTCCATAAACATTTATATTCACGGATGATAAATACTTGGTATATTATGTCAGGTAAGAAGGTGCACTGTGCCGATACGGTGAAATTGATCATTAATTTCATACATGATGTTTTGCATATAGAATCAAATCATCCATAAAATTTAACAGACGAAGAATTAATCGTTCTTTGAAGAAAAATGGATGAAGAGGTGAAAGTGTGCAGTACGAATGTTGCTGGTGTTTATGGCAGGACACAGCTGACTAGCTCCTGAGGGCTTTTCAACATCCAAGCTCGCGCAGAGAACACGCGAGCGACATACTAACACCGACCAATATTGAGGAGACGTCATAAACAAGAACAACTTTATGCTTTTATTCTGCACCAACGAATCCAGTTTGCGTGATATAAATTCTTGTGGTAGGTTAAAAGAAAAAATATATTCGATATAAAGTGCTTATAAAATGATCTAATTTTCGATGCCAGGCTCACGCAACTGCAGAGATGGTAGATTACTGCCTTGTGTATGAGTGCTCTTGTTATGAAGGATAAAGAAATAATCAACTAAATCACAAAAACAATAACTTTTGGCGTGTAAAATTAGTAGCTTAAGTTCAAATCTTAATTATAGTGTAATTGGGGTCAAATCACCCCATAATCTTACTCAAGATTGTAAAGTCAGTGCAGCAAGAAAATATTGCATATTTAATATCGTCATAAGAAAAGAAAAGCTCCAATAACCTGAACATTTTGTATTAGTTTATATGTGATTCTGTTATAAGTATTACTGAGTATTGCGGACACAGTCTTGGAAAAGGAGTACAAGATAAAAATAAACAAATCCACGACAAAAGTGGAATAGTCGAATAACACCTGGTGATGCAGGATGTATTAGATTAAAATTGCTGATTCAAAAATTGACATGCTTATTACAAAGATGATCTGAAGTCTTATGTGCGTAACATGGCGTTGTATAGAAGTGAAATGTGGACAATAACTAGAGAAAGAAGGGGAATGGAAACTTCTCAAATGAAGTGTTACAGCAGGAGAATGCTGAAGGTCAGATGGGTCGATCAGATCACAAATAAAGTTATAATTGCACCGAACTGACGAGAGGAGACCCATTTGGCGAAATATGACCAGAGAAAGAGATACTATGAATGGGTACATCTTGAAACACCATCCAAGGAGCCGGACGCTACATTTAAGGGGATATTTTGAGTTAATTTCAGTAAATTTCAAAGGAATTTCTATACGTTTGCTTTTAATTATTACCACTTTATTCCTACCTAAATTTTCATTCTCGAGGTTTTTCCTGTTTTAATTTCTTCTTTCTTTCTTTCTTTCTTTCTTTCTTTCTTTCTTTCTTTCTTTCTTTCTTTCTTTCTTTTTTATCATGAAATGTCTTGTTTTAATATTCTTCTGCCATTGCTGTAATTAAAGTACAGCCCCAGCATTTGCCTGGTGTGAAAAAGGGAAACCACGGAAAACCATCATTCAGGGCCGCCGAGAGTGGGGTTGCAACCCAGTATCTTCCGAATACTGGATACTGGCCGCACTTAAGCGACTGCAGCTATCGAGCTCGGTACGTAAGTTGACAACAATGACTGCGGAAGTTAATATGAGCTGGGGCACCTTCCTTCCTTCCTTCCTTCCTTCCTTCCTTCCTTCCTTCCTTCCCTCGAACTACCCCCAGCTGTCGGGCTGAGTAGCTCAGACGGTAAAGCGCTGGCCTTCTGGTCTCAAGTTGGCAGGTTCGATCCCTGCTCGGTCAGCTAGTATTTGAATATGATCAAATACACCAGAATCGTGTCAGGCATACTCACTGACATATAAAATAACTCCTGAGGGACAAAATTCATCGGTGTCTTTGAAAAGTGTAAAAGTGGTTATTAGGACGTAAAACCATTTATTGATTTTATATTTTCTTTAATGAAAGACAGGGAACTCCTCCTTTTCAGTCGTTATCGCGCTAGTTTCTGTCTGTGAAGAGTGTAATGATGGACGTTCTCTTGTTTGAGCTTCTCTACTTCTACAGCCGCTCAACGACGAACTAGAGGCGGAACAACACCATATTTGCTGTACAGTTTTTCTATGTTAGCTGGTCTCAGACAACCAGTTAATAATTAGTGTCAACTTTTTCTTTCAGTGGGTTTTCAGCGGTTGAGTTCAACTTTATAGGAGGGGTATACTCTCCTGCATAGAAGCGGAACACTAAAGCTGCAGCTTGCACAGTAGATGGTTATGCACTCCAACTGGATCCTGTAAGCATTTGCAGAAGACCGTGGCTACTTATTACTCTCATTACAACTGTCGGACAATGTGATACACACGTCAGGAAATGATCTTCGTAGACTCGTAGATAGCAAACAACTGAGGTTAGTACTACTACTATTAATAGCAATGGTACGTTAGAGTGTCGAATAGCTCCATGCAAATGAGTTCCTTATTGTGCCAGTACAACAGTAAAAGCAAGCTCATGGTTTTACGAGATTATGGTATCGTTATCATTGCTACGGAACATCCAGCTTTATGTGGATTCTGAACCAAAAAGACGTAAATTTTGATTTCAAAATTCCCATGTGCATTGACTGGGATTCAAACTTCGGCCGCCTTGATGAAAAGCCAGAGAGACTATGCCAATAAATCCAATGACACGTACCTTTCGCATCCTTGACGGACTGATTGGCTGAGACGAAGAGCGCTGGCTTTCTGATCCTAAGCTGGTGGGTTCGATTACAGCTCAGTGCAATGATATTTGAAAGTGCTCGACCATGCGAGCCTCGTGATGGCAGATTGAGTAGCACTAAATTCCGCCCCTCAGCGTCTGCGATAAACCTCACGAGTGGTTCGTAGGACATAACATTATTATTATTATTATTATTATTATTATTATTATTATTATTATTATTATTATTTTATTATTATTATTATTATTATTATATTATTATTATTATTATTATATTATTATATTATTATTATTATTATTATTATTATTATTATTATTATTATTATTATTATTATTATTATTATTATCTATAAACCTGGTCCATGCTGTAATCTAACCCAGGACCTCCGAGATAGAAAGAAGACACGCTACCCCTACTACCAAACTTGGACAAATACTAAGAAAATTACAGCTGTTCCAAAATCTCAATATTTTTCTGAGATGTCATGTGTGATTTTGCCTTCCTTACTGGGTTGAATGATATTCCAATGGGAAAATGGCAAAATACATTCAGTTGATAATTTGAATAAGTTGAAAAGAGCATAACAAGAGTTCTTTCTCAGGCTCCTTTAAAGCCACCTTAGGAGCGGTGGTAAGGGTATAACGATTGAAGCGGAGACTACTTCGATGGGAACAAGAACTATCAGTCAAATATTTCATTGTTTACAATACCAATATTGAAATTATTATGACAAAGATTATATGTTAATTCTAGTTTTATTTTCAAAAAGAAAGCTACAGTTACTGTAAGAAGGTAACTAGTGAAAGAAACGTAGCCTGCTCTGTAGGAAAGTTTGCGAACTGAACAGCAAATCAAGCAACCGATCTTTTAGTCAGTACACGCAATCCTGGTAGTTACTTCCAAGAGTTTAATTAGGTCACCTGAAATTTACTGTGCAGACACCATGAGTATAGTATCACCTTTCTTTATAGCCTTCGCGTGATGGACGGAGCTTTTGTTAGCTGCGCTATTAAGATATAATAAGTTTCTTTACACAAAGTACTTAACTATGTCACGCAAATCGAATATTTGCCCTGCATTTAATAAGTGTTCTTAAAGTCACCTATTAAAACGTCGTTATAGAACTTTTATAAAATACAGTGTCAATAGACTTCATATCCAAACCTTGGCATGTTCGATCCTGGCTCAGTCCGGTGGTATTTGAAGGTGTTCAAATACGTCAGCCTCGTGTCGATAGATTTACTGGCACGTAAAAGAACTCCTGTGGGACTAATTCTGTTAATTAACAATATAAGTTGCAGCCTAAAACTTACAGATATGACTATTTTGCAAAAGAAAAAAAAGAAAAGGGTCAGTTTGTGCGACATCGCCTATAATGACCGTTATCCTTTCGGAGTTGTTATAACCGGTTTTGACTCTAATATTCCCTTAATTTTGCATTAGTTCCTTTTTTTCTATTTGCTTTACGTCGCATCGACACAGATAGGTCTTATAGCGACGATGGGACAGGAAAGGCCTAGGAATGGAAAGGAAGCGGCCGTGGCCTTAATTAAGGTACAGCTCCAGCATTTGCTTTGTGTGAAAATGGGGAAATCACGGAAAACCATCTTCATGGCTGCCGACAGGGGTTCGAAACCACTATCTTCCGGATGCGAGCTCACTGCTTGCATTAGTTTCGAACGATTGGAAAACTACCTAAGTTTAAACGTAAGGCGAATGCGAAAAGAAGATGGCTTCCACTTTAACAAATCACCCTCTGTTCATTATTCCAAGTGACCCTGTAGCACCCCGATATATATTTCACTGTATTGCTCCTGCTTGCTTGCACCTGCTTGTCTTGCCAATGCGAAGGGAAATGAAGCTAATATGTACGTCTTCTTGTGCTAATTTCCTTGGAAGGAATTCAAATGTAGGCCTACTGATCTACCACATGCTGCTAGACAATTGGTACATGTTTAATTAGATCTAAGTTTTTTTGTTATAATGTTATCCATTTCTTTTCACGTCACTAACAGACACAGATTCGAAGACGCTATGACAGGAAGGGAGTAAGACTGAAAAGGAAGCAACCATCGCCTTAATATAAGTACGGGAAAATTATCGGAAGGTTTCGTGCGGGTTCGAAACTACTATCCACGGAATGTAAACTTATATAGCTACATGACTCGCACCACTTTGCCATCTCGCTCAGGGTCATTTGCTTTAACATTCCTTCAAGTTCTACCGTTTCAAATATTATCGCGGCGTCCGAATGTTATCCCGCAGACATTCTTTTGATTTGTCGGAAGCCAGCGACACAGAGGTGTTAGAGTGGTAGTGATAGTCAGTGTTATAAGGGGTAGTAAAACTAGATAATAATCCCTCTCCTCTTAAAGAGAAAAAGTGAGAGGTCCGAGCTTCGATGAATAAGGATATTTACAGAAAAAGAAGAGAGCATAAGAGTTGATCATGGTTAGAGAGGAAGGATAAAAGTAAAGAGCCTGTCACAAGTAAGTGGAAGCAGTGCTGGACTCAGCTAGAGTCCAAATGATCGCGAGTTAAGAATATACCCCCCTTTATTCACCTATTAAGACAGATGTGGGTTACCATGGATGTATACTATACCCCTGTCCACAAGGGTAAGTTGTCACATTATGCACCCTCAAACGACACCGAAATCGGACAGGATCGAATACACTACCTTTGGAACAGATGGACAATGACAAACAAATTGCCCGGCTAAGGTGGACGTTTAATTTTTCTGTAACCGAAGCGTCGTCCTCAGCACCATACTCCCCTTCTCTTTAAAATAAGCAAGAAAAAATCAAACGCAAATTCTAGTCGTCATTGCAATAAAATGCATATTGAGTGATTGCACTAACATAGCGAATCTAAAGAAAAGTCAAATTTACCCCGAAAATTGGGAGGTTGCGGCATCCACTCGTCCAGAATGGAGTCGCCTCGTTCACCGAGGGCATCTCTCCTTTAAACTACAACGGAGGAAACTTCTGGCCGACAAACCCAATGCTAGGAAAGAGCGTATGAGGAGCAGGAGTATCAACCCTCAAGAACCAGTGGCTGCCCAAGACACCGTGTTCCAACATTGTGGAAGAGTCTGCTGTTCCAGAATTGGATTATACAGTCATTAAAGAACTCATGTGATTTGAATGTTATCTTTGGAAGACAATCATACTCGTTAACAAATGATAGCCTAATAATAATAAATAATACACTAACATGAATAATAATAATTATTATTATTTTAGATTCCTCCTAAACAAGAAGGAAGGCAGTTCTAAAAGACTTTCTTCTATTGGAAATATAAATCTTTATACGTTGAGTTACTGCAACTCAAACCAAAGCAGTTTCTTTACACGCCATTACAAGTATTGATACACTTGAAGGTAACATTTTCTATTGCTTTTACTGTGACTAGAAAATGAGTAGGATTGAGTTGTCATTTCAAATTCCGGTTCCACTTCTCCCTCGAATTACCATCGTTTAGTTGGAGGGTGAATGGATCTCAGACCTATATGCCTCTCTTTGGTCAAAGAGCTTGCGATATCTAGCAACTCCGTGTATTTTTGGTGTATAGTTTGACAAATTGTGCTGTGGTGGTGCCTGTACTGATTTAAGCTTTTATAATTAATTGTCAAAGAGGCGGCCGCATACTACTGATTAGGAATTATTTGGACACTCACCTAAAGTTGAAGTGAGAATTCACGGGGAAATCAATTCTCTATAATGGCAGATTGTGGAATTATCTAATTTCCAAAACAATGTAAAACCCCATTTCATGTCTTTAAATTCTCTAAATTCGTGGAAATGCCAGGAACTAAACCTGATACATTGGACTAGAAGATACAGAGTATTAAACTAACTCGTACAGTAGATACATTGAGGTACCTTGGGAATATCATAAGAAATAGAACCAAATCAAACAAACGTTTACAACATCTCCTCGGAAGCCATTTTAAGGGACTATTAAAATTTTGGTGAAACAGTTTCAAACCAATTTGAATCCACCTAGTGTTAAATGACGTTCCACGTGTACCCATCTATTGTGACGAGAAACGGCCGTGGAGACCTCTGATGCTCCACCCTGTAGTGTGTACTCTGCCAGCACTGTTTGAACAGGCGCCCGTCCGCCTCACATTCCGAATTATTTTCTCTCACTCCACCCCCGACACTCCAACACAAGAGCGAGCGAGGATTAAAATGGAGATTTTCTCCTTGAAAACTCTCCGCTTTCCACTTCACTCTACCCTTCTCCACTCACTTCCTCATACTTTCAACTTCTTTTGCAATCCTATTTTGAATTTCGAATGTCAACCGATGTGATGGTCTCGACTTTTCCCTTCTTTCCACTCCCTTACTTTGGACTTACACTACGAACTCCAAGTCCTAAAAGAGTTCCAAAGGAAATACAGATTGTTCCCAAAATACTTACACAGTGTCAACCATAAGACATCCAGGTTTCCATCAGCGGTGGTAGTACTAATATTAATATTAGTAATAATAATAATAATAATAATAATAATAATAATAATAATAATAATAATAATAATAATAATGGTATTATACCAAAGACAGTACACAGGAGCATTGGAGCTCTTAATCTCCACCCTCTCACTTACAAAGAATTACTAAAAGCAGCAATCCTGGCTACTTGCCACATAGTAAGGAAGTTTATTGGCATGAACCATCCACCAAATACAGAGGACTAATGAAAATCGTCCACTAATAATTTTGACCATTTATGTATGGTAAATATCTCATAAATATCTGTCAAATTTATTTGTCGACAATGTAAGTATAAACCGATATGGATGAAGCATATGTGCGTATGTACTAAATAGTACTCCTTCCATGTACATTGTACCGAAGAAGCTCACAAACCCAATTAAAACATTGTGAATTACATATAATAATAATAATAATAATAATAATAATAATAATAATAATAATAATAATAATAATAATAATAATAATAATAATAATAAATTATAATATCATCTCGTCTAATGCCTCGGGTCAGTTCCCGGTTCTGCTACAAATTTAGGGCGGATTAAAGAGTTGCAAGTTGCTTTACGTCGCACCGACATAGATAGGTCCTATGGTGACGATGGGATAGGAAAGGTCTAGGAGCAGAAGGAAGCAGCTGTGGCCTTAATTAAGATGCAGCCCCATTATTTGTCTGGTGTGAAAATAGGAAACCGCGGGAAACCATCTTCAGGGCTGACGACAGTGGGGTTCGAACCCATTATCTCCCGAATACTGGATACTGGTCGCACTTACGCGACTGCAGCTATGGAGCTCGATTGAAGATTTGAAAGGGGTTGCACAGAGTATATTATTTGAAGAATTAGAGTCATAATTTAGCAGGCAAACTGAATAAGATGGCATGCCTGACTGACAGTCAGATCGTGGGAAAGGAATTTGGTAAATAAACTCCCTTGTCTGAAGATATATAAAATGGATTTTCTGTCGCAGGCAGTTGTACCAATGAAAATACCTGCAACAAAGACAGTAACTGCGCTTGGAATTTTACTTTACTATTGCGATAGCGATCAGTGCCACTGAAACTTCAGTTTTATGTGGAATCCGTACCACTGAGATAAGGTGTTACATTTCGAAGATACCTCATGCGAGGTCCAGGACTTCAACTGCGTCTCACCTGGTGACCGCCAACAACAAATGTCGTAACTCTAATTGCAACATGGAAATAAAATTTTAGAAAATAGTAAATGCAACAGCTTGCAACAAGATATGGAAGTTCTTGAACTACTCTAAAGTTGAACTACACATTGTGACACATTTGGCTCATTAGCCTATATATCACACAGAAAGGCGTAGGGACGCTAAAGATTTGAAACGTCTTGTTGTTGATAAACTTTACCACAAGAGAACATGACAGGATTCTATCATGCGATCCCAGAAGTAACCTCACTTCATTGAACAGAAGACATATTTATTAATGAGACCCCTCTGACCATTTAATGAAACTATCAAAAACATTCCCATATTATTTGTTATATCAAGAAAGTAATTCAATCAATTTGACACAAGAAATTAATGTGTGTGCGGAATATTGTAAATAAAACCGGGTTTGTGCTTATACAAATCATGATTGAATTTTATGCTGTCAGTCTGTTCCACTTATCCCACTCAACTATGATACCAAGTAGTCGTCTTAGCTAAAATCTAATATACTCACTGTAAGATATTAGCAAGTTTCCACCGAGTGAGTTGGCCGTGCAGTGCAAGCTCTGAACTTGCACTCGGGAAATAGAGGGGTCAGAACCCCCAATACCGGCAGCCCTGAAGATGGTTTACCGTGGTTTCTCATTTCACACCAGGCAAATACAGGGTCTGTACCTTAATTAAGGCCACGGCCCCTTCCTTCTGCTCCTAGCCCTTTCCTTTCCCATCGTCACCATAGCACCTATCTGTGTCGGTACGACGTAAAGCAACTTGTAATAATAAATAAATATCAAGTTTTCTGAGATAATACAGATACTAAAAATCAGTACAGTTCATAAATGAGATAAATGTCATGTACTAAGGGTAAATCTATATATAATCACAGTTACTTAAGAAATAATAGATGTCCGTAAACGGGACCTAATTGTTAAGGGATTGAGAGTATTGCTTTACCGACCGTAATTTTCGCAACCCGTGGCTTTAGCGACTCCATTCTGGCTACCCGTGGTCTTAGCAACCAGACACTTGTAACCGGTCGTCTTTCCGCAAGCAGTAAGTCGTCACTCCGCGAGGTAGGAACTAATATAGACTGCTGTTTAACTTATGTTCTCCTCTTCGAATTTTCATAAGTTACAGAAAATGGAAATTGGGGAGGAGGCGTGATCAGCTCTGTGGCTTAGCTGCTGGCTTCCTACCGGAAGGCTGACGTTCGAATCCCGGCCAATCCTGGTCGAGATCTTCATCTCAAGAATCGCGTGGAGTCAGGAAGGGCATCCGGTCATAAAACCCCGCCCTAATCAAAATTATACTGAATGGCTCCAGAGACCCCATAATTGGCCGAACTCGTATCAAGAAACGGGGCAAAGGGGTTGACATCTACGTGATCGTGTTTCTCCAAATAGATGTCCACAGGCAATCACGTGGTACGTTACCCAGTAGTGGTAGTAAAATAACGCCTTCGAAACTAATCAAAAAGAAAATTAAATGCCATTATTCATATGTGAATTAACACGAAATTTCGAGAGATTTATAATTCATAACAAGTATCTAAAGAAATATGAGCACGACAAAAATGATGAACGATGTTTAAGAGCTGAAAGTAAGTAAGTAGAAATCTGGAGACAAAAATAACTATTCGGTGTTACACAAGAAACAAGTAACGAAAAAAAAAAAGGAGGAGAAAGCGGATAGAGAAAAACAAGGAAGGCAGTATCCGGAGGAAACAAAGAAGAATTGCAAACAGAACACTCCACGGGCCTCTGGTAGGGAATTGAAGATACACCATCAATCTTTCTTCCCTTCCGCTTCTGCACCGTCTTTTGTTTATATCCGCATACTTAAAGCCACAATCTGTCTTGCGCTGCTTGCTTGCCTCTCGAGAAAAATATTGTTTTTTTTTACACAGCTTTTTCCTGTGTTAGTCACTACTTCTCTACTCTGCCCTGTATAACAGAGAAAATCACGTACCGTAACATCTCGAATTTAGAGTGAGTTGTCTACATAATTTTCTTAAGTTATTATGATGTAAATACAGTAACCTGTGATCATCACTGAAAGCAGGAAGCTGTCCCTGTAAAAATTAAGAGGGGAATTCCTCAAGGCAGTATTATTGGACATTTATGTTTTCTTATATATGTCAATGATATGTGTAAAGAAGTGGAATCAGAAATAAGGCTTTTCGCAGATGATGTTACTCTATACACAGTAATAAATAAGTTACAAGATTGTTAGCAACTGCAAAATGACCTCGATAATGTTGTGAGATGGACAGTAGGCAATGGTATGATGATAAACGGGGATAAAAGGCAGGTTGTGAGTTTCACAGATAGGAAAAGTCCTCTCAGTTTTAATTACCGCGTTGATGGGGTGAAAGTTCCCTTTGGGGATCATTATAAATACCTAGGTATAAGTATAAGGAAAGATCTTCATTGGGGTAATCACATAAATGGGATTGTAAATAAAGGGTACAGATCTCTGCACATGGTTATGAGAGTATTTAGGGGTTGTAGTAAGGATGTAAAGGAGAGAGCATATTTGTCTCTGGTGAGACCTCAACTTGAGTATGGTTCCAGTGTATGGGACCCCTACCAGGATTACTTGATTCAGGGATTGAAAAAAAATCCAAAGAAAAGCAGCTCGATTTGTTCTGGTCGATTTCCGACAAAAGAGTAGCGTTACAAAAATGTTGCAAAGTTTGGGCTGGGAAGACTTGAGAGAAAGGAGACGAGCTGCTCGACTAAGTTATATCTTCCGAGCTGTCAGAGGAGAGATGGCGTGGGAGGACATCAGTAGACGAATAAGTTTGGATGGTGTCTTTAAAAGTAGGAAAGTTCACAATATGAAGATAAAGTTGGAATTCAAGAGGACATATTGGGGCAAATATTCGTTTATAGGAAGGGGAGTTAGGGAATGGAATAACTGGCCAAGGGAGATGTTCAATAAATATCCAATTTCTTTGCAATCGTTTAAGATAAGTCTAGGAAAACAACAGATAGGGAATCTGCCACCTGGGCGACTGCCCTAAATGCAGATCAGTAGTGACTGACCACAGGAAAGAAGAGTAGTATTAAAGAAAATTAAAAAAATATAGAAAAGCATAACAAAAATCATAAAAATCTATAATTGCATGGAGGAAACAAACGTTGGCTTGGACATATTTGAGTAGCCTACTACCTGGTCAGCCTGATGACATCTTCAAGTTTTATAGACTAGGAATGAATGCTCACCCCTACGCGGCTCATACCACGCACTCAACTCTTTTTTACTATTTGGATTACATCGCGCCGATGCATATAAGTCTTATGGCGACGATGGTATAGGAAGTGGCCGTGGCCTTAAGTAAGGTACAGCCTGATGTGAAAACGGAAAACCACGGAAACCATCTTCAGGCCTGCCGACAGTAGGGTTCAAACCCACCATCTCCAAATGCAAGCTCACATCTGCGTGACCCTCAGCGCAAATTATTATTATTATTATTATTATTATTATTATTATTATTATTATTATTATTATTATTATTATTATTATTATTACTTCAGTGCTATGCGTTAGATTATTAACTGCTTGTCCTGAAGGAAGTAAATAACGTTAGCATGTATGTTCCTGCCGTTCTCACCAGTGACATCAACTGACCAAAACGCACCATTGTTACAATGAACGAACGCTTTCTAACGTAACCTCTAACCTGATTATGCTACTTCCGCTTGGGCACAGAGGTGATGCCAATCGGATAGACGGACAGACACTCGACACAACACCGCTAATTACTTTTAATTTATTTTAATGCTAAGGTAATGTATGGTAATATTATACAGAAATTCGGAAAAAAAAAATATTCC
The DNA here is from genome assembly GCF_040414725.1 of Anabrus simplex. NCBI lineage: Eukaryota > Metazoa > Arthropoda > Insecta > Orthoptera > Tettigoniidae > Anabrus > Anabrus simplex. The sequence continues at coordinate 450,617,859 of NC_090265.1, forward strand.
CTGCAGCAACTGTTGCATGTTGGTTTGAAAAGAGAATTTTGAAGAGAGATGTTTTGAATAAAAAAATAGCGCTCCATGCTTTTTGTGAGTGATATTGGAAAAGGTGAGAGTAGAAACATACTACCTTATATTCTCTCTAGCACAGGAAGCTATTCCACGTGTTCCCTCCACCTTAGCATTGTTCAAGTTTAGATACTTTTGAGCCGTAGAAAGGCAATTTATACGCTTTCTCTACACCCAAGCTTTGAACATATCTTGAGGTTTTTTTTACTGTGGAAATGAAATCGAAGCACTTTCATTATACCTCAGTTTTGTAGATATTCTGAGTTTTCTAGACCGTAGAAGAAAAGTCAAAACACTTTCCTTATACTCTAGCTTCGTGCATACTTCAAGGCTATCAGATTATAAAAACGAAATGAAATCGTCTTCCTTTGGGAATGCTTCGATGTTTCTGGGCCGTAGAAAACAAATCGGAACGCCTTCTTTATACTTAGGTTTTGTACCGGGTTTTAGTATTCTGAGGAAAATGAAATGAAATCGAAACGCTTTGCTCATTCCTAGATCATGCATGTGTTTAAAGGATTTTGGATGGTAGAAATGGAATCAAACCGCCTTTCTCCCATCCAAGTTTTTAAGTAATTTGAGAATTTGGTCGACAGAGATGAAATCAAAACACCTTCTTTAAATCTTAGTTTTCAATCAATCTTCAGTCGATGGGTTATTAATATCTATCTTCGTCTTATTGCGCTTACGTACAATACATTGCACTACAAACTACCACAGAACCAGGTAGGCTTGGCGTCAAACAAAGGCATCCGGCCGTGAAATTGGACTAAATCTATATCAAGTGCTGATCCCAAGAACATGGGATAAAGACTAGAGGGAAGAAGAAGACGAAGAAGATTTCATCCAGCATTATTTGCTGATGAACTTCTCCTCGGTTATTAAGAGAATTTCAATTCTTGAGTATGCTTTTATAACATACTAGCAGTTGCCCGCGGCTTCGCTCGCGTGGATTTCGTAGAATAATAAAAGTAATTGTTTGTCGGTACTGTACTGAGACATTATCTGAACATCCCTAAAGTATAAACATTCAACGACAAATTGAGTTTCATTTAGGCCGGAAACTCTTTGTAAACCACGTTTGTGTTATTGCCCTTTGGGGCTAAGATGACCATGCAACATAGAACTGTACATATGAGAAACAGTGTTCCCTCAAATTGAAAAGAAAAGTTTATTTTTAAAGGAGATTCCAAATATCTATCTCCACGTCGTAACATTTTCAGTTTTTGAGAAAGGCTATAAGAATCCCCATAAAACGAATTTAAACCCTTCATCAGTCCTTCCCATTTTCCGAAAAGAAAAAGAAATACATGTTCCTTTACTCTTAAAGGAGATTACAAATACTAATTTGAGCGTCTGTAACATCATCAGTTCGTGAGATATAAGCATCCACATTAAAAATTATTCACTTCTTTTCACCCCCCCCCCCCCCGCGTTAAGTTCCTTTTCCGAAAACAAAAAAGTACTTGTTCCTGTATTTTTAAAGGACTTTCCGATTTCCAAGTTTCATGTCTGTAACATGTTAAGTTTTTGACATATACTGTAGATGTACCGGTACTCATTCCCAAAATTCGCCTACTTTTCAATTCTTTTCAACCCCTTAAGGGGATTTTTCTAAAACAAAAAGACATTCTTTAAAAGACATTCAAAATACAGTACTAACTTTCACGTCTGTAACATCATCAGCTTTTGAGATATAAGTATTCTCATAAAATTAATTCAACTTTTTCCCTTCTTTACACCCCGTCACCCTTTAAGTGGATTTTTCTAAAAACAAAAAAATATGTGCTTCTTTATTTTTAAAAGAGATTCAAAATACCAACTTTCACGTCTGTAACATTTTCATTTTCTGAGGTATAAGTATCCTCTTAAACAGCTTAAACAGAATTCAACTCCTTCTTTACTTACTTTCACAGCTCCCCCGCCCCCCACAAGTAGATTTTCCGATAGCAAAAATATGCGTGTTTATCTTTCAAGGAGATTCCAAATACCAAGTTTCACGTCAGTAACATATTTATCTTATAGAGGTATAACTATCCTCATACAAATAATTCAACCAATATTTCAATTCTTTGCCCCGTAAGTGGATTTCCGAAAACAAAAGAAGATGTGTTTCTTTACTTTTAAAGGATATTCCAAATACCAATTTTCACATCTGTAACATCTTTTTGAGATATAAGTATCCTCACAAAAAGAATTCAACTCCCTTTTCACACCATCCCCGTTTAGTTGATTCCCTCCCCCCTCCCAAATGCGTGTTTCTTTATTTTTAAAGGAGATTCCAAACTCTAATTTTCACGTCTGTAACCACCACTTTTATAGATATAAGTATCCACATAGGCCCTAAAAATAATTCAATTTTTTCACTTCCTTTCACCCTCCCTCTTTAAGAGAATTTTCCGAAAACAAAAAAAAACCATGTTTATTTATAAAGGAACTTCTAAATATCAGTTATCACGACTGTAACATCTTCAGTTTTCGAGTTATGTGTCCTCAAAAGGAATTCAATTCCTTTTCACCCCCTCCCATGAGCGTTTATTTATTTTATAGAAGATTCCAAATAACAATTTTCACGTCTGTATCAACTTTAGTTTTCATAAGATATAAGTACCTTCATACACATAATTCAATAAATTTTTCAATTCTTTCACCCCCCCCCCCATTAAATTTTCCGAAATCAAAGGAATATGTGTTACTTTACTTTTAAAGGAGATTCCAAACACCAACTTTTATACCCGCAACATCTATAGTTTTTGAGATATAAGTAGACTCATACAAATAATTTAACTAATTTTTCAATTTTTTCACCCCCGCCTAAGTGGATTTTCCGAACACAAAAAAATTTGCATTTCTTTATGAGATTCCAATCGCCAATTTTTACGTCTGTAACGTCTTCAGTTTTTGAGATATTAGTATACTAATACAAACAATTCAACCCACTTTTCACTCCTTTCTACCCGCCTCTCCCCCACTCCTCCAAGTGGTTTTTCAGAATACAAAAAATGCATGTTTCTTATTTTTGAAAGGGTTAAAAAATACCAATTTTCACTTATATAACATGTTACATTTTTGAGATATACTGTAGATATGATCATTCTAAAAATTCATCCCCCTTTTTGGTTCCCCTTAAGTGGATTTTCCGAAAAAATTATCTATGTCTCTTTACTTTTACAAGAAATTCCTAGTTCCAGTTTTTCAAGTCTGTAACATGTTAAGTGTCTGAGATATATTGTAAGCTTAGATACATGTTTTTTAAATTCCACTCCGTTTGTCACTCCCGTTCACCCCTATTCATTGGATTTTTCAGAAACAAAAAGGTACGCATTTCTTTACTTTTAAAAGAGATTCGAGATACCAATTTTCATGTCTGTAACATCCTCAGTTTTTGAGATATAAGTATCCTCACAAAAAGGTATTCATTCAAATTTCCCCTTTTTTTCACTTCCCCCCCCCTTAATAATATTTTGCGAAATCCAAAAAAAACACGTGTTTCCTTATTTTAAAGGAGATTCCAAATACCAGGTTTTACGTATGTAAACTTTTAAGTTTTTTGAGATATAGATATCCTATTTTTAAAATGTCACCCCCCTTTTCAACCCTCTAGCAACAAAAAGTACGTGTTTCTTTCTTTTTAAAGGAGATTCTAAATACCGATTTGTACATCTGTAAACTTTTAAAGTTTTGTAATATAGATACACTAATTTTAAAAACCCCATTTATATAGATTTCCCTTATAGCAGAATTTTTATGCTTTCTATACGTAGGAATTCTAAGAACCTCATTTTGAATCCTTTGAACATCATTTGTGTAATAAAACCTGGATTCTTCATGTCCAAGTTTACCTAAACGAAAGTCTTATATGAAGTAGTCAACGTGCGGGCACTTTTCGATTCTCTAGTTCTCTTTATTATAAAATTTGAAAATCTATATCTCTCACTAACGATCTTTTCAAAATGCGCTTTAAGAGACATTGTGCTGTACATTTCAAGACTTTTTACTTTTCAGAGTTTGTCTTTCGAATATTTTTCTGTCTTTCTTAATCTCTTTACCCTCCTGGCTTGATTTTTCCCTCGGACTCAGTGAATGATCCCACCTCTACCGTTTCAAGGGCAGTGTCCTGGAGCTTGTGACTTTGGGTCGGGGGACACAACTAGGGAGGAGGACCACTACCTTGCGCAGGCAGCCTCACCTGCTACGTTGAACAGAGGCCTTGTGAGGGCATGGGAATTTTGGAAGGGATAGACAAGGAAGAGGGATGGAAGCGGCCATGGCCTCAAGTTAGGTACCATCCCGTCATGTGTCTGGAGAAGAAATGGGAAACCACGGGAAAACACAGGCTGAGGAGGGAATCGAAATCCCCGTGCCAACTCTCGTACCACCTTTCAAATTTAGTGGCACAGCCGGGAATCGAACCCGGTCCTCCGGGGGTGGCAGCTAATCACATTAACCACTACACCACAGAGACGGATCCTTCGAAGAATTATGTTATTCCATTTATTATTTCGACGCTAGCTTTTAATTCTCTACGAAAGCATTTTGTTAAATATTCTGACAATCTCGTTATAGGCCTATTCGATTACTATTTCGAGACGATTCTTACATCTTTTATGTTCGTGCGTCATACTGCGACTAATGAGTTAGCGATACGCCCAGTACTGTACTTGATATTATATCGGTTACAGCAATGTCGTGTCCAATTGTCGCGTGCGACCACTGCGTAAACGAAACCCTACCTTACCTCACGAATCACCCATTCAATTTGTTCCTTGACATTTCTTTGCTTTTCTCAGCTTCATCATGCACTCTATAGTTCCGTGTATCACGTGATTGATATATTTTGGAGATTAGTATATTTTAATCTGCATCCTTACGTGAATATTAAGCAGTGTGTTTGAAGAAACAAAAGATCGATTCGTGGACAGTTCTAGAGCTCTTTGTTTTTCCACTAACGACAACTAACATGCTTATGTACCCAAGTCTACAATTACCCATAAACATCTATTTAACGCAGCACATCTTAGACATAATACGCAGTGTGACCTGGTCTCCCCTTCTTCTTCTTCTTCTTCTTCTTCTTCTTTGTTGCTAATATTATTAATGAATTTGTTTCCGTTCCCCTTTGATTGTGGTAACGGTCCGACATAGTCCATATATAGGCGTTCCATGGGTCGAGACGGTTGATGTTACAGCCCAAGCTTAGTGGACTTACAACGGAACCTGTTCATAGCGGAAACCTGGCATTAACGGAAATATTCCGTGGTCTCGTACGATTAACACTAAAATGTGTACAAAAGTACCTGTACTTAGCGCAACCTGCCCAGCGCGGAAACGGAATTACTTTCCCAGTATAAGCGGAAAATAAACAATTTCATCTGTGTAATTTTTTATTCATGATGAGAACTGAATTGTTTACAAGTTTTTGAATTCATAATAATGTTATTGGTTATACGTCGCACTAACCATATATTTTTACGGGTTTCGGACACGCAGAAATGCCGGAAGTTTGTCCCGCTGCATTACTTCTACGTGCCGGTAAATCTACTGAACACTAAAATGTGTACAAAAGTACCTGTACTTAGCGCAACCTGCCCAGCGCGGAAACGGAATTACTTTCCCAGTATAAGCGGAAAATAAACAATTTCATCTGTGTAATTTTTTATTCATGATGAGAACTGAATTGTTTACTAGTTTTTGAATTCATAATAATGTTATTGGTTATACGTCGCACTAACCATATATTTTTACGGGTTTCGGACACGCAGAAATGCCGGAAGTTTGTCCCGCTGCATTACTTCTACGTGCCGGTAAATCTACTGACACGAGGCTGGTGTATTTGAGCACTTCCAAATGCCACCAGGATTGAACCTGCCATCTTGGAGTCAAAAGGCCAGCGCTCTACCATCTGAGCTGCTCATCCAGAAGTTTATAAAGAACTGAATCTTTAAGGAAAGAAATAAGGTTGATAATACTTATGTCCAGAAATGTCCAGAAATCCATTCTTGTATTTTTAAAAATTTGAAATTTTTACTAGAAATGTAATTTCCTTGAGAACATGAAGAGCTGTGAAATCGGCAATTATTGTACTCTTTTTTGTTTAACGACTAATAAAGTAGACGGTGTGACAGCATACAGAAGTGTGTTGTTTATCGTAAGAGGTCCACAATGCAGTAAAGTGACTAGAAAAAGCCTCAGACTACCAGTACACAACACGTGAGTGCGATGTACCTTACATCACGTTCACCTGTTCTCAACGGAAACCAGTAAGCAGTGGAAAAGAAACGTAGTACCGTACAGGTTTCACGGTATAAATTTCAGGCTCCCTTCACTTTCTCATTTCCAAATGGATTATCAGACTGGATTTTTCGATGTTTATGAAACCTGATGTGATGAGATTATTATCGATGTATATCTGACCTATGAATTGAATCAAAGCTGTTGAATGCAAATTAGATAGACCTCGTCTTCGATTTCCAACTTGTTCAAGGATTTCAGTCTGAAGTTGAAAATGAGTTCATGCCATCTTGTAAGGTCAACCGAGAAGCTATTTGATATGAGGAGTAGCAAACCCGGTCATGAAGGCTAAGAAATACGGCAGAGTGGCACGTTGTTGTTTATGTATCCCTCCATCAAACAAACAAACCCCATGGCACTACAGCCCTTGAAGGGCCTTGGCCTACCAAGCGACCGCTGGTCAGCCCGAAGGCCTGCAGATTACGAGCTGACCTGGCCAGGAATCGAACCCGGGACCTCCGGGTAAGAGGCAGGCATGCTACCCCTACACCGCGGGCCCGGCGTATCACTTCATCAACAGACCCTTACTGGCCAGTATGGACTACCGTACAGGATTTCTTTGGAATTAAGAATAGTTTTAATCTCAGACTGTTTGCTGGAAACGAATATTAAATTGCATGCTAGTACCGATGACTTCAAACAGAGGCCAATATTGAATTTTCGTCCTAGCACACAGGAAAACAGAATATAGGAGGGCTGTAAATAAAGTAAAGTCAATATTGATAGAATGCAATATTTAATGAACTATCATGTACAGTTGCATTACATTCCTTCAATGCAGTCAGCTGCAAAGCTTTTGTCAAATGTCGGGAAGCCGTTGGGGACCGTTGGCAAGGCATTCTATGTTGGTGACAGCGACGAAGCGCCCTACTGCTCGGAGAACAGATGCCACATCAGAAAATCGGTGGCCTCGGAGTGGGGTTTATTCAACTTAGCAAACAAGTCGAAGTCACAATGACTCATGTCTGGTGAGTACGGAGGTTATTTCAAGACCTTCCCATGCCACCGTTGCAGTCTCATTCTGATCCGCACGAAGCACCTTGACCCATAGTGCAACCGTCCTACGCGGTAATGCATTCTCGCCATAGGCTTCGTAATCCTCGGTAACATTCTGATGCATTTCTGCCACGAACAACCTCGATTTTAATCCACGAACGCTGATCACCTTTTGAAAACATGTTTCAGAACGGTGAAATTGACACTCCTCACTTCAATGCCACAAAGCAACAATACTCCCGACCGGATGCCCGTCAAGTGCACACTACACATCGACAACAGCACCACCTGACCACTCCCATATCCTATTTGCGCATTCCCGATCTCCTGCGAGCGTCTGGACTACGTTATATTTAAGCCGTCATACGAAGTGCTCCTCCAATATTCAATTGAATGTAGTATAATTTTTTTAATTAAACCTGTCATTTCATTAAATATTAGAACCATCTAAACGAAAACATTGAAGTGTGCTGATTGTTTTAACACGGCACAGGTTTCAGAAAACGGTGGGAAAGTAGAGGTTCAAGATTGGGGAGGTACCAGCCGTGGCATTTGTTACGGCATTTGGGTAACTACCTTCATAGCTGCTGACAATCATGATCGAATCTTGTATCTCCCGAATGCAAGCTTACAACTACATGACTCGTACTACGCAACCAATTCGTTTAATTCATTTGTATTTCTTAAAGAAAACGACGTACTTGCTTTCGAAGAGTAGATAGAGTGCGCTAGATATTCTCAGAAGCGAAGCAATACTTTTTTTTAGCTATATACACTATGTGGCGAACAATAACTCAATACGATGGCTGAAGAGGAATGTGGGGAGACTGGTCGGAAGTTGGAATCGGAAGAGCAAATGTTGACCATGTGTATGGAATGCAGCCACGTATGAAACAGGATGGTAATTTATTCAGCTGGGAGTTATATCACAATCACTTTAGTGGACATATGTACCGCCCACCCGCAGTGGATCAACAAAACACGAACTGTGCTTGGAAAAACACACGTTTTAACCCGTTTTTATTCAATAATGATACATGTTTGATTTGGTAATATGATACTATAACAAATACCAGGGTTTAATGTAGTCATCACTGGCCGGTAAAACCATGTTTGGAGGACAGCCGGTGAAAATGTCCCAGGCTGCCTGCACGTTCAAATTCTGTCACTCATAAACAATGATACATTAACATTGCAATTCTGAAATATGAAGGCTGCACAAACCTCGTTGAGGAAAGAACGTTTCGTCAAAACTGTTCTTTGAGTGTATATATTCGAATAATAACAGGATTAGGCATTGTATTGCATTGCTTGTCCGCTTGTTCGGAATTTTCAACTTTGTACATCAAACTTGTAGAAAATATCTTAGTGTAAACATGTCACATAACAGTAGGCCTATGTGTTCTACAGAATGGTGCTTATTCAGTACAGCAACGAGACACTCCATTCTGAATCAGCGTATGATGCAAGGTCAATGTTCTTTTGTTCAACAATCGAATCACTTATTTTTCTCAGTATCATCTTCGGTAAGATAACAGTTTTTTCAAATTTCGTGTGGCTATTTCTAGCCGGGTGCAGGCCTTGTAAGGCAGACCCTCCGATGAGGGTGGGCCATGTTTAGGTAACTGCGTTTTACTGTGGTGGAGGATAGTGTTATGTGGGATGTGTGAGTTGCAGGGATGTTGGGGACAGCATAAACACCTAGCCCCCGAGCCACTGGAATTAACCAATGAAGGTTAAAGTCCCCGACCTGGCCGGGAATCGAACCCGGGACCCTCTGAACCGAAAGCCAGTACGCTGACTATTCAGCCAACGAGTAAGATAACAGTGACTGACGTATGTGCAATGCTAATAATGTTATTCCTTATGCAGCCAGTCCCTGTTATGAATTATTTGAAAGTGTCGCTCATAGCGTGGGCTGGTGGTGTAATTTCGGTGTTCTTGCTAGACTAATAGGCAACAGCACCCCTCCACCTCGATGAGGGAATCAACGGGGAAACAACCTCACTATTCATTTTTATAGCACACCTCTTCAGTGACAGTCTGTGTATGACATCTGATGGCAGAGCTGTTGGAGATTTAACCAGCATTCAGGCTGAGGACTCGACCAACCAACCAACCAACCAACCAACCAACCAACCAACCAACCAACCAACCAACAAATAAACAAAATTCAATAATCTGTTAGTTACTTTGTTTCGTACTGTGCTGTCAAGGAAACACGAATGAAACCATTTTTGATATACGTGTGAAGGCAGGCAGTTTGTATGATAAGTTGCCTGATGCTAGGAAAGTCCAGTCACTACTATATTTTGGAGGGTCAGAGCGATGTATTTGAAGCAGAGAAAATTCTCCACCAGGCAAATGCTCGGGCTGTACCTTAATGAAGGCCACGGCCGCTTCCTTCCCATTCCTAGGCCTTTCCTGTTCCATCGTCGCCATAAGACGTATCTGTGTCGCTGCGACGCAAAAGCAACTAGCAAGAAAATTCTCGTAAGTACCACGAGGAATAAGTATTTTGTCAAAACTCTGAACAAAATAAGTTTAACAATAAGTTGGAATGCACCAGAATGCACCAAATACCATTAAGTGCGTGTTCTTCATTATTTTTATCAGAATTTTGTGCAATTAGTTTAATGTACAGTAGTTAAACATTGTACAAACTTTAATAAGAAGAACAGTTCATTTAAGGAAAATCAGTTATATGAAGTTATACAATGAAATATTTAAACGGAGAGTTTAATTATACCCCAATTCCGGCAGTTGTTTCGGTCAATTTTATGGAGATAATAGTACACCGATATCTTGTTAGGGAAGTGTGTATAGACAAAGGAGAGGAAGGAAGGAAAAACGAAAGGAAGTCAGTTGACAGAATGAGGAACTGATGTGTAGAAAATAGCGAAGGATAGAAGCGAAAAGAAACCTAAGATTACAATAGGGTTTACGTGAACGAAAAGAAGAAATGAGGGGGCTAATTTCGAAGCCAGCAATCTCCACCTGTTTCGTAAACTGAGTTAATGGTACTGGGTTAAACTTGGAATTGAATTCTACTTATGTAACCTACCATTTTCCCTTAAATGTGAGAGACCGGCCCAGTTGGCCGTGCGCGTAGAGGCGCGCGGCTGTGAGCTTGCATCCGGGAGATAGTAGGTTCGAATCCCACTATCGGCAGCCCTGAAAATGGTTTTCCGTGGTTTCCCATTTTCACACCAGGCAAATGCTGGGGCTGTACCTTAATTAAGGCCACGGCCGCTTCCTTCCAACTCCTCGGCCTTTCCTATCCCATCGTCGCCATAAGACCTATCTGTGTCGGTGCGACGTAAAGCCCTTAGCAAAAAAATTAAATGTGAGAAAATCCATGTTATTATCTTTAATAAAATACCGTATCAGTTTCAGACGTAGCAATCTCCACCAGATGGTAGTTTCAAACTAAGCGATTCCCGATCAGACCAATGAGAAGTGCAATATGGCGGCCACCCAGCATGCTTCACTCTTGTTTGTTTACACCAACGAGATGCGCATATTGTGACTGTTGCTTGATTTGGAGTTTGTTGTTAATTTGGTGAATTAGTTATTTCATTCAGTTAAAAATGGACGCTAGTGCAACTTTAAGTTCGGTAGTTCTCAGGTATCAACAAACATAGCAAGGAAACTCATACAGCAACCTGATAAATGCATAAATATTGCCAAATGGTTATGGTTAGAAGTAATTGTTTAAATTAAACGTTATACAGTATGTAGAAGTCATTCTTGTATTTGTATTATATTAATCTTCATTGTACACTAGCGGAAATGGAAAATGTTACACCATGAACACCTTTACCGAAAGCCACAAAACTTATACCCCAGTATTTCTATGCCTGTGAGATATTATGATTAAAATTTCAGGAAAACGCCATTCCAAAAGATGGCGGCTGGTGTGTGTACGTGATGGCTGTTGGATGTGTCTAACGCTACTGTCTCTTTTCAAGTAGAGATCGCCATACAGCATGCCTAGAGGACGTGCACGGGCAGTTTATCACCATCTTTCGGACTTTGGGAAATGTCGAATCATTGGCATAAGGGATTTGGGAGCATCATACCGACATATTGCGCAGACAGTTGGCTGCAGTGCAATGAATGCAGAACGAGTGGTGACGACATGGACTCAGGGCAACAGTGTGGCACGAAGAGCAGGCACGGGTCCTTCCAGGAGGACTACACGACCAGAAGATCGTAGGATTCGTCGGTTGGCTCTGACGAACAGGCGGATGACAACAGCTGAAGTTTGAGCAAAGGTTACAGGCAGAGTGTCAGCACGAACCTTCGGGAACATTATTACTGGAAGCTGGGTTGAGATCTCGAGTTGCATGCGTTGTTTACTGCTGATACCAAACCACAGACAACGGAAATTTGCATGGCGTAGAGCCAGAGTCAACTGCGACATCGAGTGACATTATTTGGTGTTCACCGATGAATATAGCTTCTGTTTGTGGAGGTCATACCGACGTGAACATGTTACTAGACGACCTGGTGAAAGCTCGCAGGAAGGAAAGATTATCGAGGCGCATTCCCCTCCAACTCGTGGAATCGTGGTGTGGGGAGCAATTGGATATGGCAACAGGACGGATTTGGTACGTGTTGAAGGGGGACATGCTCGCCAGTATATTAGAAGAATCGTAAACCCTGTTGTAATACCATTCATTACGAGGGTACCTAATGGCAGATTCCAGCAGGATAATGCAAGAGACCACACTGCAGATCATAACAGAAACGCCTTTCGGAATGTACGGATCTTTGACTAACCTGTCCGGTTCCGTGACTTGTCACCCATATAGAATTTCTAGGATGTGATGGGAAGACGTATACGGTCATACTTAATTCCAGCCAGCAACCTTCATGAACTGACACAGCACGAGTTTCAGGCATGACAAGAAATCCCTCAAGATGACATTCGGGGGCTGTTTGCTTCCGTGCCACACCGAATAGAAAAGTGTATTTTTGCCCGTGGAGGTCATACCTCATACTGATCATTATGGTGATGGACAGTTCCGAATGGGCTGAAAGTTTAATCATTTAATTCCTGTTGTGTGGTGAACACCTCCACAAAGTGTGAAAAATATCGGAATGGATCTTCCATTTCAGCTAGTGTATGATAGCAGCAAGAAAACATATTGTTAATTGTTGCATTCTTCAACAGGTATTCATCAAATAATCCACTTAAGTACCCTCTTGCATTCAAAATATAAAGCAACTACAGTGTTTTAAGCTGAGGATGTTTTGCGCCAGTACGAAAAAGTCGAACAAGATAACCTTTTATTTAGATGCAGTTTGTCGCTCCTGTTAAGAGCAGAAGGCCGGAAAATGGACGCCATCAGTCCAAGACACACCAAACCAAGTATTATGCTAAACGGAAAGAAGGTTTACCCCTTCAACAAACCTTTTTTTAAATACTTCAGATAACAAGACCAAGGGTGGAACACGTTGCAAAGAAGGTGTGGAGTTAGTGGAAGCAATCTCGTAGAAACAAGAGGAGGTGATAGAAGGACAAGAAAGTGTATGGACCATAGAAATGCTGTCATAAAATTTCTATCGTCTCTGGTGTCTGTGGAATACCAGATGTTCCAGTGTGCGGAAGTACTTGTCGCCCAATTTTAATATCACTAAGCTCTGGACAACGTACAATTCATAAACTGCAGAAAATTTAGTTGTAAAAAAATCTTCTTTTGGAATATATTCGCATTCAAATTAAATCTGAAATTAATCTGAAATTCGGTGTCCCCGAACAGATGTGTGCTCAACATGTATCTCATTTGGAGATCAATTAACGAGACAAACAGCTCTGAAGAAGAGGAATGACTTAATGAATGGTCGAAGGGTTCAGAATGAGAGCTTAAACATTTTATGAAGCTTTGCGGTGCCATGATCCAGATGTATTAATACTTTCGTACGATTTGCAGAAACATTTCGTACTGCAAAAGGTATCAGATCAACAGCAGGCAGCTCTACTTACACAATTTCACAGTTGTCCAGGGAACACCATGAGTTGTTTTCGTTACGTCTGAACTTAATACTATAATATTTACATACGGTATCATGTGAAAGCAATTAGTTAAAAATCTATTGGTGTGGCTTATAACTACGTTCATCTGAAATTGTCTGAATTTGTTACTCCTAAGTTAGTAAAATGCCTGAGGAATCACCAAGAAAACAAAACCCATCAAGGAAAAGGAGGCGTAATAGTAACCAATGGAAAGTGGTGAAGGCCAAACGAAGACGTAATGATGGTCGTCAGTAAGTGTCCATTAGAACAAATAAAACCATTGATGCAGATTCATTGGGACCTCCTTGCAGCTGTTCCGATAGATGCTTCACTGAACTTGCTAGAGAGGAAGAGAATATTTTTCACTCTTTCTGGGACTTGGGGAATTTCAATACCCAGAACGCATATTTAGTGGGAAACATATAAATGATGCCCAAAAGCTAAGGTTTGTTTTCTTTCATTACACAGAGTGTTTTCAATGCAGAAGAACCTGTTTCTAATAAAATTGGACCATAGATTCATTGAATAAATGGATATTTAAATCTTATTGGTTTATTCCATAAATGGGCATTTACTTAAATAAGTGCATATTAGCTTTCATGTATTGTTGGCACATTTAATAATAACTAATAATAACAATAATACCTTTTATTTCTATTTTCAGCTATCCAAAAAAGACGAAGAATAAAACCTCATCCAGGGCAGTGACTTTCTCATACCATGTGAATGTACATGGGGTTCAAGTTTCTATCTGCAACGAGACATTTTTGAATGTTCATGGATTACAAAATCATGCTAGTCGAGTGAGAAATTTGCAGCAAAATATTAAGTTGTGCTTGCCTATCCCAAAGGAGGACAGGAGAAGTTAGCATGTTTAATAATAGTTCAGATCCTTTTATGATAGTTTTAGTAGTGTTAAATTGCTTAAATTTTGCTGTAATATTTTCTAAAGGTTTGTATGATATGTTAGATTGAAGGTGCCAGGGTTGAAACCTGGATAAATGAATTTGCATTTTAGGGGGTGTAAATTTTGTTAGTACAGTTTTGAAAGCTGAAGTTCTAGATTTTTCATAGATTTTAAATTTTAGTAGAAGTACTATAGGACTTGGAAGGATGTTTCGAGGAATAATCTCAGTTCTCTACAATCCTAATGCTAGTGATGTGAATATCACTACATAACTGTTATTTGTGACTAAAATACACATTTGCTCATGGACTTTATTTTTCCTTTCAGGTAAGCACAAGAACCACGCTCATAAATTTTCAGAGGAAGCTGTGCAAGGTGTTCGGAAATTTATTGATGCTGTACCGAAATACAGAAGTCACCACAATAGACAACAGAACCCTAATAAAGTTTACTTAGATTGTGATTTAACGATTTCGTCTTTGTTCTGCGATAAATGTTCTACCTATTGCCAGGAATATCAGCTACCCGCTGTGTCTGAAAGTAAATTCAGGGAAATTTTTGTCACTGAGTATAATATAGGATTCAAAATTCCAAAATCTGATACATGTCCAAAGTGTGACTCATTTTTAATTACTGTCAGCAATTCGGAGCTGCCTGAAGACGAGTTAGCACAAAAGAAACTTCAATATGAATTACATCTTAGAAGGGCAGAGAGTGGACAAGATATGATTTCATCTTTAACAGCTTTAGCTAAAGAGAATCCCCAACAATACCATGTGATAGCAATGGACATGCATCAAACATTGCCCACCCCTAAACTGACAGCAGGACCAGCATTTTATAAGCTTAAACTGTGGATGTACAACTATGAAATACATGACTGTGGAACAAATAAAGGTTACATGTTTCTGTGGAGTGAAAACGAAGGAGGAAGAGGATCTGATGAAGTTGGTAGCTGCTTGATAAAGTATCTAGAAATAGCCAAACCACATGCTAAGGAACTCCATATAACTGCAAGGGACAGGCAAAGAAT
This sequence comes from Anabrus simplex, assembly GCF_040414725.1. Lineage (NCBI taxonomy): Eukaryota > Metazoa > Arthropoda > Insecta > Orthoptera > Tettigoniidae > Anabrus > Anabrus simplex. The sequence continues at coordinate 450,633,171 of NC_090265.1, forward strand.
TGGGCTCTAATTGATTTGGAAAGATCTCTTGTGGCAACCAAGAGGTTTGAAATTGTGCAGCATTCCTATCCTGTGGTGGGTCACACTAGACTCCCTTGTGATCGCGATTTTGGCCGCATTGAACTATTTGCTAGAAACAGACGTCCAATAGTATATACCCCAGATGAATGGGTGGATGCTGTGAAGTAAGCAAGTCCAAAAAACTTCATTGTGACAAAGATGAAAAGAGATGACTTCAAAACTTTAGACGATCTCAAGTCATTGCTACCAATACCCACTAAATTCACAACTGGAGATTCAGTTCACTTCAGTGAAGCTCCACAATTTCAACTGAATTTCAAGGACCCTTTTCAGCTAGGTGTTAAGCACTGTTATGCTATATTAGGGCCAGTTTAGTATGCAAACATTCGCACCAACAAGAAAGGAAGACTTGTGGAACATGATCCATTTCAGCTCAGAGTAAAAAAACAGAAATAAACTCCCTGTCAAATAGAAGAAATTGACTGATATCATGTCTCTCATGACATTCATTCCTGTAGCCAATAAACACTTCTTCTTGTCCCTTACAGGAAATAATGTTGAAGATAATGATGTAGAAGAATTCCCTTGAGATACTCATTGTTTTTTCTTAAAGTATGTGTATTCATTCTCAAATACTGTGTTTTCTTAAATTTAGTATGTTCATTCTCTAATAGTGTGCTTTTCTTGATAAATAAAAATGTATTCGCCCTCAAGTATTTAAATTCCTTTCCGGGAAATAAAGTCAAAAGCCCATGTTAGTTACCTCATTCATTAAAAATGCTCTTAAATCATACAGTAGGGCAAAGTGTTGTTTCACTGTCTCCCATATATTTTATAACACATACACCTGTATGTCATACCATTATGGAGAATGTGATCCCTAAATCAACTCTCCTTCAGGCATAATGGAGTATTAAGAGGGGTATTTTGAATATTGTTATACTGTGTAAACATGATGGCATTATTGCGACAAAATGGAAAGATAACTCGATTGTTACCGCAGCATCAGCCTGTGTTAATATACACCCTGTGTTCACGGTAAAAAGGTATTCAACAAAGGAGAAAAGATCCATTCAAATTCATCGTCCTCACAACAGTGGCGAATATAACGCGGGTATTGGAGGTGTAGACAGAATGAACGTAAACATTGCTAATTACAGGATGAATATTCGAAACAAGAAAATGGTACTGGGCTTTGCTCTCATCTCTATCTACAATATTCATGGCAACTGAAGAAAGTAGACCGGAGACCACATGATAGACTATAAACTTCAATTTAAATATTTTGTAAATGGCGTTATTAAGCCACAAATTATTCTAACGATGTAATAGTTAAATTCACCCAGTGAATATGCCTAAAGTATTGTTATTTATTTTTTTGTGGTTTAATAGAATTTTACTTTATTTTGTTATACACATACAGTTTTTATAAAATATGTCTTAAAGGATGAAAATTTCATCCAACTCCCTACCATGTTGTAGTATCCCGAGAAAATATGTGACACTTTCCACTCTGTGAAGATACACTGATGCGCCGAATAAGGAAAATAGTTGATCGCGTATCGCTGGAAATATTCTCTGGTAAAACTGAGACCATCATTGCCCCCAGGTACCACTAGATTCAATGGCTGCTGGTACCAAGAAGAATTTGTCCAAAAAACAACTGTATTTTCTTCTTTTAGATTTCCATCACTCATTGGTGAAAGGGGAAGATTAGACTGGGTGAATGTGTCGGCACAAGTAAAACCCCACAGGAGATAATCTACCCGTTTTCCATGCCACCAGTGTTATTCCGTATTGGCCTTATACCTTCTGAACTGCAGCAGCCAGTAGTTTCTCGTATAGATAGATGGAACTTCTGCTGACACGACAGTCTGCAAGATGAGATCATTGATGCTAGAGTGACGGATGTGTCTGCCTTTACTTTTCACACAGGAAGAACCATGGAGGCCACGTCGATCATCGTTGGCACCACAAGCTGAGCATCGGTAAGGCTCGCAGACGGCTGCCCCCAAACGTAAGGACACAGCGATGCGGAAACTCTCATTGGAAAGGAGACCATGAGAAGGCGGTTGGTTGGAGCCATGCACCAGATTCCGGAGAAGAAGCAGCGAGGAGCCGGGCTTTATCTTGAAGACTATTAGTTGACTGCTGCAGAAGCGAGTAGAGATGACTGATAGGAGGAGTATTCCAAGCAGCTTGAATACTTCTTTCGTCAATATCAGAGGGAACTACGCCGACTAAGTTCGACCACCGAGATGTGCTCTCTTGTACGGCAGCATCAGGGTCGAGGCATTCCCCAGGTGGAAGGAGGGCCTTGACGAGACGAAGAAAACCGTAGAAAGACGCTATTTTTGTCGTATTGACTATTTTTTTTTTGCTAGGGGCTTTACGTCGCACCGACGCAGATAGGTCTTATGGCGACGATGGGATAGGAAAGGCCTAGGAGTTGGAAGGAAGCGGCCGTGGCCTTAATGAAGGTACAGCCCCAGCATTTGCCTGGTGTGAAAATGGTAAACCACGGAAAACCATCTTCAGGGCTGCCGATAGTGGGATTCGAACCTACTATCTCCCGGATGCAAGCTCACAGCCGCGCGCCTCTACGCGCACGGCCAACTCGCCCGGTGACTATAATTTAGATATTTTTGTGTTGTTTGGTGATTATTAATGGGCTGCCTGGCCGAGGCGGTAAAGGTGTGCTCGGTTCATCCGGAAGGACGTGGGTTGGATTCCCGTCAAGAGGCTGAAATTTTAAGAAACAAGATTTACACTTCCGGAGGTCCATATGGTCCTGAGGTTTACTCAACCTACACCAAAAATTAGAACCAGGTTAATTTCTGGGGCAGAGGTGGCCGGGCATAGAGTTAACCAGTCTAATCAAGTGCCGAGGTTTCGGATAGTGGAAGCCCTTCCTACCTATCCCCAAAAATACGTTTTCAGATGGGTGAGATAAGGTTTACCATCGAAACTAGACTGACGAATCATCGGGCACGACCTGAGTTCTATTAAGTTTAATTGCTATGTATTTTTGAATTAGTGACTATTCATTAGGAAGCTTATGTTCCTGGCACTCCGATAAGTAGAAGTCAAAATGTGTAAGGTCTGGAGACCGTGGTGGGTACTCAACAGCTCTTTGTCGACCTAACCATCGTCCAGGTGGATTGTCATCCAAGTAAGCTCTGACATCTCTGTGATATCGAGGCGGAACTCCATCTTGTTGTAGGTAAAACCTTTTATTTCCATATACCTCTCGGATGGCAGATAAAATTGATGTTAGCATCATACGAAGATACACCTCTTCAAAAAAGAAAGTGCCAAACAAACCGCGCGATGACAGACCACACCACACATTAACACCGAGTAGATTGACATGTTTTTCCACGTGAACGTGAGGATTTTCAGGAGCCCAGTACCCGCAGTTGTGGCGGTTTACAGTACCGTTTAGTTTGAAGTGCGCCTCGGCAGACCAGATAACCATCCCTGCAAACCGTTCATCCTCAGGATGCATGCCTTCAAACCACTCCATCCTTCAGAATTCGCTGCAGGGTTGATCGGCTTGCCCCGCTTTCACGTGCACCCTGATTCAGAGATTTTTGAGGTGACCAAGTAAAATATTGCGACACAGCAGCGCTGGAAGCTGGACTTGCTGACGTTTATGATTGACCAGACCTTTTCCTGAACAGTACCGTTGGCTTCCGGGATACGACAAATTGTTGTACGTGTCGGTGGTTGATATCCGCACACACTACGCCATTGCCGTTACACCTCCATCATGGTTTCGTACTTCCAGTACCACTTCAATACTCAAACGACAATCTTACTTGAATCATTGCTGCACGGTCATCTGCTGGAAAATGCGCGCCAAGACCATTGTGCCATTCACGTGACCTTCATCATCTGTGGAGAAAACAATGGGCTACGCTACCACGCAAGAAGTGCAACAATATGTCACTTTGTTCCAAAGATATTAACTATCAAAGAGTGTCTACATTTGTCTGGACCCCTCTGTATTTTGCACGATCAGTGACAATGTTCTAGTCAAGTCTCTAGGTCAGTCTAGAAAGTGTTACATAGAAGTAACATTCCTATAGTTGTAGAACCTTCTTCCCAGCTGTTTCCCCACACACCACCCAGCACGACCTATAATCACCCTGGAGCTATTTTACTGTCCATTTTGAAGGGGAGAAAGGTGGCTATCTCGCTTGTAATATGACCAACCTAAGTATATATCTTATCAACACTTCCTTTTTCCGCTTAGTAATTATATTCGGTATAAATATAAAATTAAGATAAAAGGGTATATCCCCCACCCATCCATTGAGTGTGACCGTGTTTGAAAAAGAATGTGTGACGCTAGAAAATTAATACATTAATGTATTCACTTATACATATTCATCTTGGGGCACAGGTGAGTGAGGAGGGGAACTGCTGGCAGGTGGGGAGTTGGAGAGAGAGGACATATCCGGCAGATTGACGCGCATTGGCTGTTTGCCCTGTGACACGTAAAGGATGTATATTTTGTTCTTACTTTCAAGTAACAATAAGAGCCAGAATCTTCAACATTACATACTCTATCATCTGTGTTCAAACAGCTTCTAAAGATTTAAGACGAATCTATCAATTTGTACACCTCGCAGAAAAAATATGTGTTCTAAAGGAATGCACATGCGAAGTTCAATTTTCTTTATTTTGACTTCACCTATTTTACCCTTTGTTTGACGTTGCACTAATATAAAAGTTTTCGATAACGTTGAGATACGAAATGAATACCTAAACTACTGAATGATCGAAGATTGTACAATTTAATTCAGGCATCATCCGTTGTTAAATGTTATACTTTATCGGGTATTTTCTAAATTGTCCGCCTCTGTGGTGTAGTGGTTAGTGTGATTAGCTGCCACTCCCGGAGGCCCGGGTTCGATTCCCGGCTCAGTCACGAAATTTCAAAAGTGGTACGAGGGCTGGAACGGGGTCCACTCAGCCTCGGGAGGTCAACTGAGTAGAGGTGGGTTCGATTCCCACCTCAGTTATCCTGGAAGTGGTTTTCCGTGGTTTCCCACTTCTCCTCCAGGCAAATGCCGGGATGGTACCTAACTTACGGCCACGGCCGCTTCCTTCCCTCTTCCTTGTCTATCCCTTCCACTCTTCTCAACCCCCCACCCCCAATGCCTCTGTTCAGCATAGCAGGTGAGGCCGCCTGGGCGAGGTACTGGTCGTCCTCCGCAGTCGTATCCCCGACCCAATGTCTCACGCTCCAGGACACTACTCTTGAAGCGGTAGAGGTGGGATCTCTCGCAGCGTGCGGGGGAAAAACCAACCCTGGAGGGTATGCAGATTAAGAAAAACATATTTCTAAATTATTTAATAATACTGTATATTAGTTTCGATAGACTTAAGAACTTAACGGTTTTAGATTAACAAAATCTAAACTGAAAAGAAATGGCTTTCTCTATAACAAAACAATGACGTAAAACTGTCATTGTCGAATTCCAATGAATTCTAGTGAGGAATTTTCACCAGAAAAGTTATGTCCCACCAGGAAGGACATCAGATTATAAATCCAATCCAGGATAACTCCAGAAATATTCGGCTCCATGGCTAAATGGTTAGCGTGCTGGCCTTTGGTCACAGGGGTCCCAGGTTCGATTCCCTGCACGGTCGGGAATTTTAACCATAATCTGTTAATTCTGCTGGCACGGGGACTGGGTGTATGTGTAGTCTCCATCATCATTTCATCCTCATCATGACGTGCGGGTCACCTACGGGCGTCAAATAAAAAGACCTGCATCTGGCGAGGCGAACTTGTCCTCGGACACTCCTGGCACTAAAATCCACACGCCATTCCATTTCATTTTCCTTCAGAAATCTCGGAAATAACTTGATTAGTTGATGAAGAGTTTTTAATTTAATTTGGCCGTGAAACATACCAGTGTAAGTTAAAATCTACTGTTTAAACCAATCTCATGAAATACAGTGTTATTCTTTATGTATAAGGAGGATATAACTAGTTAGTCATATTCTGTAACGAGGTTTGTTTCATCTCATAGGCATATAGTTGGTCATTAGATACTTTGTTTGGTATTGAATTTTGTGACTTGTCGTCGTCTTGGCCGTCTAGATAAATGGGTTGATAATGTCTAACGCTAGAGCATTGTGACTTTAAGCCGGAAATCGAAACTGGATACTCGTGTCATGCTGGATTTAAATCCTAGTGACCGGGCGAGTTGGCCGTGCGTGTAGAGGCGCGCGGCTGTGAGCTTGCATCCGGGAGATAGTAGGTTCGAATCCCACTATCGGCAGCCCTGAAGATGGTTTTCCGTGGTTTCCCATTTTCACACCAGGCAAATGCTGGGGCTGTACCTTAATTAAGGCCACGGCCGCTTCCTTCCAACTCCTAGGCCTTTCCTATCCCATCGTCGCCATAAGACCTATCTGTGTCGGTGCGACGTAAAGCCCCTAGCAAAAAAAAAAAAAAAAAATCCTAGTGAGAGCGTTGGAACAGAGCGAATTCAATCTCACCGTGACAACAAGAACAACTTCAGTTGATAGCTCTTAAGACTATTCTGTCTGAGCCTGTCATTGCTTTTAGGTTCAGTGTCTCATAACTAACCTCCTGCTTCCGATCCCCAATCCAGATGAAACCTAGGTAAGCAACATGATGGACAGCCACCGTAATATAGACTGTACAATTATGTAGGTGGTTTTACGTTCTACTAACTCTTTTAAGATTTCGGAAAAGCCGTGGCGTCCCAAAGCAGTACGATTATATGCCGAAAAATCTTCCGAGTATCTGACTACCTTCAGTTACCACTAGACTGAACTGCGATCAGAACTACCAAAATGAGCACAGAAGGTCAACACTCTACCGTCTCAGCTATTAGGTTCGGTGCTCGTAAAGTGCCGCCATTTAAAATAAACGGTAAATCATTCTTACAGAAATTGCTGTAAGTAGTGGACTTGTTCTCCTAAATAAAGCTCAAATTCCCTTTAAAAACTCGAGGATATGGAAGGTCACAGCTATTCCTTACATAGGATATAATTCTGTGCCTGCAATGAGTGAAATGATGGGTTGTTCTCCCCGTGAAGGTCATATGTAACATCGTGCGATTTTTACTTTTGGGTAAATATAAATGACAATGTTTACAAAAATACAAATTTCGGTGCGTTATAGAAATAACTCTTCGATAAGTACTTGACCGTGTCTTTGAGGGCGTGTTTAAACTTATTTAGAATAAGACCACAATTTCCAACATCCTCTCCACGGTACGTATTACCATTATCTGCAGTAGCATCACTTTGGCGACAGTCTACATTCGGAGGGATTCTTATTGTGTTCACCGGAAAAGAGAGTTCGCCGGAGATTCTTCATACCGGTAAATATGCTTAGTGAAAGCCATTTTTTACAGTTGACTTTACGTCGCACCGACACAGATAGATCTTATAACGACGATGGGACAGGAAAGGTTTAGAAGTGAAAAGGAAACAACTGTTGCCTTGTTTAAGCCATTTGCCTGGTGTGAAAATGTAAAACCACGAAAAGCCATCTTTAAGGTTGTCGACAGGGGGTTCCAACCCACTACCTCCCGAATGCAAGCTGACAGCTACGTGACCAAAACCACGCAGCCACTCGCTCGGTAGAAAATCGTTTACATATTTTGACCTACTGTAACACCATCCTTTTTTTTCTGCTTCTTTCCGGTGTATAAATTAGAGGTAATTAAGCACGAATCTCATTACTTCTTTTCGTACAATCACAAAAAAGGTCTAACTGACCATCGAAAAATACGACTTAGTGACATGACATGGGAGAATTCAACTTACTTTTAATTACAAGAGAGGAAAAAAAAACTACTTCCTTATGTTTACACAATCCGTTTAAACGTCCGTATTCGTGAGAAAAGAATAAAATATAAATAAAAACGACTAGAAAAGCACAAAAAAGATTAGGTATTTGCTAAAGTACTCGTAAAATATTTATTGAAGTAAACCCATGATTTCATCACGTAATTACGATAGAGTTTAATGTTCTTAATATTAAGTTTCTGTTTTTTTTTTTTTTTGTTTTTTTTTTTGCAATAATTGGCTTTGGGTCGCATCAACATAGATAGATCTTACGGCAACGACGGGAAGAAAGCGGCCGTGGCCTTAATTAAGGTACAGCCGCAGCATTTGCCTGGTGTGAAAATGGGAATTCACGGAAAACCACCTTCATGGCCGCCGACAGTGGGGTTCGAACTACAATCTCCCAAATGCAAGCTCACAGCTGCACGCCCCAAACCGCACGGCCAACTCGCTCAGTACCAATGATTTAAGCATTGCTTTTTCCAAAGTCCTTCATTTAAACTGAATGGGCATGAAAACTGGATAATTCGGCAGAAAGGAGGCAGTGGAGATGTGGCTCACCAGAACGAGATGGACTTACAAGAAATCAAATTTTCAAGATTTACAGGAGATCCAAACATGATAGTCATTAAAGAGATCGACAGGAGAAAAATAAAACGTGTAGGATACCTGCTGAACACAGTAAGGTCTTCACAAATAGTTCCGCATGAAAAATGATACGAATAAGAGACAGAGGAAAACCCAGAAAACACTTCGAAGACCTGAAGAACAAGATGGAGTACATTGACTACAAGGAAGTGAAGAGTGTGTCAGAGGAGAGATAAGAACGTTTGCAGCTACAAGGATTGTCTCTTTAGTATATGGTTATGATGACGATGTAGATGATGGTCATGATGTTATTTATAAACAATCTTAATTCTTCAGTAATAAGTTATTTCAACAAAATATTCTTAGGTCTGAGAATAGATCATTTAAATTCATCTTTGTCCTTGATATATAAAGCTATTGTGATAATTTTTCTCTTGTCCTTGACTCTCTTGGCTGTAGTAGAAAATGCGTTCTCTTTCTCTTCTTGTTAATACAATACTAAGCATGGAGTGAGACTATACTCCGCCTTACTACGTAACTCGTTTTTCTGTATATATAGGCCTATCTCCGCAAGGCTTTGTGCTTAATAGCACGAAAGTACATGAATATGAAGGAGAAGGTATTTTAAGAAAAAGAAGAAAAAAAAGAACAACGAAGACCGAAATTGAAGAAAATAACGAAAACCATTACAAACTTTTCTACCGCCCATTTTACTTTCAAATCCTTTTTTAATTCCACTCTGCCAGTGAATCCTTAAACATGCAAGTGAATGAGGCAAGGAAGTGAACCTTGAGTCGCTGTGCGAGCGGCCCAGGGCGGGCGGTGGTACCTGGTAGCTGCACGTCCATTTAAAGTTGTTTAACACCTATTATTGGCCATCATCGCCACGATAATATTGGGACACTCATTTCGTTACGAGATAAATTTAAATAAAATATGCCCTTGCTCAAGGCATACTTCTGTCATGCTGTATTATCGCTGCATCCTTCATTCAGTTTGTTTTATTTTTCTACTGGAGTCTATAAATATATACAAATTGGAGACTCACAAAGTAGAACTCTCACCTAGGGCAGAGTACTTATGAATTACTGAGCTACTAGTAAGCGGGAGATAAGAACTATCGCATTATTTCTGGGTGGTAGCGGACACTTAACGTTTGGCGAGACTCAGATTTCAATACATCGACACAGAGTATTTATTTCACTGAACATAACCACGAGAAATGTCTTAGTAAGCAATAACATTTAAATCTCAAAGGCGTGTCTTTAGTGAAAACAAGATTTTCTTAACCTCTCACTTGAAACAAATTTAAGAAATGAATGTATTCATAAGATTGTAATGGTACAAATATTTGAACGACATGAAACAAACAAACAAACGAACGAACGAACGAACAAACCCACCCATGGCTCAACAGACCATTAGAGCCATGTCCTGCCAAGACTAATGCTGCCCAGCTAGATGATCTAGTGCCACGTGGTTGGTGTGACATTATCATCAGTCATATTGTTTTCCTTTCTTGACCGGGTCCACGAACTCTCGCATAGACCAGCTCCTCGGTTGGTCTCACGAAGTTGAGTGAACCCTCTTCTTGCCCTCAGTCTAGAATTACATAAAATTCTGAACTGTTTTGGAATGGAATCCAGGTCTTCCAAGTAAGAATTGATCACGCTACCCATACAATACGGCGCTGACATGGAAGGACAAAATTTTCTTTCTTTTTCGCTGTTTGTTTTACGTTACACGGATACAGACTGGCCTAATGGCGACGATGGGATAGGACTGTGCTAGGAAAAGGAAGGAAGTAACCGTGGTCTTAATTAAGAGCCTGGTGTGAAAATGGGAAACCACGGAAAACCATCTTCAGTGCTGCGGACAATAGTGTTCGAACTCAGTACCTTCCGAATGTTAGCTCGCACATACGCAGCCCAAACAGCACAACCCATTCAGTGACTAGAAATTGTTCATTAAAGAAACATAACACGATTAAAGGAATAATGGGGTTTGTTGTGATTGTAAGTTAATAAACACATTTTTTCCCACAGCATGTACAATTACATGACAGTCTTTATGGTTTATGGCGTGTGAAATTACTGGAAAACTATTTTAATGTAACTTTGAAATGTGGCGTACATTAAAAAAAAATACGAACTTGATGCAGTACAAAATATACGTTCAAGAATGTATCCGGTAATTTTTAACATTTTTCGAGGAGTTGTCTTCATTTCATCTGATTAAGTCCTTTGCATCTAAGATAACCTTTAATTTCAGAACTGTGATAATAATAATAATAATAGTAATAATAATAATAATAATAGTAATAATAATAATAATAATAATAATAATAATAATAATAATACCGGGCGAGTTGGCCGTGCGCGTAGAGGCGCGCGTCTGTGAGCTTGCATCCGGGAGATAGTAGGTTCGAATCCCACTATCGGCAGCCCCGAACATGGTTTTCCGTGGTTTCCCATTTTCACACCAGGCAAATGCTGGGGCTGTACCTTAATTAAGGCCACGGCCGCTTCCTTCCAACTCCTAAGCCTTTCCTATCCCATCGTCGCCATAAGACCTATCTGTGTCGGTGCGACGTAAAGCCCCTAGCAAAAAAAACAATAATAATAATAATAATGATAATAATAGTAATAATAATAATAATACATCGTTGGTGAGAGTTACCAGAGCCAACTCGAGAATCTGCTGTGCTGGCTTCCAAGCTTGGATATCACACACTCAAGTTCTTATTAATTCCTTGTTCTCTCATGTACAGTTGCAAAAGCAAGAGATGTTTCAATGACGTTGAGTTATAGGAATTTGACCATAATTCGAAGGAAATATGATTACTGTGATTTACAAATGCAAAAATGAGTGCATCATTATATTCAACTCGTTTCAATAAACGAAATGGAGTTTCTTTACTGTTATATTGTAGACACCATATTACAGTATTCAAAATACAACAGAGAAGCCGACTGGCTCTAGGAGGATACATCTGGAGCTGATAATAGGAAGTACTCTTAGTCTGTGTCCACGTAGATCTTAAGTACTAGATTTAAAATACTTGAACATTATCGTAGCTCTGCTGAGCTCATTACCGACTTAATGAAGACAGTCGCTGCTGCTGCCAGAGATAGTAGCAAATTACGTGTTCATTTGCCTGCATCTCTTCCCGTTCATTTCCCATCTTAATCTTACCCCTTCTCTCCTCACCACACTTTTATAGGTAGCCATTTGCTGTAATGGTGCAGCAAGATACCGTATGCGGTTAACGCTTGTAAGACTGAAGAAACACAATTAAAGGAACGGCGAGGACAAAAAAAAAAAAATCGAGGAAAAAGGGAATAAAATAAATGTCTTAAAATGGGTGTTCTGTTAAAGGAAGAGTTATTGAGACCATTAGCGTAAATACAGAAGGGAAAAGGGGTGGGTTCTGGAAGGGAAAGTGTATTAGAGGAGGTAAGAAATGGAAATATAAATTAATGTACATAACTGGTGTCTGGATGTTGTGTTAAGCTTCTTTAATATTTATAGATCTGCATGATTCGAGAACAAGAGATGGCTACCGAACACAGTTTATACCTCAAGTCAATTATTCTTCCTTTGTGCGTAAATTCCAAAACCTTCCTGTGGGTAAAAGTACAAACATAGTAAGATGTTAACGAACCTGTGTCCTCTGTATTCCTTAAGAGCAGCAGTAATACGGAGTGCCGGCATGTGATGCTGCTGATGGTAATTCGTCCGTCGGATGGCGACGTTAAGTCGTGAAGAGACCCGCTGGTGTTTTTGGAGAGGAGTAGAATATATCTTATCTTACTTTATACCAGACGCCATAGAGGAAAGGGGCAAGGGCTTCACACGCAAAAAAGCACATTAATAATAATAATAATAATAATGATAATAATAATAATAATAATAATAATAATTGTACCGGGAGGTACACCTCTACGCCTCAGATTTGAATCATGCGCCTAAAAAAACTCCCCTACAGGAGAAACACTGAACTTGAAACTAGACATATTTAAACCTTTTCTCAGAAGATGTCACTACCGTAATTTTGGTTATTGTGAAGTTTCCAGTACTGTGTGAATTTCAACTTGTTTTGTTTTCCGTTCATCAAGAAGTTTGGACATTCTCTCATAGATTTCACTGCTAGAAAACTATGATCATGCACCCTGGTGCGAAGTGAAAGAATTTTTTGAAGAAGTTTTGTATTCATAAGTTTTTTTACTAATTGATGTTAATTTATTTTTGGGTTCGCAATATTTATCTTTTCTGTCCACCAGTTTTGAATCCAGCCAAACCCTAATTTCTGTAATTAATTTTCAGCCTATCACAGGATTCTACTTCGATTTGGTGTGTAACTTTAAGGTAGCCAATAAAATTGAGCGGGTGTGGCTAATTTATTCATGAAAGGTCTCGAACCTCCCCCGAGGGTTTATAAACTGCAGATTTTCTCCTCTCTTGGCCATTTGATCAACATCTTAGTGTGTGTGTCGAGCAGGAGGCGGGAGGCGCCTCTTTCATCAGGCAGCAGCTCTTCAGCAAGCTAGTGGCCAGTTAACATCTTTATTTCTTGCTAGCTCCGCAGTTTAACCTGAGGGAAAGGTCCGAAACTTTAATCATGTAACCTTTTCTAGAAATGTAATTTTCTTCCGGCTTATGTAAAAACTTCCTAAAATCTTTAACTGTAAATCGGGGATAGAGAGTGACCTACCCTCTCTAGGTCCCTTTCACTTTGGTTTGAGGTGACTACGTTTTGTAACTGATTTTCTTCCTTCCCGTAATGTCTTAAAATTTCTTTATTATACGAGTCACCTTCATAGTTTGGGAATAGCCCCTGTTTTCATCGGCCTAATGTCCTTTAGGTTTCAAGTGTTCATATCGAGGAGCTCAAGTATTTTCCTCCTTTCATTTTGTGTTCGGGCCATTTAGTTAACTGTTATTGCTTTTACACGAAGGCCCTATAGGTTGGGTATGATATACCCCTGTTTCAATTTGTAAGTTGGTCCATGGAAGGCCAAAAGATTGTAAGATATTTTTGGTGGCGCCTTGTATAGGCGTGGAAAACTGAGAGCACATCAGCTCTTTTCTTGTGTTGTAAGAGTGCCTCTGGGAGGCTTGATATTATGAGTACGGAGCTAGTACTCCATTGCAGTGAGGGATTTCTGCCCTTGTCTAAATTTGTGTCCTTGTAAATTTTGAGCTGTCTGCTCACGAATTGTGAAGCGAGAGGCTGGAAGCCCGGGTTACTAAACAGTCACTAAATTTTGGATGTTCTTGCCTTGTATAAACTTTGTCATGGTACCTGAAATATCATTGTTATTTCACTAACTGAAAAGTTGTTAAAATTTTGTTGTTGATTTTTTAAATTCCAAAGAAATATAACCTTTGTTAAAGATTTAAATCCATTCATGAATTTGTAGTTAGACTCATTCACCCCGGCACCTTCTTTCACCTCTGCTGGTCCACGGGTAGCTCCGTATCACCAATAATAATAATAATAATAATAATAATAATAATAATAATAATAATAATAATAATAATAATAATAATAGTAACGTCCGTGGCGAGTGTGACTGCATCAGAGCTTCATACTCAAACCCAATCTTTGCCTGCACAGCTCGATTATGATAGTATACTGGGGGAGTGGCGTGATAAGAAGGACAAAGCTTGGTAACTCAATCGTCTCAGCTTGTTCAACTGTATAGTTATTTGTTCATGTGACAAATATAGCTTACTGATTATAAGTCAGTATCAAGAAAGGAAATGTATGAACAATTTTATTTAAGGATATACAGTATATATAGTAAAATATATGGCACAAAAACTTGTAATTTTCAAGAATAAATTTCTCAACAAAATGTAACTTGTATGACTTAAATTTACACAGTTTAAAAGTATCAAAATGCTAAGAAAATCAAAATAATTTACATAGGCCTCTAAACTGTAAAATAAATAATAATGGTTTCCAGTTAGGTAAATAAAAAAGTGGGGGTGGGGGCCTGGGCCTGCAAGTCTCTAGTTACGCTACTGGATCTGCCATCGTTTCCTATCTCATTGAAATCGAATACTTCGTAAATAGAAGTAGTGAGACGTTCCAGACTCACTTACTTTAAAAACATATCTGAATTAAAATGAAAAATATGAAAATTAATATTCATTAAATAAAATGCTCAATTGTCGGACCTTGTACTCACACTTTGATCCTACCTGATTACTTACACATACAATATTTGATGGGCGCCAGCTACAACAAAGTGCAGCAATAATAGAACGAGAATCTTGAATATCTCTAGGGTGTGGGGTAATAAGCTTACTGGGCCGATGACCTTCGGTGTTAGGCCCCTTAAAACAACACGCATCATCAGCACCATCGTGAGCAATTCCTGAAGAGAGGGGGGGATATACTGTTCAACCGGTACCTGCACCGCTTTCCACTAAACTACTTCTGAGTAATAAGGTTAGCGAAGGGGGAAGTAACCAAAAACTTATATTGTTTACCCTCATCAATAAGCTTACATTTGACAACATATCGTATAGGTTCTAGGAAAAGGAGATTGTTGTTCGGTTTCCCCATTACATTTGAGGTTATCTAATTCTACCATTGAAATAAAACGATAAGTTAATTTGATAGAACAAAATATATTCTTAAATTGTTTAGAAAAAAATGATATTACAACTGAAAGAAACTCGGCATTAAATTTGAATTCTTCTTGACCGAACATTTATAAATTATACAAGAAATTATCCCTCACTGGTTCACTTGACTGTACCTTTAACACTTTGAGTGTAATTAGGACGTATTCCTTTGGGTTGGTGTTTTGCTGTAGGTGTATCAAGCCTAATTTGGTGATGTATCCTTTTTGTTTCACTGACGACTAAGTATCTATGTGACTGCTGCTTCTCCATCCAGATGACTGACTACTATCAACTCAGTACAACACTTCTTGGCAAGTGTCTCCATCCATACAATTTCTTGGCAAGTCTCTCCTTCTATATGACTTCATGGCAAGTCTCTCCTTCTGTATGACTTCATGGCAAGTCTCTCTTCCTATATGACTTCAACTAACTGACCGGCTGAGGTCTCTCCTTCCAATTGACTCATTTACTGTTCCCTATCCATTTCACTCCAACTAACTGAAGACTGAGGGCTCTCCATCCATTTCACTCACTGACTGTTCACCATCCATTTGACTGACCGACCAACTGTTGCCTCACTCTCCCAATGACTGACGCTACAATATACAGCCAGCTTATATAGACAATAGTTGACACACCTACGCAATATCCAGAATAACTATAATGTTCCTTCCACCCGGCGACAAATGTTACATACAATGGTAAAATTGCCTGGGGCGGCTGTAGGTGTCTCCAAAAAGTGAGCTCACCGCTAAATGTACACAATGACAGAGCGATGACTCGGCAGTTACGCTAGCAGTATTTCAACATGTGCGTTGCACTGTCAAAACTTATTACAAAGCCCGTCCATACATGATATTATGTAGCAAGTCTTACTTTACAAGGTTAAATGCTAATATTCACACACACACATATACGTAACAATTTAACTACAATCATTGCAGAATTGAACTGAACAATAATAATAGTTACAATAATAGTAGTAGTAATGATAATAATAATAATAATAATAATAATAATAATAATAATAATAATAATAATAATAATACAGATATCACTGTGTAACGGGATTTGAACCGTTACAGTAGACACCGAAACGATTCAGCTACAATTATTCACATTATTCTTAGAAATTACGTGTTAACGTTACTGTGATACTTAAATTATAAATATTAGTTAAGAATACTATTTTTACTTTGCCTGGGTCATGAAAAGAAAATGCACTAGACTGATGAGGGTATTATTGATTGAATATAAATAAAATTTGAATTACCTTGTAAAATCATACTCAAGAAATACATCTCGATAAAATCAATTTAACATAACGAAAATGAAATTATTCAGCCCTTTCATACAAAAATGTGATCACACATATTAAACACTACTTTCAGTTGATAACATGTGATTTTTTAATTTTTATTTTGTTTACAGTTTGCTTTACGTTGCACCGACACAGATAAATCATATGGCGACGATGGGATAGGAAAGGGCTAGGAGTGGGTAGAAAGCAGTCGGGGCCTTAATTAAGGTACAGCCCCAGGATTCACCCGGTGTGAAAATGGTAACCCACGGAAAACCATCATCAGGGCTCACAGCTGTGCGGTCTCAACCACAGGGCGAACTAGCTAGGTGTGTGTGAATCTACACATAGCTCATATGGATGCACCAGGTGTATGCATACGTTTTTGCCGGTTTTCTAGTAAAGAAACACGTAATTTTCAAGGCAATTTTTTTTTAAATTCAAAATATTGCCATCGGGTTCCACACACTTCACCCATCTTTCAGGTTAAGTTATGAATACCATGCCCGAAAACTGCTTGTCTTTTGCGGTAAACCATTCGTCGAGCCATTTTCCAACTTCCTCTAAATTGCTTAAGTACTGCTCTGAGAGCGCGTGCTCCGTGATAGTCAGCTGGCGCCAGGTCGGGGCAGTACGGCGGGTGCGGAAGGATGTCCCATCCAAGCGATTTCAAGGTGTCTTTCCCTGGTTTTACTGTGTCAGACGGCGCATTGTCGTGTAACAAAATCACTTTGCCATGTCTTCTGGCCCATTCCGGTTGTCTTTCGATCAATGCGTGATTTAAATGAATCATTTGTTGGTGATAGTGTTGTGCATCAATGGTTTCGCCAGGCTTCAGGAGTTCCACACAATACCACTCTGGTTCCGCCAGGCACAAAGCATGGACTTCTTGCCGAAGCGATTTGGCGAAACCATGTCTCACATGTTCTAATCGATGGAACGTGTTCACCATATGTTTCTACCAGCAAACGATGACATTCCACAGCCTTTTCCTTATGATTAGGTAAGAAAAGCAATGCTTACCGCAAATGTACTTTTTCAGGCACAAACGTCGACACGATCACTGAACGATACAACACAGCCGCTAGTGTTTGGCGGACTCAACTTGTGTGTGTTGGTAGAATAATGTCAGGCGAACAAACTGACGTATGTGTAAAATTCATACGCTGCGTACTGTTCGCTGGCGCTATCTCTTAGTGAAACCGGAAAATACTTATGCATACACCTGGTATTCAAAAATTGTAAAGAATTACAGTAGCTCAGAAGTCAATGCTCTTCCAGTGAACGTAAACAATTCACTGATATCCCATTTCTGTCTGTTGCTCAGTAGGTATGTTTTGCGATGGAGTCATTGGGATACTTCAAGAAATCTTGTGAAACTCATCTCCCTATAATAATTGCCAGTATTCTAATAGAGGTATATTGTCTTTTCATGACCGGTGTTCACCTCTTCGATCTAACTGTAGTAACCGTTTTATATATATATATATATATATATATATATACATATTTTATGGGTATGGCTCGCTACTTCCACATCAAGAAACTTACTAACGCTGTATGATTTCTTTATGCCTAAATTAGTTACCGCAGTCGTAGTCCAGGTGTTGTCGAGAGATTTCATTAATGGTAATCATTAACGATAATATCCAGGACTTTCCAGATTGTGTCAGCAATTGGTTAAACTTTTATCGAGTGTAGATAACGATATTAAAGGTAATTCCTTCAAACTCTGAAAGCGAAACACTAAAGTACTAGCCCTAAGTCTTCCTGTTTCCTGTAAAGACAAGTTCTTATGACTTGGCAGGTATAACAAGAATGTAATTAGTGATACTGATACGTAGGCTACGTGTCTTCTTACGTATAGACTATTATACTTAGATTAGGAATAAGGACATAAATATTCTTATTCTGAAAGTGTGTACTGCTGTGGAAGCTCTTTGCAGGCAAGTGAATCTCGTACCGGCCATCGAAATCGAAGTATTAGAAAATCATTCCAGTATGAAGTTAAAAATTACGTTAATTACAAAATAAAGTTACACTTTGTAACAGTAGAAAGACATAAAGAGTGCTAGAAAAATACTTCCATGTTAAAAACATTCAAGCTCTTCAATCACGAAAAAGTTTGAATATTTTAAATGAAATGAAAAGGCGTATGGCTCTTACTGCCGGGAGTGTCCGAGGACAAGTGAAATGATGAAGACGGCACATACACCCAGTCCCCGTGCCAGCGAAATTAACCATTTATGGTTAAAATTCACGACCCTGCCGGGAATCGAACCCGGGACGCCTGTGACCAAAGGCCAGCACGCTAACCATTTAGCCATGGAGCCGGACATATTTTAAATATTTTCAATCGATTAAAAATTAAATTATGATTTCTTTCTGGGAACCTAGCTTTTGTATAAACGGCAAGGACAGGCATGTATACAAATGGGCATACATATTTCCCCTAGAGCACTGCCACTGCATTATCCTACATAGGACACTTGCAGTGGTGCCTCTAAAACAATTCAGTAGTAATAGTAGTGTCGCAATGCAGAATCCGGTTCGGCTGCACCGGTGGCCACGGCTCTACAGCTCTGCATTCGGGAGACTGAGTGGGCCTGGGCCTCACCGTCGGCTGTCTTAAGAATAGCTTTCCATTCTGGCACTCTAAGCGAATGCTGGGACGGCTTTACCGTCCAAGACGACCCCCCCCCCCTCCCTGTCAGAGATGAAATGAAAACTTGTAGAAGTAATAGTATTTCAACTAGTTTATTTTCTGTTCAGAATTAGCACTCAAGGCCCACTGGGCCGAACGTAAATAATCCCTCAATAGCCCCAGTCTATCGAGAAGCGTGGTTTGTTTATCTCAACAGCGCACTATCCACCAGCGTCTTGGAAAGGTTGCGGCAATCCAACTGACGAGCCCACTGTCACACTGTGGTGAAACACTGGTAACTTCACGAAAGGAAAGGCCTAAACAGAGTGAGAGTGTTTAACATTAGCCTACGCTTAGTTCAGCCCCCCCCCCCTGGACACCATCCATGAAAGAATCGATGTCACTCAATAATCACTCGATAGACGTATGTACTAGCCCAAACGAAGCAGTGTAGCCATCTGATACTTACGTAACTGTTTTGCATGCATTGAAAAAGGTTTCAGATGGTATGTTTTTGTATTGGTAGAAGTTACATGCGGTAAGTAACTACAGTATCATAAAGGTCCACTTTCCACAATATTTTGAAGAATATAAACATATGAATTTCGACCTAGCATGACATGCACAGTATAATGGCGTGTGGCCTCCGGAAAGGGCTGGTGCAGATCTTTCGAGATGACGCCTGATAGACAACCTGCGCGTCTATGAGAATGAGGCCATACCTATAATGAATTCTAATGATGAAGACGGCATATATACCCAGCCTCCAAACTATCGGAATTAACCAATGAAGGTTAAAATCCCCCGACATGGCCGAGTATCGAACCCGGGGCCCCTTATACTACACGCCAGCACGCTAACCATTTGACCATAGAGCCGGACACAATTGAAATTGAACTACTTTATTACCAGTGGATCTCGCAAAACTAATAGTTTCATACAATTTTTGTGCTTTAAATCGTAATTCATCTTAAGATGTCTTTGATAAAACACACTATTTTGGTTTAGTTCTGTCAAGTACTGAAAGACATCCGAGTGAAATATGTGGTCAGCCACGACCTAGATACACGTCACCTTCTCCGGCTATTACACGAGATGAAAGAGGGGCTTGTTATTGTACAATTGAGTAGAAGCTGGCAATAAGTGTAAAATGTATCTCCTTCCCTATATTCTTTCTCTCTCAAAAAATTATACAATGACCCAACGAAATCATCCCCTTCTCTCTTCACCTCCCCTAGCTCTCGACTAAGGCAATACTTTATACTGCACTCTCTCATTCAACCCCCTCCCAGCCCAAAGAGCTTCTTCAGCCCAATCCGCTTCCTTTTCTTACGTGCAAACTTATTACTTATGGATACTGATGACTAGCGTCAATGAACTGCCTCCACTGCGCTCTGCTACGCTTCCAACGAGAATATATCTAACGCCCTAAGAATAAAAAAAAAAGCAAGTGGGAGGGCAGAAGCGCGGAACGGAGCGTCCTGCATAAGTAGGACTCGGACCAGTGTATAGCACGGGGATAATATTATACGTCACATTATAACATTATTATACACTCCGGGTAGTCGCCATCTTGGAAAGTTTTTCTACTTTCCTCGTCCTCAATGTCTTCCTCTTCCTTCTGCTTTTCCCTTATCTCCTTCTTCGCCGTCGTGGTGCTGGGCGTCCTTGTGATTGGCAGCCACGGTTCTTGCGTCACACAATCACTTGCTCAATAGAGTGATGGCGGCTTCCATGTTGTCACATGGGGGAAGGTGTTAGCTTATCGAACTCTTTCAATTTCCACTTCCGGTGAAGGAATTAACAGTCCTCTGTAAGTTACAATGTATTACGACAGAGCAGTGGCTTTTCTGTGTCACATAAAGAGTTTACGAAGTTATTTATATGTTTAATTCTTACGAAAGCATAGGAAACAGCCAAACTGTTATTTACCACTCAAATGATGTAACAAAAAATGTAATAAAAATACAAACTTCACAGCCGAATTTGAGAAGTCACGCGCATGAGAAGCAAAGATGAGTCCACAACCACCCTCGCTTGCTATTCTTACGAAGACATTGTTTGGGGTGAGCGGACAAATGTCAATGAAACTTGGCTGAATGATGAATTAACATACACTAAATTTAATTATAATCAATTTGACTTGAAATAAACGGTAGTGATATAAATCGTTTTTAAAATGATAATCGCGTGGCTTGGGTTATGACGACGAACAATGACATTGCGTATGCTCACTAGTCTGATAGCTCTATTTTAAAGTTATAAAAAGAACATATTATGCCGAAAATGAGATTTTGACAACACGAACAGAATTTCTTACTTGGCATTTACTAACACGTGCAGTCTATGAATCAAAATATTAGGGTTTTAATACTAGTGTGTCGTTTACAATGGAAAGCAAAATATTATATAGAACGAAATCTTGGTTATGTATATACACAGTATACTGTAAGCTATTAATATAATTGGACCTACCGAGTGGCTGTGCGGTATGGGTCACGTAGCTGTCGCCTTGCATTCGGGAGACACTGGGTAGGAACCCCATCGTCAGCAGCCCTGAAGATCGCTTTCCGTTGCTTCATATTTTCACACCATAAAAGTGCTAGAACTGTACCTTAATCAAGACCACGGACGCTTCCTTCCTACTCCTAGCCCTTTCCTATCCTGTAATACCATAAAACTAACCTGTATTGGCACGACCTAAAACAAATTGTAAAATATATAGGCCTATATACTAGCATGTATTCGCGGGTTCGCCCGCGTTTATTAATTCAACAGTTAGATGTAAGATATTTAAACAATTTATTTAAAAAATCTATTTATTAACACATCGTTTTTACAAAAATTGCATGAATGAAATTATTTTTAATTAGACTATATTGTTAGTGAATGGTACAAATAACATTTAAACAGCATAAACATCATATTATACCACATTATACAAAAGCACAAATATGTTTTCCTTATAGAGCTTCGGAATGAACTATATTAAGTGTCCTTTGCCTTTCCAGCTGTTGAACAACCCACGTACAGCTGATCATGGGAGAAACAGGGTTTCCGAAAATAGAGTCCTACAAAATAAGTTATTTTCCTTGTGACATGTCCACGCACATAGTGAAACTTAAATGAAAGGGAAACTGCAGACGTCTAAACTGAAATAGTTTATCCTTGAATCCAAGGATTGAATACTACTTCGCTCACGGCATGTTCAGTCATGATGGTGGCTTCAATGATATTCAGTATCAGTTTCTTGACAGAGAGTCGTATTGCATTGCACAGAAAGGAAGGATTCATATTCCTGAGAAGGATAATCGGTGCCACAATCGTCCACTACAAGATGTTCGAAGGTATTCCATATGACACCAAGTTGTTCAAAAGCTCTGTCGTATAGTTGACAGCCTCATCTGTATTACGTGCCATATCGATAGACTTGTACATTTGTAGAACACCGGGTAATTCTTGAAAAAGTTGCTTGTTGATGATGATAACTCCATTTCTTGTAGCAAGAATTCCTCTTTGACACATACATGCGTGATCGGTGAAATGCTGTGCCAACGTACGTTTAAAACAAGTCAGATCTGTGCATGCCTTAGACTGGGCTGGAAATCGCAGTTACACACAGACAAACACTTCCGGATATCACGGACTAAATATGGCTCCTCGTGCCGGGGACCGAAAATGGCTTCCTACGTCACGGACTTAAAATGGCTCCTTAATTTGTATTGCCTATCTTATGTATGTTGCCTAGCGACAGTGAGTCTGTACATTTATCCTGCTGGCAGCACGTTGGATCGTCATATCCGAACACACGCTTTCCGCCAATTAAACCAAATATGAAACATCTGGGTTCGAGGCGCATTTTAAGATCCCTTCCATCCATCTATGTTAAAAATTTCAGATCTCTGCATGCCCTAGATTTGGCTGGACATCGCGTGCCCGCTCACACCCTCACCCCCCCCCCCCTCTACCTCTCTCACACACACTCACTCTCTCTCTAATTGGTACCAACAAGGGAACTGGCGTATTCCTGTTCAGAATTACTCATTTACTCATGCAGTGGACGGCTTATAGGCGAGCAGCGAAGTTCTGATGTCTTAACATCCTCGAAAGCTCTATTGAAATCTATTCCTTTAGATACTCAACGTTCAAATTTTAACTGCAGCAACATTTTACCATTTTCAGCACGCAAATATTATTTTACGGCAGGATCACTATTATCATTTATGATGTTTAATTTGATCGTTCACTAAATTTGCATTGAATCTGTCTGGTTCAATTTAAACAACTTGTGATTAGCCTATTCCTACGCACTTTTGTAAATCAAGGAAAATGCCCGGATAATGCACTATATTCCAGAGGTCCTCGGAGTTTCAGGTGGAACATACTTCTTATCCTTCTTCCTTACTTCTTCCCAATTACTTCGGGTCTGCTTCAATCAGAATACATGATACAAAATAATAATGACAGTTCTGATTACACAGTATGAATACCGCAATAACAGCGACATTGATTTTAAGACACTTCTGCCACCAAAGAAAGGAGAATTTACGAATTTACGATCCGAATTTCCAAAATGATATCTCGCCACTAAAATCAATAAACAACATTACTAAGAAATTTTAAACCCATCACACAATATCATTCAATTACTGGATTTTAATGTCAATTGTATGGGAGTAAAAGATGAGTGGACCTGGAAAATCTTCATTAGCTGGACATGAAATAAAATTAGTGATTGCTAGATCAACTAGGTGAGAACAACGCGAGGAGATTATTTGCGATCCCCGTTTCTTCATACGGGGTTGAGGATGAGGTTAGGTGATATATGTCATGTTTTAAGACCGGTTGCTTTTCCTGATGCCAATCTCAGTTGAACTATTGAAGATGATATGAGCGATGATTAATGAAATTGTGTAATGAAGTGGAAGGAATCGGCTGTGGCCTATGAATGGGAACTGCCCCGGCATTTGCCGGGAAGTAAAAATGGGAAATCACACAGAAACTCATTCTCGGGACAGCCAACGCTGGTTTAGAAACCACTCGTCTCCCAAATGCAGATCCTAGCTCAGCAGTCTTAGCGCGTTAATACGCGCGGCCACTCCTTGCGAGACAATAAATGTGCAAAATGTGTTTGAAAGTTTTTGAACGACATCGTCTAAACAATTTTATGTATCCGGATTATTTTTTGCAAACAATAAGAGCATCGCCTGGGGCAATATACAACACCCCTCCCCCCAATGGACCATGGCCTACTTAGCGACCGTTGCTCATCCCGAAGGTCTGCAAATCAAGAGATGACGCGTGGTCAGCGTGAGGAATCCTTTCGGCAGTCATTCTTGGCTTTCTATTGACGGCAATCCGAACCAGTAAGAAGCATACTGCGGGTCCAGCGGATAACTTACAGGCTGCATTACGCTGTCTTTTGAGAGGCCAGGTAACGAAATAAAACGTTTAGCAAATGTACGTCTGGGACATTCAAAAATTAATTATCTATACATTGAGGCGTACTTATGTAAAAATGGAGCCTCTGTACTGCACTTAAAATTTCCAACCAAAGGGTTCATATAAATGTTCGCAACTGAAAATGTTTTCCAGGAAAATATAGTTCTATGTGTTTCAGCTCATACTTTGTCCAAAAGAAATCAAAATAATGGATAAACTGTTAGTCTTACCAGAGAAAGGAGAATAAGTACTACATCATCATCATCTTCATCTTTTTTTTTTTTTTTTTTTTTTTTTGCTAGTGGCTTTACGTCGCACCGTCGCAGATAGGTCTTATGGCGACAATGGGTTAGGAAAGGCCTAGGAGTTGAACCGAAGCGGCCGTGGTCTTAATTAATGTACAGCCCCAGCATTTGCCTGGCGTGAAAATTGAAAACCATCTTCAGGGCTGCCGACAGTGGGATCGAACCCACTATCAACCGGATGCAAGCTCACAGCCGCGCGCCCCTAATCGCACGGCTAACTCGCCCGGTCTTCATCTTCTGAAAGCTAAAAATAACTGTCTATCTTGAGTCAGACTTTTCAACTCAAGGTAGGTCTTGCAGTTCATCCTCAGAAGCAGGGGCTCAGGCACCACTCTCTGGGTCATCCTCTTCCCCCTTTTCCAGTGATTCTTCCTTCTGTCTAAGACTCCGGTATTGCTCTTCATTTCAGTCCAACTTAATCTCTCATCCACCTCTAGATACACATTTCAACTGACTCTAAACTTTTCTTTTCCGGTTCTCCTAATTTCCAATTTTCACAATCACACAGAATCACATTCTATACAGTGGTTTTCGCAAAAATTTTCCATGTTTGATTATATGTTTGCTGACCAGCAGTTGCTTTTTTAAAATGAAAGGCTCTCTTTACAATTGCTATCCTTCATGTGACTTCTCGAAGGTTCCGGTTATTATTCGTAATTAGGGTTCAAACGTAGCAAAATTGTTTCACATGCTCAACTTTATCAGGACCAATTTTGATATCTGTTATAAGTAGGTGTTTGCCTAGATTTACATAATGCGATAGTGTTAGTTTTCTTTGAACTAATTTCGAAGATCCATTTGCCTAAATTTTCTACTAGTACGTTCAGATTTCTCTGCATACCTTTGCATGTTTCTGCGGGTATGGCATAAGCGAATCTTACCGAATGTACTTCTTTAGCAGTAATTTTGATCTAGGTGTTATCTGTTCCATAACTGATAGCTTCTTCGATAAACATATTGAAGTGATAAAGAGAGAGTGGACAGACTTGTCTAACTCCTCTTTTTATTCTTGAAAGTTTCTTTTGTTCCATTAGTGTTCTGCAATAATTGTTGGTGTAAGGCGTTCACCCTTCCAATAAAGTCATACCTTTTTTCAGTGTTTGTAAAACTTCTTCCACTCCCCGGTATATACTTTCCTGTTCTTCTGAAGTCTTCCCTCTAGAATTCAACGTAATGCCATAATTGCTTCCCTGGAGCCTCTCATCTGACCGAAATGCAAAACGATACTTCTCGATAAAGTGCTCTAATTTTCTGTTAATTCTCAAAATTTGTTTGACATTGCACCGACTCAGATATGTCTTATGGTGACAATGGGACATGAAAGGGCTAGGAGTGGGAAGAAAGTGGCCGTGGCCTTAATTGAGGTACAGCCCCAGCATTTGCCTCACATGGAAATAAGAAACCATTGAAAACCATCTTCAGGGATGCCGACCATGGGATTCGAAACATCTCTCCTCTCTCTATTTATTTCATGAATAAGGTTCATGATTTCATGAGTCGTCGATGGCTTCCTCGGCTCATACTATTTCTTTCCCAGCACTTTTTGAGCAACCTTGGCTATTCTATTCGCTATTTTCTTCCACTTTGTACTGTCTGCTACTTGGTCAGTTTTCCTTTTGTATATCTGCTTATATTAGATATACTCTGGACGTTATATTTGCATTGGATTGATTTCATATTCTTCTTCAGCTTAATATCATACTTGTCCACATCAGGTGCTGGATAGCCCTGCCTCGATTTAATCTAGTTTCGATACCGCTGTCTGACTTACATATAATCAGTCCGATATCGTGAATTATCTCTACGTGCTTTCCATGAGTATCTACTTCGGACAAGTACTTTCTCATGTTGTTCACAAAACTCTTAAGTACCGAGCGAATTGGCCATGTGATTAGGTGCACGTAACTGTGAGCTTGCATTCTGAAGATGGTGGGTTCAAATCTCATCTTCGGCAAATGGTTTTCCACGGTTTACCATTTTCACACCAGGCAAATTCTGGGTCTTTACCTTTATTAAGGCCATGGCCACTACCTTCCCAATTCTAGCACTTTCCCATCCTTGCGTCGCCAAAATCCTTCGATGTGTCAGTGCAAAGTTGAACCACTGGCAAAAAATATACCTTCTGACCTCATTTGTTCATGTTCCCTGAATCCGAATTCACCAGCACACTTCCAAGTTGTTATGCGAAACAGCACAGGCATTGAAACTGCCCATTATTTTCCACTAGCTCTAAGTTCATAGGCTATCTCTACTTCGTCATCGTATCTGTCTGATGTTAGACATCAAATAGAGATGAGAAGTACAATCACTGAAAACAGTTAAAATAGGCAGGCACATAGGCTCTCAACATAGCCAAATAGGCATGTAATTAGGCACTAACATGCAAAATAGGCAACAAAATAGATATGAACAAATTACTTATCATTTAATAACAGACTTAATTACTATAAAAGGAATATGCAACAAGCAACTCTTCAATGTTTTCCGCTATCAGTCTTGTCCTCCTGTCGTGCAGAATGTTTTTGTACTGAGATAATGATCTCTCCGCATCACATGAAGTGATCGGACAAAATTTCAATGAAGCCACTTCATCTGGTCATAGTTCTATTGTTTCATCTACCTCACATCGTAGGACCCTGGCTACTATTTTTACCATCGCTTTCCATCCTGGATTCCGCGGCAAAACCCTATCTAACTTTTCGCCGACAGCGACGACCTCCCCTGGGGTTCGATCAAAACTTCCCCAGACTTCTTCCACAATCGTAAATAACTCTAAAAGGGGCATTCCAACTCTTCTCCAATTTGGTGATTGCTCCCGGTAGCTTGTGAAGATTGCCTTCAAGAATGCCAAATCCGATGGGACCGACGGGCAGAACAAGGCTTTCTTAGCTTCTCTTAGGAAGGCAGCATCCTCTTCATCCATGGCTTGAACGACCTGCAGGCACTGGGTAACTGTCAAGGCAGTGAAATAAAATCCTCAAAATATGAACAGTAGTGTACCCACTTCTCATTCACAGAGAAGATTGAAATATGGGTTGAATCTAACTTGGTGTTGGCTGTTATAAAATGACTTTTTAAACTTACCGATAAGTTCAATGACTGCAGGTAGTTCTTTCGTAGCGTTGAGGGACATGGTATTGATTTGCTCGTGTATTTTCTTAAAAATTCTTTGGATGTTGGATCCTCCAGTTTATGCAGGGTGATATTAGCTCCAACCATTACAGTGCATAGGTCTGAAGAATATTGTTGTTGGTCACTGTTCACAGTAGACTGGTAGAAATGCTGCATTGATACAGCTTCCTGTACTCGTGTCAGATGCATCTCAGTATTTCTATCTTGATCTATATGGGGTGTTCTCACATTTGATCTGAAAAATAATACAAATGACTTAAATTACAATGTTCCTATATCTTAAATTTCTACAGTTGGGCTAATTGGCAATAATAATACTTAGTACATTTGCACCATAAGGCGAATAGGCTCACGGATAAATTAATCAATTTATCAGATTTTCATATGTGAATACTGCATACAGCGAATTCAGTAAAGGTATTTCCTTGGACAGCAACAAAGAGACATTCCATGACCCAAGCATATACCCTGCGTTTGGCTACAGTCACGTTTCGGTAAGACTGTAAAACCACAAATGCTTCCAAAAAAATTTAATGAGCGGCCTGGGGACATCCCAGTTAAAATCTTCCCACTGGAAAGCGGGTATCGGAACAATATAGTCCGCTCTTTTCCTTGTTTCCCCTGATGGGAATTTCCCAAGCACTATTTCTGGTGACTTCCGAGAATTTCCGTTTTGGTCGTGGGGTAAACAGATATTGAGAATCGAGAAGATAATTCTGTGGAGCATACCAGCTACAATATAATTCATTGGAAGAAAACCGGTTTCTTTAAACTACAAACAAAAGGCATCAAATATTCAATTATGCTCCAAATAGGTACAAACCTCTGAAATAGGCATTTATAGATATAATAAAACCAACGAAATCCAGCTAAAAAGACCCTAAAACATACTTCTATCTCAAAAGCCCACGTTCCAGAACACAGGAATGAAATTGGTGAACAGGCAAATTCCCATCTCTAGTCATCACACTTGAATGATCACTAGACCAACCAGAACGGATTTCACTTTGATCATTATCAATCTGTCACTTACATGATATGTTTTGACAGCATTACTGGACCATTTTCTTTGCAAGATAATAGTTACTCCATTC
This sequence comes from Anabrus simplex, assembly GCF_040414725.1. Classification (NCBI taxonomy): domain Eukaryota; kingdom Metazoa; phylum Arthropoda; class Insecta; order Orthoptera; family Tettigoniidae; genus Anabrus; species Anabrus simplex. Next base: position 450,662,178 of record NC_090265.1, read on the forward strand.
CTTCCCGGTTGCTCATTTCCACTACGGATTACTCTAAATCCGTCTGATCAGAAGTCCCCATTTGCTGAACACCTTGTCTCCGTATTCCTAAAATATGAAGTGCATAGCGATTTTGATTTCTTCCCGTTTTTTAATTCCTAGCGTTTTCACATTCTAAGTCCCTAATTTAGACATATTACGCACTTCCCTGCAAGTGTTTCGTTGGATGACGACGTAAGAGGCCTTGCAGTCATCCCCTGTCCTACCAGATCTTGGGCGAAGACCATAATCAGTATATACAGTTTCACTCAAATTTCTATTCATAGTTGCTATTGTTGGGTATTAGCGTTGCATTGGTTTCCCGTTGATTTCCACACGAAAGTTTGAAATCCACTCCTAGTCTGGAGAACAGACCCTGCCCACAAGCTCACTCCTGTCTATGCGGTGCTTAAATGAGCAAACTTTGATGCCCCAAAACCGGTACTAAATATATGACTTTTTTTACATCTGATTTATTTATATATAATAGGTAATACATAAAATTATTTCAACTGTTTAACATATGAACACACAATTAGATAGAGAAAAACACAACAGGAACCGTCTTTACCACTTCTTATTGCCTAATGTTCGTTGATTATTTGAAGTCTCAGAATATCACAATAATGCCCATCTGTACTTAACAAGAATGAACAAGTAACAAACGAATGAATCACACATACGTACATCACATGTTTATACAGTCCATCTTAGTTTTTTAAATTTAGTTTTAAAATTGTATTTTTAATTTACCCTTGGCATTTCCAACACTTCACACTTACAGAACACTACTTAATTGCTCTACATATTCTCCCAACCATCGCTTCCTTTGCGGACACTGAATGCACATTAAAACATAGTCACTTATCTCGGACATTCTTTCGAGGTCACTGTAAGGCTCAAAGGTTTTCAGCACACAGTCGACATAACAACCTAACAGTAACACGACAGCACTGTTCAGTTGCGGTGGTTGTAAACTAAATACAGGGCGGATCACCTATTCAGGTGCGATGTATGTGTTCGGACGTCCGATGATACACTTCAGCTTCTGTGTAATTTTATTCCATATCGGTCGAATCTGCGTACAAGTTGTAAGTCGGTGTTGGATTGTATCTGTATGTTGACAGAAACTGCACAAGTCTGTCTCCATCATATGAATGTGATGAAATCTGCTGTTTGTCGGTATAATGTCATGGATTACTTTATACCAGCTTCCTTTTACTTCGCCTGGAAGGATGCGATGGGAGATATTCCTCCATACTCGATTCCAGTTGGTTACCATAGCTGCTTTTATTATGTTTGGGGCTACATACTGTTGAGACAGTATACAGCTATAAACTTTTTTCGTTGAGACATCTGGAGATGTGACGACGTCCTTTGGCATGTAACTTAACTCGACTCTCAGATATCTTGCGTGAGGTGCATGATGATGGATGTCATAATAAGCTGGTGGGTTAATGCATTGTTGAATACTGCACCATCTCGTGAGGAAGTTCTTCGATTTATGATCCCCTGGTTTGTGAAAGAGCTTTAAGTGTCTTGTTAGAAACAAGGTTTTTGCTTTCTCTTTGACGTCAATTAGTCCCAGCCCACCCTTGGATTGAGGTAAAGTGAGTGTACTTCTGGCAAGTCGCATGCTAAATGAACCAACCCACAGCCGAAATTAGACGTTTACCAATCATCCGTGGCATGGGAAGAATTTGGCTCAGGTACCATATTTTGCTTAAGCAGTACATATTCACATACAGTATTCTTTGTTGCAAGCGGAAAGATCGGCACCTAACCTGTTGCAATATGCCCCTGACTGAATGCAAAGCATCGGCCCAGTTCTTTTTGATCATCTTGTGCACACTGTTAAAGCAGGTTATTCCCAGAATTTTAATTTCTTGTGTTAATGTTACACACTCTGGAAGTGCCCATTGGACTCGGCCCAGTTTCCCAATCCACATCGCCTTTGTCTTCCTTGGGTTCAGCTGAGCCCCGGAATATCTCCCATAATCCTAGATTACCTTGAACAAATGCTGGATATCAATGGTTTGATCGAATATTAGAGTAACGTCATCTGCGAATGCGACAATATCCAAATTGCTAGGCCTGAAAGTTTGCTGTAGATTGCTAAGAAGGGGTTCCAGGGAGAGAACGAAGAACAACATAGACAGCGGACACCCTTGCCGTACTCCTCTGTGGATGTAGATTGGCCTTGTTAAATAACCATTTATGTTAATCTTTGAAGAGCCTCCATTAAGAATTTTTCCCATGAGAGTCGTGAATCGAGTGCCAAAGCCAAGGGCATTGACTGTTTCAATTATATATTTGTGGTTTACCCTGTCAAATGCGTGGTCAAAATCTAGTGATATTAGCAATTTCTTTTTATTGTTGACCAATGACTCCCTATGTCCCGAATGAGACATAGAGAATTTATTACACATCTTCCTGGTATCGCGCCAGACTGGTGTTCGGATGTGGCGTCCTGCATAAACGCAGTTAGTCTCTTTTTCACACATTCAGTTAATAGCTTATAGTCAAAATTTACAAGCGTTATGGGCCGAAAGTCAGATAACTTGGCTGGATTTGTCATCTTGGGAAGAAGGGCCACAAGGCCTTCTTTCACCTTGCCTATGTTCCTTGCTGGATTACAGGCATCATTCATTGCTGCAACAAGTTCGTCTCGAATGATGGACCAGTATGTCATGGAAAAGGCTCTTCCTAGACAATCGGGACCAGGAGATTTGTTCGGTGCGTTTTGTAGTATTGCCTGCTGGATTTCTACTAAGGTGATGTCTTGGGTCAAACTTTCTTGTTCCCTATGCTGAATTCTTCCTCTTATACCATCAACGAAGGGGTCTTGGTGATTTATGATGGTGAGCGACTCTTCGTTATACAAGGACTGAAGAAAGCTTTCCGCCATTTCTTTTATTATTTCGGGGCTATTCGTTATTTTTCCATTAGTTGTTTCGATGTCATGGATGTATTTTTGACGCCCTTTCCTGCAATTTCTTATAAGGTGGTAACTGGAAGGAGACTTGTTGTCAAGAACTTGATGATCTTGCGCTTGAATTTTCAAACCTCTCATTTCTCTTCGCTGTATCGTTAATAGCTGCGCTCTTGTTTTCTTTATTCTTTGATAGGTATCAGGGTTGGTAGGATCCTCCTTATATAGCTGTCTTAAGCATTTATAATAAAATTCTGTCGTTTGGTTTAACTGCCTTCTCCTCTCAGCACTGTATGACTTCAATAGCCAACTTGTGCGAGGTTTAGCGTATAACATCCACCAATCAAGAGTATCTCTATATCGGGGTATGTATGTTTTCCTTTTTTGCCATTCAGCGAAAAATCTTTCTTTTAAGTCCATGTTCTTCAAAATCGATTCATTTAACCTCCAAATTCTTTTAACCTCCAAATTCCTCGTCCGCGTCTTGGTCCCCACTCAGGTTGTCGGATCTTACAGATAAACGCACAATGGTTTGAAAATTCCACTAAGCAGACATATGTTTCCCTCACGTGTTCTTTCAGTCCCCCGCTGACATATATTCTATCTAGACGAGAGGCACCACCTTCGTAATAATACGTATATCCAGCTGACCTCTGTTGCTTCACTTCCCATGTATCTTTTAGACAGCCCTTTTATTAAATTAGATAGCGCGGGACATCCCTGGATCTGACCTGTTTGGTCTTTGGGTGATAATACTGCGGTAAAATCACCTCCAAGGATCATTTTTTCTGTATGTCTGTAAATAAGTGGAAATAGAACAGCCGTCTTTGCGTCCTTGCTTGTGAGCCGGATGTTGCATAAATGTTTACAATTAGTAAGTCCCGAATACGTATGCTGATTCCTCGAGAATTTGGCAGGAGTGCTGAGTCCGAGTATGGTATATTGTCCTTAATGTATTTGGTTGTACCGCGTTTGTGCTTGTTAACATTAATAATTTTCTCGTATCCAGGAATGGGAGCAAGATCTTCGGTTGCCATTTCTTGCAACATAACGATATCCACGTCCTGGTCACGAATAATCTGTTTAAGGATCGACTGTTTACTTGCAGTTTGAATACAATTTATGTTTAGTGGCATCAGTGTGTATGTTAACATCATAATCGTGAAAATATACATGTTTCTTCTCCTAATAAATTCAACGGAGATGGGGGGAGGGACTCTATCGTCTAACTCCTACTCTACTCCCCTGTAACCGCAGGTCTCTGCTGTTGTATGCCTTCTGTGTTTCCTCCCTCGAGGGTCTATGTGTTTTTACTTTTGTTTTGCTTTTTGAAAGTGCTACTTCTTAGGTTGGTGTTTCATTTGTCTTCAAGCTGTCTTGATTCCCTGACCTCGTCTCTTGTATTGCCATAAGATTCGAGGTTTCCGCATCGATCTCATCAGCCCATTGCATGCTATTAGTCGTAGTGTCTTGAATAACGTTCTTGTTCAGGGGTTGAATACTTATGTCCCTCTCTCCTGGTTTCTCTAGTGTCCTACAATTTATTGTATTCTCCGCTTCAGTGTTGACAGGTGTGTTTACGATTTCCTGTTCGTGGTTGTGTATGAAGGAAATGTCTGTTCCGACACGATCTTCATTCTTGTATTGACTACTATCGGATGTTTTTTATTGCTCTTATTCGTCTTGTGCTGATAGCTGTATTTGTTGCTGTGTGGATATGTCGTCCGATGACGCTGCCTGGCTGACTTGTGTTGGCGATAAGGCATTGGAGTGAGTAAGTGATTCATCAACTGCGTGTTGTTCTGCATCCTGTGTTTGTACTGGGGCAGGTTTGTCCGTGTGAGGTATGCTGTGGGTATAGTATACAACTCTAATACAGCGGGTGAATCAGTGTGATGTTCCCTTTCCGCAACTATATCACTGAGTAATCTTGGCCCTGTTTTGTTGTCGTTCCCACCTCGCCGTATGGGGCAATCTTGTCTAAAGCGATCCGTAGCGTTGCAGTAAAAGCAAGATTTAGGTGCCCTTCATATGAATGGATGAAAACCATAACGGTATAAGTGACATTTTTAAAAAAATGAGTTAAGTGCAGGATGTAACTCCGGGAGTATGTATCCTTTCACCAGCAAAGGGATACAACTGATAGCAGTAATATTCTGCGCTCTAGTGATGGGTGGTATAACTACAAATAGCATGCTTTATATGAGTGTTGAAGATGTTTAAATGCCTTTTTCTCTGAATGACCAAAATGCTACTTATACCGTTATGGTTTTAATCCATTCATATATACCTGCGCTTTATATCCCTCTATGGCCACGATGGGTGGTATGGCAGTTTTAAGTTATATTCGCATAGGTCTGATACCACTGTAAATGTATAGATGTACGTTGAAGACCATCTTTCATTTCTAATTTCCCTGACTTTCCCATACTTGTTAAAAAACATTATTTTCTCGTTCGGCATTTCTATTGGCAGGTTCATTATTCGGACCAACTTACTATCAATATCTGCACGTGTAATAACAACATCAGAGAAGGAACCATTTAATTTTCGTACCTGTGATTTTCCGTTTCCGTTTCTCCATCAGTAGTTTACTAGTTAGCTTGATATAAACAGCGGTTTCCAGATTGTCGAGTTGAATGGCTTCCAGTTGATTCATGGTAAGTTTTAAGGTTTGCTGAATCCATTCATGAATTTCTGCTGGCCCCGGTTTATTTGTCTTGTCGGTAAATGCATATTTTATTGTATTTCGCCTAATGCTATTGGTTGCCATTGTCACTTTACTGTACTTTACTGGAAAATATTAACACACCAACTTAACACGCAAGGAATGCAGAGTACAACGAACCGCTCTCTGCCACAGCTCACACCGGACTCTATGATTGGGCATCTAATTGTTATATGGCTGAATAAAATATCCCTACCGAAGTCATTGCACCAAATCTCAGTCAGATCGGAGACTTACAGATGGAAAGGCTTCCTTGTTAGTGTTGGAGGAATGCACCTAGTCTCACAAGTGAGTAGTTGAAGCCTTCAAGACAGGCCTATACGACTTAGCACTGATGAGCGGTTTGTTGGTGGTGTTGGCGAGTGATTTCTACCAACAGTGCTGGTGATCCCAAGCGAAACTTCCGTAGAAGAGGTGAATGCGTGCTTTAAACAGGCGTCACTGGAAGTGAGCACAGAGAAACTCCATGAGACTGCCAATATGCGTGTCCATCTGTGCACCGATATGGAATCGGACCAATGCAAGAACATTGTTAAGGATCGGTGAAGGTCCACTACAGACAGATACAGATCGAAAAATGAATTTCATATACAATTTCTGTGCTATTGTAAGTTCGGAGGAAGGTCTTATCGCAGAAGTACGTCCGGACTTGCAACAAAACATGAAGATAGAAAACCGGTTATGCGAAAGGGCTGTCCTTTAGAAATGATACAGTAAGTCAGATAAATAATGATTGTTGTTTAAATAGGACGAATATCTAGGTCATCGTCCCCTGGTCATTTAAACACAAATAAGAAAATATTGCAGCTTGTACCTAGTAAAACAGGAACCTATATGTCATTGGATACAGTAATGGACAAAGATGACAGCATCTCTTATCCTGCTGAATTAGACTTACCATTACCCAACCTTTGGTTGAACGTCGATATTCCGGTGCTTCTGATGTACCGAGAATATGCAACGAAACTTATTTATCACTCGTCTAGGGAGGAAACTCATTGAAGCTATCATTCTAGCTGGGTTGTCAAACGGAGAAAGGGTTTCCATCCCTCTCACAGTACCTACTAATAATCCCAAACGATTAAGTAGCATCCGCACGGACGTTTAAAAGGCCTCAACTCAATACTACTACTACTACTACTACTACTAATAATAATAATAATAATAATAATAACAATAATAACATGCTGTGAGCTCGCATCCGGGAAATAGTGGTTTCGAACCTCGCTGTCAGAAGCCGTGAAGATGGTTTTCTATGGTTTCCCATTTTCACACCAGGCAAATGCTGGGGCTGTACCTCAATTAAGGCCACGGCCGCTTCCATCCCATTACTAGGCCTTTCCTGTCCCATCGTCGCCGCAAGACCTATCTGTGTCGTAAAGCAAATAGGAAAAGAAAAATAATAATAATCATAGTCTAATAATAATAATAATAATGTAGTTGTTGTTGTTATTCTTGTTTGAGAGATCAGTCAATAGATTGGTTTGGTGCAGCGCTCCATGCCACCCTATCCTGTGTTAATATTTTCACTTTTAATTAACTACTATATCACACATCTGTTCTAACCTGCTTGTCATGTTCATACCTTGGTCTACCCCTAGCATTTTTACCACCTACAGTTCGCTCAAAGACCAACTGAACAAGTCCTGGGTGTCTTAAGATGTTCCGTATCATTCTGTCTCTTCTCGTCAAATTTAGCCAAATTGATCCTCTTACCAATTCGGTTCTGCATCTGTCCATTCGTGATTCGATCTACCCATCTCACTTCCTGCATTTTTCTGTAACCACATTTCAAAAGCTTCTATTATCTTTCTTTCTTATTTAATCATCGTCCATGTTTCACTTCCTGATGAAAGTCTTCATAAAAATATTTCTAATTCCTACATTAATGTTCGAAGTGAGCAAATTTCTTTTCTTAAGAAAGCTCTTCCTTGCTTGTGCCAGTCTCCACCTTACATCCTCCTTATTTCTGGCATCGTTAATTATTTCACTACTCAAGTAACAATATTCAGCTGCTTCCTTTCAGACTTTATTTCCTAATCAAATATTTCGTGCATCACTTGAATTCGTTCGATTCCACACCATTACTTTTGTTTTGGACTTATTCATTTTCATTTTATATTCCGTTTCCCCAGACTCTGTCCATGCCATACAGCAATTTCTGCAGACTCTAATAAAATAACAATCCCCCAATCGGGAAATCTCAAGGTTTTGATTTCATCTCCTTCGACTGTGATTCCGTTTCCAAATTGCTTTTTGAATTTCTTTACCGCCTGATCTATTTAAACATTGAAAAGGAAGGGGGGGGGACTGCAGCCTTGCCTCACTCCTTTCTGGACTGCTGCTTCTTTTCTAAAGCTTTCAATTCTTGTCACTGGAGAGTGATTTTAATACAGATTTTAGGTCATTCCGATAAATCTAAGTACCATGAAAAGCGTAGTGGGGAATAGCCTAATGTTGTACCATATTTAAATTAAACTAGCAGTTACCCGCGGATTCGCTCGCGTGGATTTCGTAATTTGATAAATGTACACATGTTACAGACTCGGTATGTACTGATACATTATCTGAAAATCATTAAAGTATAAAAACTAACCGAAAAACTGAGTTTCATTTACCCCAGAAACTCTTTGTGAACCACGTTTGTGGTATTGCCTTTGGCGGCTAAGATCACCACGCGACTTAGAATTGTACATGGTAGAAAATGTCTTCTCTCAAGTCGAAAAACGTACATGTTTATTTTTAAAGGATATTCAAGATACCTATTTCCACGTCTGTAACGTCTTCAGTTTTTGAGAACCAGTATAAGCATCCACATAAAAATAATGTAACCCCTTTATCAGTTCTTCCGCCACCCCCATTTCGTATCCTTTAACCCTTTGGGGTCCACCTGCATCCTGCACAGGTCCAATTTGACATTAGGCAAATATGGGAAGGAAGTACTACATAAGTAAAAAGCTGAATTTTTACATTAATAATACGAAATGCAAATTTATTTATTATCAGTCAAGTTAACCACATTATCAGCGATATTTTTTCAAAGTATGGTACTTCCGGAAGCATTTGTTCGGGTGTAGTCCTGGGTTCCCTGGACAGGTCTCACAAAAAATGATGTCTCCTTTCTGCCTCCTTTCACTTTCCTGTCGGAACACATGGCACAGTCCTTGGTTTTTTTTATCCTGGCGAGCATCTATGATGTGTAGCTTCCAGTTCAGTCGAAGTTCTTAGTCACAGCTGCTCCGTCGGCCGCGCTTACGGGCATTTTTTTCCTAACGTCCCCAACAAGCCCCATAAAAACTCGGTCCCTGAATGTTTTGTGATTCACCTCGAGCTTATTTTCTGCCTTTTGTTGCAAATTATATAGGTGAAAACTGTTCACCAAAGCTACCTCCAACACCCAGCAGTACAATTTCCTCCACCACTTCAGGCTTTTCACTACAATACCATAAGATGAGCAGTAGTGATCAGCACGATCGACCCCTCCCATTTTGCCTGTGTAATCTATAATGGCACCAGGCTTCAAAATTCTTTCTTCTCCTTGCCCATTCCGGTTGTCACCATCAGAATCTGTCAACAAATCATCGTCAATATCGCCACTGTCACATAACTGTTCGTAAATATCATTAGGCTCCATGCCGCGGCTGGTGGACGCCATGTTGATAACGAAAGTAAACTCAGCAGTGACAGAGAGGAATTATCTCAAAAGAAAACACAATTCAGCTTAAAGGAATGAACAGCAGATGGCAGTAGGCAAGATATAAATGTCAAGGCTGTATACTGCGTAAAGCTCGGCGCCATTTCTGCTCCAGCATACGAAATATATAACCTCAAAGTTGTGTCGGACCTAGACCGGAACTGACAATTAATGATATCGGACTGAGTCCGACATTGGACCCCAAAGGGTTAAGTGCCTTTTCTGAGAACAAGAAGAAAATACATGTTCCTGTATTTTTAAAACACAAATTTCACGTCTGTAACATTTTATGTTTTTGACATATGCTGTAGATATACCGGTACTCATTTTAAAAATTCTCCCTCGTTTTCCATTCCTTTCACCCCCATAAGCGGATTCCGAAAAATAATATACGTGTTTCTTTATTTTTTAAAGAGGAGTCCAAAAACCAATTTTCACGTATACTACATCTTCCGTTTTTGAGATATAAGTACACTCATAAAAGGAATTCAGTTCCCTCTTCAGTTCGTTTTACCCCCATTAAGTGGGGTTTTTTTTCGAAAACAAAAGGATACATGTTTCTTAATGTTTAAAAGAGATTAAAAATAACAGTTATCACGCCTGCAACTAGTCAGTAATAGTACCTTATCGCTGGATGATCAAAACAACTGGAAACTACCTCAATTCCTGCTCAAAATGTTGAGTACAGCCAGTATAATAACATTTAATTTTAGATATTCATAACTGCACTTTAATATTTCTTTCTCGCGAAGCACAATTTACAATATACCAGTTCACTTTGTGTTATGCAAAATTCAACTTGGCTCTGTGTCGGTCTGTCCAGACGTCAGAGAGGATGATTCTTCAAACAATATTCAGTTCATTTAATTCTATCTAACTGAGGTCTGTATTTACTAGCGGGTGATGACCGAACTTCATACATCGTCTTCCGCGCCGCTAGCTCCCTTCCTTCGCTATATAACAGTAATGGTAATGTCAGACCATTATTTTTTATATTTCTCTTTTCTCTCTGTCTCACATGTCTCCTCAAATTACTGCAACACTGTTCCTCTTATATAAGTTTTTTTTTTCTCCTCCCTCTCCTCTGTGGCCCTTCTGTTACTCCTCGGCTTTATGATCATCATCGCTTCCTGCCGCCAATTCGGAGAGCAGTGAAGGGCACAAATATGACAGCCAGTTCAGTACGACTGCAGGAAATGACTGGCGATCATTTTTCGTATCTCTCTTTCTTTAATACACACTCCGTGCTGTATACATTTGTGTCCGCTGCTGGTACGGACCATCAATTCTCCAGAGAAGATGTTCGTTCCCGCGTCTTGTGGAACATATCTACTACTCAACAACGTCTCGGGTGGCATCGGCGGACAAGGTGAGAAATTTTAGGTAAGCAGTGGGTCTTATGGTACACCTCGGTATATATAAATTAGATGTATGCAAGGTGAAATATTAGATAGGCCCTACTGGTGGTCGTTCGTAACAGATGCATGAAACACCCACGAGATAATTTGATAATACTCAAGATATACATGACAGTCTCGTAGTCACCTGACCGAGTGCTAGTTATGATAGCGATGAGGGATTTCACATTAATTTTATATTAACGTATAACCTCTAACATTCCTTGTTAGTTTCGATGGTCCTGACAAGCCAAAGAGATTCCAACTTTTAAAGGTTTTCTTCTTGTAAGGTATTACTTCATCGTCCTTACCATTGGCACTCTTGTATTTTCCAGACTAGAAGCAAAATTTTTACTGCTTTTATCTCTTTCCGTAATGTATGCCCATTATTAATCCACTTCTTCTTTAACTTGGACTGCAGTTGGTGTACCATTCGTTACTTTCAACAACTCTTCCCTTGATGAACAGAGGAGTGTCACATTGAAGCCGCTAGACTGTATGGTTCAGATAGTAGACCGCGATATTTTTGAGTTGAAGATCTCGATTTAGTCTGGTGATATTTTAAGGTGTTCAATACGCCATTTTCATGTCGATAGATTTACTGACACAAACTGTGTGGCACCCAGGTGCCACCGTAAAAGTACTGTAATTAATGGACCACAAAACCAGTAACATTAGTCATATTAAAACACTCAATTGAAAATACTTTTGTTTCAACGCAACATTTCCTCGTTTATGAAAGGTTGGTGAAGCAGCCAGACTAAAGATCCGTGTAACCTGGCAGTTTAAGGCAGGATGCTCTTTCTGTTAACACCTGCAAGTCATACCGAAAATAACACCCGAAGTTACAAGTATTACCATATACAATACTCGGCTTGGGTACTGAGTGGCTAAGACGCGCTTTTATTATGAAAATAGGATAGTTCTGTCAGTCAGCTTAATATTTACCAACCTCTGTCACTTATCGTCACCTAAGAAGCAATACCTCGTATCTGACAATGCTATGCTTTATTTCTTGTAAGACTGGTCACACCTCGCAGCCCCGTATGGATGCAGTTCATCAGAACAATTTCCTTTATATTCATTTTGGTATGCCTGTGTATAAAGGAAAATGAACCTAAATTACAATATACTGTAAGAGTACGTAAACACATCATGCAAACACACGTCCCTACAGTAACGCATGGTAAGATTCATTTTTCTCTACACATAAACATAGGGAAATGAACACAACGAAAATTGTTCTGATGGACTGCCTACCCACAAGTGGCTGCGAGGCATGACCTGTCTTAAGGAACATAATGAACAGGAAGATCATTGCGACATACGAGATATTGCTTCCTAGGGGATGTTATATTTTCCTGCTACACTTATCCGTGTTTAGCGATGTTGTTTAAACAACATGTTTAGTGTTAATAAAGGCTGATATTCCTACTGTTTCGCTATGATGCATCAAATACCGCATTCCTTGTGAAGTGGTCCTTATTAGCATTCATCAGAGAGTAAGGATAAGCAGGTTCGAAACTTAAGGAATGAAAGGGAATGGATGTTAATGACAGGAAGAAACAGGGTTCTCTGTGTTTTGCAAACCTAATACTGTCATGGCCGGAGAAAAACATAGTTTTACTAAGGCAGAATGGACAGGTATGATATTAAAAAATGATCTAAAAACAAAATTATGGAAGCAATTTAAGATACAGCTGAGATATCATATTATACACCATTACGTTGTCACAAAAGTACAGAGTTGATGATTATATCATTGTGTTTCTCCTAGGAACAAAAATAATTGACACCACACGCAACTGTAGGCACTGCCCATCCAGTTCTGCTAAGAACATCTAATCTGTTTTTTTTTTTTTCGAAAGAAGTTCCAGGTCCAGTTTGGTATAGGAGTCGCATTCTGAACAGTTTGATATACTGTAGTGTTCTATAAAACTTTTTGCAGAGAGACACTCATCCTTGGCTGATTCTGTTTTATCCAAAAAACAGCGGCAATGGGTGGCTAACTATAAGGTAACTAAAACCAATCAGAGGTGAGCTCACCAACTATAGGAGGAGTTTTAAATGCAGGGAGAGCACTTTGATAAATGCAACGGTTGCAACAGTGCCGCCAATCATCATAAACCTACGAGAAATTCAAGCAAATCTATGATTCCATCAACGATCCTATCAGCAGACGTAACTCTAGAATTCTTCTTCTTCTTCCAAACTTTTTGCGTATGATGGTGAGGTCCGCTATCAAATCTTCATCGCCAGAATGCTTGATCGAAGTGCAGGCCAGTCATTCTCGGGTCATTGTATAGTATGTCAAGCCTTGGTCCCCCATTTTCCCTCTTCCACTAACAACAACACCCTCTTCCCAACCTCTTTCGCTCGATGTACCTGTGCAACAGCCTTCTCACATCCTAATAATGATGGTGCCAATTCGTATCACTTGCACACATCTTCACTGCTGACATGATCCTTAAGCATATCTTTGTTTTTCTGCTTCTCTTAATACAAATCAGCTTTCAGTGTCGTTCAGTGCAACCGGACGGATAACAAAGTGGTACATTTTCGACTTGAGACAGTCTGAACGTCCTTTTCGCAAAGAACACCATTCATCACTTGCCACATCAACTATGAATTGCTTACGCGCTTGTTATGTCGATATTCAGGTCTTCCTCAGTAGCGACTGTTACCTTTGGAATAAAATCGTGGAAAGTGTAATCGATATTTGTAGGAAAGGTGAAATGATGTGCAGGATTATTGCGGATGTAGTTGAAATACAAATCGCCGCACATCTGTGCAACTGTCTCCAGTAGTCAGGATCATGAACGTCGACAGTCCAGTTATTAGTACTCTGCGATTCTTTGATACGATATATTAGCTTTTTAAAGTAAAAATGTAGTCGATTTATTTTCCATCTAGCATATATTGCGAATAAACCGCTTTCCTTTACGAACAATAATTTGTTTGGTGTACAGTTCTACAGGGAGGTCAACAGAGCAATACTTATTGGGAGTTTCAACCTTTTAGTTAAAATTCTCGACGTTGTCCAAGTGATGAGATGGGGAACATCATGAAGTTGTGGCGAAAATTCCCAATACTATGTGTTAACGCCAGATGCTATGTAATGGATATTCAGCTGTTGCCTACCTGAGTGTAACGACGTAAAACGCAGGCTGTCGAACAATAGCACCTCGATGAAGTTAAAATAATACTGGTGCATCTTCGTCGCTAGGGATTTACGTACCTGATTGGTCCAAGAGAGAGAAAAGGGCGGTAGCGGTATCATAGAAAATGTAATACGTTAGGATCAATTACAGACATGACAATTCGCCACCATTTTGTACAGTCTCATCACATCGAAATTGATAGAAACGTGTTTTAACATTATTTTATAGCCTAACACTGATTTAAAAGGGGGCAGATATCTGGCATAATGTTTCCAGTAATTTTTTTATGTTGATTTAAAATCTGAAAACCGTTCTGCTCCATCACATTATGTTTGAAGATGTCGACAAAGTTTTATTTTTTCATGCAACAGCGTTCATCGAGAATTATTGTTTTCGTTTTTCGTTCTTTTTCAACAAAGCCAAAATTTTCATCTGCTTCTCTTTTATTTTCAATGGCAGTGGGCATTATGGCGTCCAGAGGTTGCATAAATTCATCAGAATAGTTTTGCTACGTGTGCGGCTATGTAACAGACAAATCCAATATCTGCCATGTGGTGCATTTCCACTAATCTTAGCAAAAGCCATGTTTTTTTTTTTTTTTTTTTTTTGCTAGGGGCTTTACGTCGCACCGACACAGATAGGTCTTATGGCGATGATGGGATGGGAAAAGCCTAGGAGTTGGAAGGAAGCGGCCGTGGCCTTAATTAAGGTACAGCCCCAGAATTTGCCTGGTGTGAAAATGGGAAACCACGGAAAACCATCTTCAGGGCTGCCGATTGTGGGATTCGAACCTACTATCTCCCGGATGCAAGCTCACAGCCGCGCGCCTCTACGCGCACGGCCAACTCGCCCGGTAAAGCCATGTTTAATGCTACTCCATGTAGCAATCAATGCTCTAGTGAAACTTCTGTGTGCGAGTTGTTTTCCTTTGTTGTCGGGCTGAGTGGCTCAGACGGTTGAGGCGTTGGCCTCCTGACCCCAGCTTGGCAGGATCGATCCCGGATCAGTCAGGTGGTATTTGAAGGTGCTCAAGAACGTCAGCCTTGTGTCCGTAGATTTACTGGCATATAAAAAGAACTCCTGCGGGACAAAATCCCGGCACCTTGGCGTCTCCGAAAACCTTCATAAATATTTAGTGGGACGTGGAAACTACAGTATTATTACTGTTATTATGCCACAAGGTTAAAAATACGTACCGTGTGTAAAGGGTTGATGCCGTACATCTCAAGAACGGTGGGTGATAGAGGCAAATGGTTTGGATATGTTGAATCAGTACGTTTCAGTTGTCTTAAAACGTGGGTTGGATACCAAGATATCCACCAAAATTCGTTTTTCGTTGATCGGTGTAATCGACGGCACGTAAATGCTGCACAGAACGCAATGTATACCGTTAAGGGTAAAGGTAAGGGTTATTCTGCCCGAAGGCAGGTCCGAACCTCCGCAGAGGTGTTCCTGAGCCGGAGTTTACGTGCGGTAGGGTGGCAAGTTCCTTTCCGCTCCTCCATTCCCTTACCCCCCAACAACAGCACGTGGCAACCCATCCAACTCCTGACCACGCCCAATGTTGCTTAACTTCGGAGATCTCACGGGATCCTATACCGTTAAAGCGTTCAATAAAGGCATTAAAACCATGTCGTAAGGCTGTTACGCTTCAGTCATTTTCCGAAGCGAGAAGTTTTGATCTACTCGTTAATACAGAGTTATAATGCTTAGACTTGCACGCTTATAATAGCTGAGTTGAATTTTGCCCGGTAGATAAACCTGGCTACTCTCACCAGTGAGGTTTCAAAACTTCTTTCACTAACGCATTTTTTTTTAAATTTTCATTTCATACTCGGCTAGGCATCCTTGACGAAGACTTTACTTTCCTCAAGCCCCAAATAACCTTATAACGAAGTTAAGTAAAATACCTATATATAATAAATGTCGCTACGTAAACACCGACGACGGACAAAGGCATTATGAATGCCACTTTGAACATTGTGCTGGACTCATTCAACAAGTATGCCTAACAGGTGCATATTCTGCTATGTATCTGGGTGATGAATTCGTGGATATGTTATTTTTCTACGGAGAAGTAACACCTATTGCATAGGAAGCATGATGCATATACCAAGAATGATTTTCTGGTCGAAGTCTACCAACTACGGATGCGTTTCCAATTTCTGAAAGACGTCTGAGTGGAACGATGTCCGTTAAAAGAGAACGACTTGTTCGCAGTACTCCAGTGATGACAATGGAGCTGTGGATAATGCAATTGAAAACAACCCACATGCCAGCTTACAAGCCATTGTACATAATTTGGACAAGCAAACGTAGAGGAGTACGACGAATCAAAGTACCATTTATCTCTGTTACTGAGGCCCCCATCGTGTTGAAATAAATGCATCAAAATAATCTGCCAGCATTGGGTTTGAACCTCCGAACACAAAACTTCTGACCGCCGGGTTTGAACACAGTGCTACTAGCTACACAACACACGATGACTATTCCTTGGTTCGGCTCCAGAGACAGTCCAGTAAATCACACTGTCATATGCAGTGAACAACTAAACAGCAACAGCTCAATAGTATTCAACAGCAGGATGATACTCGTAACAGCGAATATTAACTCACGGCTGTCCTCCAGAGGGCACACACACACACACACACACACACACACACACACACACACACACACACACACACACACACACACAGTACTCTCACGCAGTACACAGTCTTCCGCTCCGCACGCCGTCTTCAGTCCAGCTACTCGCTGGGCACTCAGATACAACAACCACAGCTTCTCGTCCAGGCCTTGGTGGGACACTAGCGACTGCCAACACTTCTGTCGCCCTCAGCCCAGCCACCGAACACCAACACACTGAGTCTCACACTAACTCCACCACGGAGTCCAGCACCAACTGACTCCGCGGCTAGCCTCTTTTTTTATAGCTCGAGCAATATGCACCAGAATATTCGCGATTTGGCCAGAGACGAACTATTCTCGTTGCATCTTGAAGAAACTCACAGGTAGGACAGCCGACGAGAACAATACATGGAAATGCCAGCCATGTCTTCTAGGCCGGCTAGGAGCTTCCCCGTCGGCTGACTCACTGGTCCCTTCCAAGAAGTACCAAAAGGGGCTGTCAAAGGGTTGGCACGTAACAGTACGTTTCTCTCAAACTGTGTGAATTCCTGCATATTTCTGCATTAATAAAATTGTAAAGATCGTACTTGCAGGTATTCTAAATAAGAACATTAAATTTCTGCTTCTCTCTCCCGTAACCAAAAATCTGAGCGTAAGTACTAACCTATTATCCTATCATGATATCACTGCTAGTCATTTTTCTGACAGAATTCGTACCATTTGTTCTTGCACTAGCGGTAGAAGGTTTACCAGTACATTGAACAGGAACTGATAACTGATTCTGCTAAGTCTGGTGCAAGAGATATCCTACTGTGCTGTACGTATAGCCTACTTGAGAAGACTATTCTGAGAAACATTGCCGGAAGCTCCGTGTAGGGAGTACAATCCTGAAAATATGTGTGAATGTTTAAAATAATAATTTCATAATATATCAGCCCCCGTTGCCTCTCGACTTGGGACCGTGTATTAATGACGAGGCCTCTAGCTGAATCTGGCATCGATTGCACTTGTGCCCACTTTTCTTCTTTATCTCGTATCCAACGGTCCCATGTGTCTCTATCCTCCCCAGTGGAATGTAATACTACTGTAGGTTCGCGACGCCTACGAAGCATTTTCTTCCTCATTTTCCCTAGTTTTCCTAGTCCGTTAAGTTCGCACCCACTCAGGTTGTTTGGCGGTGATAGTAGCTTTCAGAAACGGCTGGAATTAAAATTATTATAATGTAGTTAAAATAAATAAAGGTACAGCCCCTGCAATTTCCTAGTGTAAAAATAAGAAAACTACTTGCAAGACTGCATTAGCGTCCTGTCATTCCCTCGGTGAATCTGGGGTAGTACGCCTGACTCATAATCCCACGTTTATGGATTCGATGTAAGCCGAGGTATCGGATTTCTGAACAGTGGGCAAAAGTCTAAGATCTGGGGAAGTACTCTGAATATCACCAAAGAAATTAACTTGGTGGTAGGAATAAAAGCAATATTATCTTGTAAGCAGGCCACCTACGTGACATAACTTTAGAGAGCCTACAACCCTGAAGCTGAACTACTATTACTACGCCCTACTAACTGCAACTACTACTACTACTAATAATAATAATAATTTTTAATTTAATTTTGTTTGGCTATTTCTAGCAGAGTGCAGCCCTTGTAAGGGGATGTGTAGGTAACTGCGTATTATTGTGGTGGAGGATAGTGTTATGTGTGGTGTGTGAGTTGCAGGGATGTTGGGGACAGCACAAACACGCAGGCTGCGGGCCGTTGGAATTAACCAATGAAGGTTAAAATCCCCGACCCGCCTGGGAATCGAACCCGGGACCCTCTGAACCGAAGGCCAGTACGCTGACCATTCAGCCAACGAGTAGGACATAATAATAATAATAATAATAATAATAATAATAATAATAATAATAATAATAATAATAATAATATAGGACTATTCATGCATTCATAATATGATTCCTTCGTTGAAAGTTCTCCTACACTCAAGTTAAGAGGTGCTAATTCCATAATTTCAAAGAAGAAAAATTAATTAAATATAAACATAGATGTCAAAAGGGAACAGATAATGCTCCCTAATTAAAATATATTTAGATAAGTTAAGGAAGCTTGTAGTTGTACGTGACTGTTGGGTTCGTGATCATAGTCACGGGAGCTCCGGTTTTACGCGGAATTTGAACCGTAGGGGATGAAACATTTTTAAATTCCCACGTACACTGACCGAAATTCGAACAGCAACTGCCTTGGTGAGAAGCCAGAGATGATACCAATGAATTGATAAGTACCTCTTAGTTCACTCTCGCCCATAAAGGCAATGGTGAGATTGATAATAGTCTCTTCATCGGTTAATATGAGATCAAACGTTTCCAGCAGTCTACGATCACGTCGGAGGTCAAAAAGATTCATAAACTTAGTCAAAAATAAGACCTCAGTAAAATCTTCTCCACAGGCATCCACTGGTGAGAAGGTATATAAGCTCAAAGTCAGACTCTGTATGACAATATACTTGAAATTTCTGATTCAGCTTATTGTTAAATAAATTATATTTTGAACTATATAACGTATATCATATTTTATCATAACTATCATAACTTATGATTGTCCGTTACATGCCAAAACAGTAAGGATAAATTTATCCAATGTCGAAAGCATAAAACAAATTCACAATAGAGTTCTGACTGAAACAGACAATAGAGTAAGTGTAAGCTCAAGCGTATGTATCATATCTAAGTCTTGATTATCTCATTTTCTCCTCTGAACTTCACCTAAAAAGAACTAACTAATACAGTAGTTAATAAAACACAAACGCTGTTAGCGGTACACACGATCACTAATTTACTGACTAAACCAGAACTGGAAAATTACTTAGAAGAAAAAGGCAAGCATCACCTGAAAAACACACACAACAGATGGGCATTTATAATGATATTTCTAGTCCGAAATAAACGTGTTGTGTGAGTTCGTAAGTTATCGAACGCTTCCCACAAAGAACATGCAATTGCAGTTCACTCCTACATACGACGAAATCTATAAATTAATGTCCTCCACTGAATTTCTAACCAATTGACAAGGCTACATCTCTCCATGGCTGAAAGTCTCATCTAGCGTTCCACAAGAAGAAATGTATCATCTCCACTGTTTTCTCTCTTCGTAGGCTATTTGAGAAATCTGATAAAATATCCCACCTCCATGAAGCGCTTTAGTTTTTTCAATCCGTTTTATGTCGCACTGACACAGAGGTCTTATGGCGATGTTATGAGATACAGTTAAAGACGTACTCGTAATTCAAGCAAACAGAGATACTCTGATTATAAGAACGACTGAAAATGAAATGAAATGGCGTATGGCTTTTAGTGCCGGGATATCCCAGGACGGGTTCGGTTCGTCAGGTGCAGGTCTTTCTATTTGACACCCGTAGGTGACCTGCGCGTCGTGATGATGGTGAAATGATGATGAAGACAACACATACACCCAGCCCTCGTGCCATTGGAATTAACCAATTAGGGTTAAAATCCCCGACCCGGCCGGGAATCGAACCCGGGACCCTCTGAACCGAAGGCCAGTACGCTGACCGTTCAGCCAACGAGTCGGACGTGAGAACGACTGTTGTTTTAAAAACCAAGATAACGAGATTTCTCGAGTCAAAAATAATGAATGGAATTATTATTCAAAGAATAATAAAGATTTCTAACATGGTAGATGAGGGTCCCAGAGCTAAGTCACAAACAGAAGATCAGACATAACTGGTTTGAATTTTCTTTTCTTTTCTTCAGAACTTGATTCCTATATTTAGCTATTTCTTGATTGTGGGGGTAATGCCGCTGTTGATGTAGCTGCTTCTGCTAACTCCGAAACGAGAAACTATTGTCGTCAGTCCTCATATCTCTGAAACCAAACCAAACCCCATGGCACTGCAGCCCTACCAAGCGACCGCTGCTCAGCCCGAAGGCCTACAGATTACGAAGTGTCGTGTGGTCAGTACGACGAATCCTCTCGGCCGTTATTCTTGGCTTTCTAGACCGGGGCCGCTATCTAACCGTCAGATAGCTCCTCAATTTTAATCACGTAGGCTGAGTGGACCTCGAACCTCATATCTCTGAGCTGGTGGTTATTGTTTCATAGAGAAGTATGACAAGGTAATAATCCCCTATTAATCATCGAAAAAAGAGGAAGAGTTCTGATCACTCGATAGACTAATAAAAGGAATGGTGAAGGAAGGTGTGAAAATAAAAAAGAACTCTAGACCTGGAAGACCTAACATTTTTGGGATCGAGAGAGCAACGGTTGACAAAGGGAGGTCAGATGGGGAACATGAAACAGAGGAGCTTGGCACACGTAAGTAGAAGCAATGCTAGATTCAACAGAGGCCCTACTGACCAAAATAGAGAACATCTGGAGGGTCACCCCTTTTAATTTCGTCATACAAGAAGCATACATTTCTCCAAACTCTACAGAACTATGAAAGTTCGTTGGTAAATTGTGTACTGAATAAATATACACTGAATGGCCAAAAGTCATGGGAAGACACAATGTGATGTTAATAATGAGTTGCTTCTCCGCGAGCCGTCAAAAAGGCAGGAATACGGCGAGGCATCGACTTACAAGGTGTTGGAATCGTTCTGGAGGGATCTGGACCCACGCACCTTGCACTGCTACCCACAATTATTGGTCTTGTGTAGTTGGTGCGGGGTTCATAGAGCGTACACCAGTATCGACAGCATCACATAAATGCTTGATTGGATTAAGATCGGGGGATCTGGAGGGCCAATACATGATCGTAACTTCACTAAAGTACTCCTCCAACCACCTGCGTGCCACCACAGAGCGGTGACATAGCGCATTGTCCTGTTGAAAAAAGGCATCTCCATCACGGTACTTTAGGGCCAGAAAGGGATGCAGATGGACTGAAAGAATGTCCACATAACGTGCACCGGTCAGCGCTCCCTGCAGCCGGACAATGAGGTCCACGTAGAAATTGATTCCTGACTCCCAACATTCAACTGGGTGGTGATATGAGTCACAAACAGAAGATCAGACATAAATGGCCTGAATTTTCTTTTCTTTACTTTTTTCTTCAGAACATAATTTCTGTATTTAGCTATTTCTTGATTGTGGTGGTAATACCGCTGTTGATGCAGCTGCTTCTGCTAACTCTGAAACGAGAAACTAAAGAATCGTCAGTCCTCATATCTCTGAGCTGGTGGTTATTGTTGCATGGAGAAGTATGACAAGGTAATAATCCACTATTAATCATCGAAAAAATAGATAGGGTTCTGATCACTCGATAGACTAAGGAAAGTGCCCAGTATGGTTCTGCGGAGGCGACGTGATGTCCGTTCGTTAAACACCCGTGGTCTTTTCGTCTTCCCGTGCGGCTGTTTGCGCGGGTGGTAACACTCTCTCTGCGATATTGAAGATCCACCCTCAATATGTAACAGACTGCTCAGCTACGTCGCAGCTATCCGCAACGCTCAGGGGTCATACATGGCTCATTTTCTAATAGTACTGTACACCCCATCCCGTGACTTTTGGCCGAATGTGTATATTAGATATTAAGACAAGAAAAAATTTATTGCGAAATATCAAAGCATGAAATATGCAAAGTTTAATATTCATTTTTCCATTTGCTCATTTTAAAATATCATGAAGTATAGGCCTCATTCAAAGGAGTTAATGAGGAAGAGACGAGTTCCTCTGTAGAATGAAGATATCGCCTGCAGAAAGAAAAATTCATGAAAAGCAGGAAACTGAAGGGTGGCCTAATCTTCGTAAACCTAATACAATCCTTGCAGTATATTCATCAGTTTAATCGTTTGAACACTTACAGGACATTGTTTCCGACATTTAATTTAATTAATGTTCAGCGCTCTACAGAAATTAAATTTGTAGAATACCTCTTAGGTATATAACACAGAATATTCTAATTCTCAAAATAGCAAGCAAGCTTGTACGAGTAGTTCAACCCATTAGTGCATAAAGTTAATTTACTGTGTTTTTTTCTGTGTGTTTCATTTCAATTTATCTATACATTTCCACTGTTAATAATTGCAGAAACACGTTCCAACAATCAGAAAGTTCATAGAAGTGGTAGTTTTATTTACACAGGCCGTCCGATATATCGGACGCTATGCACTCAGGTCAGTACAACAACACTAGTTACTCAGCATTATATTGTACAATAATGTTGCAAGCTAGGTAGTGTTAGAGAGTTGGATTATCTTATCCAATTTACACTGTAAAATAGATCTAACAATTACGCTAAATACTTATCACAATACTGTGTACGTTATTTACAGGTATGTATTTACTGATTATGATATCCACAGAAACAATTCGGGCGAAGACCAAACTAGTTAAGCTGATCCGCTATTTTGCGCCATGCTTACAATAAGTGTGATTCAACAATGGATGGTAAGGATAAAGAATGATGTAATCTTGGTTCTTGTTAGCTACAGCCTTTCTGAAGCACAAGAAAGTATCACGGGCTTATATCCATGCATAAACATCACACAATTTTATTTTGTATGACGTCCGTTTTTTCGGACGCTATGCGCTAATGGGTGTGACTGCTGATAACGTGATTATAGCCAACGGGCCCTCTACTTTTAAATCGAATCAGAACCACAGGGACTTGACTTATTTTTTTAAACATCGTACGTACATGCCTAGAATTTGTACCATGACCACCTTGATGAGAGGCCAGTGACAACGTCACTTGGCCGTAACTCAGGGTTGTAAGAGAAAAGCAATTGTTCAAAGATGATCGGATAGAAAAGATGAAAAAGTGTACCTTCCACAACACAGTGGAAGCAATGCCGAGCTCGGTAGCAGTACTGTGGCAGGAGTTCTTTGTGTGTCTCTTGGAGGAATATTTGCTGAAAAGGGCGAAAAGAAAACCTTGTTATTCTTGGATTCGATACAAACACAAGCTACATCTTTTCATTTTCATTCAGAAATTCTCTTCACTATGTCTGCCTTGCAAGTAACTATTGAGCGTTTCCTCTAGGATACATGCTTTCTTCAGTCTCGATGCGTCGGTTTCCTCCCTTAAACATAGAATAATGAAATGCTCAGCATGAACACGGCTGTGATTTTCTCTACTTGTCTCATAAATCCTCTCTATTGTCCATTTTGGTAAGGGAAGAGGAATGTCACTTCCATTATAGTCTCAGCAATAGCCGGAAATGCCTTCATGTTCTTAGTATTACGAGGATGCCTTGTATCTGTGTAAAGATAAGTTACTGCGCTGCCTTGGGCTGAGAAATGAAATTATAGGTGATCGTCCTTAATATCTACCGTGATCATTTTCATCCAAGTAACCGTATTCAGTTATGTCACTGACAGACTAAGTTACTGCAGAGCCATGAATAAACGGTGAACGCATAGGTAGATAATACAGACATCAGTGTGTAAGAGTATGTAAAAGTTTGTTGACTGTTGTTCCTAAGAGAAAATACACCCTCTACAGTTTTGCACCTTCTATTTGTATAATGAGTGACCTAGAGGCCGAATAGTGGTAGTAATTAGTTTAACCATATTCTTCTTCTTCTTCCTTCGTTATGCCCGTTTACAAAGAGCGTTGGAACTTGTTAGCTTGATGATGGTTTTCCTTTCTTCTTCTCCTCCCAAAATCTCTTCATGAACTCACTATGCTGTTCTTCCGTTCATTGTTTCGCTGTGGTTCCTTTAGGCCTTTCCACGAACGTGTGCTTTGCAACGAGAGTTCCAAAAGCCTTGCGACCCCTGATGGTAGCTTCTACAGATGTGGCCATAAAATTTCAATCGTCTCCTGTGTACGGTATCTGTGAGCTTGTCCATTGTTTTATACAAATCTACAGTTTTTTCTTTTCATCCATATACCATTTACATAAACGGGGCCATATTTTTTCCTAAGAATTTTTCGTTCCTGTTTTTCAGTTTCATTAATTTTAGAGTGGCCTCCTGAAGATATGGTTTCTGAAGCATACAAAGCTTCCGAAAGGACAACAATGCCGAAGTTTTGCATTTCGTGACATCTTTATTTTATTGTAATGATTCCATGCTATTCGGTATGCTTTCAGGAGTTTGGTGGCTCTTTCTAAATTAGCTTTCTTGTCCAATCCAGATGGTACAATGATTTCTCCTAGATATTCATTATGTATTATTCATTATTCATTATTTACTATTTCAGAATTTAGTAAGATTTATATTAGATATGTTAAAATGTATGTTAAAAAACGGACCAAACACTATATATTGAACAAACACCGTTACGTAAGTTATACTGTATATGCCTAAATCTCTTCTTCTGGTACTGAGTAGAGTGGCCGCGTTACGGCTATGGAGCCAAGCTCTGCATTCGGGAGACGCATGGGTTCCAAACCCACCGTTGGCTATCCTGAGAATGGTTTTTCGTTGGTTTCCCATTTTCGCTTCCAGACAAATGCCAGGAGAGTTCCCATTAAGAGACCATAGCCGATTCCTTCCCCCTTCTTACTCAATTTCATTCGCCATTATTGATGCATTAGCTTCTCAAGGAAGGGTATCCAACCGTAAAAAAACATGTCATAAAATTTCTTCTTAACTCATCCCGGGCCTGGTATCAATAAACAGGACAACAATGATCTCTTCTTCTGGTCAAATATATGGCCCCGTTTTCTCTCTTTTTTTAAAAACTAATCATTTAACTTCTTACTTCAAGGGCTGGAAAGTGATCGTGATTTTATTAAAGCTGTAGTCCCGATTTTTGTACAGGAAACCACAGTAAAAAATCTTCAGGGCTTCAGGGGTTTGGAATCCATCACATGACATCTACCGTGTAACCATTGTAAACCTACTTGGTTCCCTGCAGTTCACTCAGCCTATACTAAAAATGAGTACCTTTGGGATAAAGGCGGCCGGGCATACAACTAATCTCCCAGGCCTACTTAGTGTAGAAAGGTAAGAGTGTATTCTGCCCGAAAGCAGGTCCGAACCTCCGCAGAGGTGTGCCTGAGCCGGAGTTTACGTACGGTAGGGTGGCCAGTTCCTTTCCGCTCCTCCATTCTCTTACCCCCCACCAACAGCGCGTGGCAACTCATCCAAATCTTGACCACGCCAAATGTTGTTTAACTTCAGAGATCTCACGGCATCCCGTATTTCAACACGGCTACGGCCCTTGGCACTTGGTGTAGAGGATGTGATATAACGGAAGCATTTACCTTCCACTCTATTAAGGGCTTTCATGGCCTGTGCAGAGACTGCTTTATATACAGTATTATATACGTCTTACCTTTAAGTCTCGTACGGGGTCGGGATGGGGTGAGATAAATGTATATGCCATGTTTTACAGCCGGATGCCGTTGCTAATGCCAACCTTATTTGGGGAGCTAATGAAGATGATGGTGAATGAGTAAGGAGATGGAAGGAATCGGCTATACGTAATTCAGAAATATTAGGAGCCGTTTTAGTAGTATTATTGGTTTTTACGTTCCACTATCTACTTTTACGGTTTACGGAAACACCCAGGTGCGAAAATTTCGTCCCTCACGAGTACTTTTAGGTGCCGGTGAGTCTATCCACATGAGGCTGGCGAATCTTAGCACCTTCAAATACCATTGGATTGAGCCGGGATCGAAACCAACAACTTGAGCACAGAAAGCCAGCACTTCTACTGCCTGAGCCACTCAACCCGGCATTCAAAATTTTACCTTTAAATCAACATCGTCAACATGATCGTCATCTTCGTCACCATCAATGCCCGACGCAATGGTTGAGTGGTCAGCGTCTTGGCTTTCAGCCCACGGGGTTCTGGGTTCATTTTGCAAATGGTTCTAGGGATTTTAATCTTAAAACATTTATTTATTCCCTGTAAAAATAACTCACACAAAAGTATCCTCCACTACATTAACACGCAGTTTCCCCGCTCACGCTTGTTGGAGAGTCTGACTTACAAGAGCTGCACGAGACTAGCAATAATTATACGAAATTATTATTATTATTATTATTATTATTGTTATTATTATTATTATTATTATTATTATTATTATTATTATTATATTAATGTTGTTATAATTATTATTATCCTTATTACTCTTAAGGCCACGGTCGCTTCCTACCTAGTCCTAGTCATAGCCCTAGCTCTATGCTATCCCATCGTCGCCTAAGAACTGCCTTTGTCGGTTAGACGCTAAATTAAATAGCAAAGAAGTAGGTAGGCCTAGGTCCTACATATTTGCATAATTGTAAAGGATCCTCCAACATCCTCTAAGCAACATGTCAGCAATAAACCATTATCAAAGTTTTAATTTGTTTACCTAGCTGTAAGATTCGACTTGTTTAATTCAAATAGCTGTCACAACCAACAAAATTTTAGTGCATAGAGAAGACTGCTCGTTTGTTATCAAAGGTAGTGGTAAATATTGCGTTCAGAGTAGGTGCAGCTAGATAACCATCCCTACCATTATTAACCAGAAGAGAAAATCGAGGACCGAGCTCGATAGCTGCAGTCGCTTAAGTGCGGCCAGTATCCAGTATTCGGGAGGTGGTGGGTTCGAACCCCACTGTTGGCAGCCCTGAAGATGGATTTCCGTGGTTTCCCATTTTCACACCAGGCAAATGCTAGGGCTATACCTTATTTACGGCCGCGGCTGCTTCCTTCCCATTCCTAGCCATTTCCTGTCCCATCGTCGCCGTAAGACCTATCTGTGTCAGTGCGACGTAAAGCAACTTAGAAAAAAAATCGAGGAGGGAACTCTCGAAAGAATGGAGGTATGCTAAAACAGAAAGAATTGGGCAACGAAGGGTATGAAAATGAAATGCTTCTCTCTGCTAATCTCGCGAATCTTTTGCTGTTGGAGTCGGAAGTGTACAAGACATGGACAAGGAAGATCAAATGGGAAAGATGAAAGAAAGTAGCTCAGTACAAGAAAGCAAAGCCAGACTGATTTCAAATGCCTTAGTACCTAAAAACATCTTCCGTTCCAAAGAAGCAGAGAAAAGAAAATTGGTCAGTTCACCACAGGTATACAACTGAATATAGCACTTCCTGGACAGTTCTGTTCCTAATGAGTATAGTGGTATCCAGTAATGAATTTCACATAAATTGTTTTACTTTCAAGCATTTCATTTTTCCAAAATTATGAAATCAGATTGTCTTTTAATTCGTTTGTTTACGCTCAACTTGTGAGGTGCTTTTCTGCCAGATCACAAGCGTCACATTACCGTGTGATAACATCAGTCACACTCAGCCAACCACACACGTGAGCGGCCACTGCGCTATCAGAGAAAGGTACTGGACCATCTTACCCTCACATGACACCAAGTGTAACGAAGTTTATTTGTAGAGGAAGATTAGGAATGCCAGATTGAGCGGTTAGCGCTATCCCGATTTCTTCAGTTCGGAGAAAATATGCCTCTGTACACTGTCAAAAGGAAGTAAAGGAGCATGCGAAAAAGCCTAGTTTACACCGTGTATGTACTCGCAGGTGTACGCAAACGTACGTGAAGTCTTATTGTACTATTCGCCTTTGGTGACAGGCGTCCCGGGTTCGATTCCCGGCAGGGTCGGGAATTTTAACCATCATTGGTTAATTTCTCTGGCACGGGTCTGGGTGTATGTATCGTCTTAATATTAATTTCATCCCCATCACAACGCGCAGGTCACCTACGGGAGTCAAAATCGAAAGACCTGCACCTGGCGAGCCGAACTTGTCCTCGCCATACGCCATTTCATTTCATTGAATCACTCTTGAATATTCTTGTTTGTGATTTAGAGGGAATAAATATCGGAGTACGATAGGATTTCGCTACGCTGGCCACGTGTCACCTTGTAATCTGCAGGCCTTCGGTCTGAGCAGTGGTCGCTTGCTAGATCTATGGGATTAGGTTTGGTTTAGCTTGGTGACATTTATTAGGATGAGTTGACTAAATGAATAACGAATACCGAGCTCGATAGCTGCAGTCGCTTAAGAGCGGCCAGTATCCAGTATTCGGGAGATAGTAGGTTCGAACCCCACTGTTGGCAGCCCTGAAGATGGTTTATCGTGGTTTCCCACTTTCACACCAGGCAAATGCTGGGGCCGTACCTTAATTAAGGCCACGGCCGCTTCCTTTCCAGTCCTAGCCCTTCCCTGTCCCATCGTCGCCATACAACCTATCTATGTCGGTGCAACGTAAAGCAACTAGCAAAAAAAACAAAAAACGAATATATCAGAAGTTATATAATGACAAGGTATAATAATGTTATTGGTTTTACTTCCCACGAACTACTTTTACTGTTTGCGGAGATGCCGAGATGCCAGAAAGTTTGTCCCACATGAGTTCTTTTACACGCCGGTATATCTACTGAATGCAGACTGGCGTTCTTCAGCACTTTTAAACACCACTGAACTCTGCCAGGCCTACCAGGTTGATCATGTGAGCTATTCAGCTCAATTAATAATAATAATAATAATAATAATAATGAATATACAGGAACATAGAAAACATAACAGAAACCATAAGAAAAGGGAGATTACAATTTTTTGGACATATTTACAGAATGGATGATTCCAGATTTGCAAAAAGGATTTTCTACTACCCTTGGGACAAAAAGGCAACAACTAGCTTTCAAGAAAGATTTAGAAAGAAACAACATAAGAGAAGAAATAACTATGGACAGAGAGATTTTTAGAAAGAGAGTAGTAAGTATGGAAGGATTCCAAGGAAGACTGAACAAGAAACTTGGTGCGAAGTGGTCCGAGGACAGAATGAAACAGCATAAGTTAGTGAAAGAATGAAAGAATATTGGGAAGACTGGAAGAGAAAACAATAAAGTATAAAGAACTGAATTTAAATTGGCACGTGGTCCTTAGCGGGCCTCACTGGAAATAATAATAATAATAATAATAATAATAATTTTAATAATAATAATAATAATAATAATAATAATAATAATAATTACAGAAGGATTTTATCTCTTCGTGAACTATGCATTTAAAATATTTAAAATTATGTAATTCTTAACTTCAGAAATAGCCAGTTTTAATATTAATTACATTGGGATCTACGACTTCCTTAATGTAAACACTCGCCAATATCAACTGACCTTTAGCAGTTTTTATTCCGTATAGAAACACATAATTTGCATCTCTATCAATGTGACACAAAAGTACAGAATATTTTACACATTTCTTGATAAATTTAGCCTATTATCTTTTACGAAGAAATGAGAGGATTAATTATCTCCCTGAACATGTCTGAAATTGATTTTATTAAGCAAGGATCAAAACAAAGAAAAATTCGCTGATACTGTTAAAAAGAAGTTGAGTCTAGGATGTGGTTCTGCTCTGGAAGTTCTTGGATGTTATAAAAATGTATCAGTGGGAGATGCTTGTATCATTTTATTGTTCAAAATAGAAGTGGACTGTGGGTGTATTATATAAGGAGAGACCACTTTGTATTCGTAACGGGTTCCGATGTGAAACGGGAGCGGGAGTACGGCTATGACAGCAGTAATAAACTGCGGAGTGAAATTTATGTATAACGAAGCGAACGACAGGTGCAGAGTTCTGACATTAGTAGTCCTCAGAAGCACCACTGTACGATACCTCAACTGATTCCTTACCCCACTCGGTCGTCTGATATTACGAGAATTGCGAGTCACTTTATTGATTTTGATTTATGAATTACAAATACTATGAGAGTCTAATGGGACCAATATAATTATTTTCATTTTTATCGTTTATTCTTGTAGTTTTTTTTTTCAATTTCAGATATTACGAGGTAAGAAATGTATATGATAATCACATTGATTTCACATTGAAATGGCCTACCTCTGAACTGTAGTCCGTTAGTCACTGTCCTTCTGTTCTCACGACAGCGGGTTCAATTCGATCCGAAATCAGTGATGTTACGTGGTCTTTAAATGTGCCAACTCCGGGTTGTTAGCTTCAGCAAGTTAGAGAACACTCGTGAGACGAAATTACGATATTCCGGCATCTCTTAGAATCTACAGTAATTGAAGTGAAGTAAATTACGTTATTTATTCGCATTGTATAACACTTGAAATAAAAGCCGCCTGAATACATCAGACGACAGAGCTGGAGGGTTCCGTACCTGCTCAGTCCAGTGGTATACGCCATCCTTGTGTTGGTAAGTTTGCCTGTTCGTAAAAGAACACTTGCAAGGCAAGATTTCGGCAACTAGCATCCCCGAAAGCCGTGAAAATAGTAAATTGGACCTTAAAACCGTTAGCTGTTGCTATAAAAGTGGCTAAATATGGCTTCTGTAAACACAAGAACATGCCGCTGGAATAATTCCTTTGTTGATTTATATTCGAGAGTTGGGATATCTTCGATCATCTGTTTCGAGTACAAAGAACTGTAGGGATTATTTTATTACCAGTTGAGTTGTGAAGCAAAAGTAAAGCCATCTTCGCACAGGCCACGAAGGCCTTCTACTATCCGTAAGTTCGACACGAATAGGGATAGAGCGGTTAGCCCTATGCCTGGTCGCATTACCCACTCCCTAGGAATTAACATGGCACTGAAATCTAAATGATCGGTTCAGTTCATACTTTTGCATAAGCGTGGAGAAGCTCAAGACCATGTGCTTCTACATAAATTGAAATTTCGTTTCTAAATGTTCGCGGTATCGAACCCACGCCCTTCATGGTGAAGAATAGACAGCCCCTAAGTTGTATAGTAGTGCTTGTAATCATAATTACGAGGGCCTAGGAACGGGTTAGGTGTCCCGGAGTTTGAAGTAAATACTATCTCCGAATTTTCTTGTCGGATGTGTGAAAACATAAGAGACGTGTCTGGAAGGGACTGGGTTGGTGAAGAAATCGCTCGCAAAAACCTTGAATCTCTGAACTCCAAGTACTATTGTGGGACGGACTTGACCACTCGGCACATGGGGTAGTGGTGGTGGTAACGATTGTGGTGTTGCTGGTTTATACAGTATGAAGATAGTGAGTTCTTGAATTTATGAACTTTAAAAAATAGTACGAAAAATGAAAGGCAATCATTCATAAACCGAGAGGAACCTGATACTTAGCAAATAAGGTTCTATAAATAAATTACTAATGGGAGCCCTAATGTATTACTGCCTAACGTAAGACACATGTTGCACAGGAAAATTGGATTTGTTGCAGTAATGTATAAATCTACCATAATTACTCTTACATTACTGAACTCTGTCAGGGCGTACTGTTGCCTGCTCGAACTTTTCTTCTACTTACGAGTTACATTTTGTTTGCGTCAATTGGTTCGATTTGTTTCTCTTCAAAAGTACTCGAAGGTTATGATCGAAGTTAATGAAATTAGAAATGGAATGGCGTATGGCTTTTAGTGCCGGGAGTGTCCGAGGACAAGTTCGGCTATCCAGATGCAGGTCTTTTGATTTGACGCCCGTTGGCGACCTGCGCGTCGTTATGAGGATGAAATGATGATGAAGACGACACATACACCCAGCCCCCGTGCCAGCGAAATTAACCAATTATGGTTAAAATTCCAGACCCTGCCTGGAATCGAACCCGGGACCCCTGTGGCCAAAGGCCAGTACGCTAACCATTCAGCCATGGAGCCGGACACCTAAGTTAATATTTTATGACAACGAAATAAAGAATTTTTATATTCTATATCATACATTATTCTTATTACAGATTTTAAAATAATAGAGAATTTCTAAACAACCGAGTGAGTTGGCTGCGCGGATCCATGATTCTTAATTAAGACCACGGTAACGTCCTTCCCAATCCTAGCCTTACCCTGCACCAACGCCACCATAAGACTTACCTGAGACGGTGCGACGTAAAACACATAGGGAAAAAGAGAAACTACCAACCGATTTATTTTATCTTTGATCTAATTATAAGACAATTTTTGAAAAGAACACAAAATTCTTTCATATCCATATTTTGTACTTTTGTAGACTTCTGACCTGTTTATAAGAAGAAAATAAATCATTGTATACGTAGTTACCCAATTCTAGATACATAATTAATTCAAACAGATATAGGAAATGAGTCGATGGACGTAAAGAACAACAGTTGACCAAGAGAGGTTGAGTATGAAACCTGACAGGTAGCAACCTGACATGCAAATGAAAGAAATGTCAAGCTCATCTTGAACTTGATGATTACCTCACGTAGTTTCTTTGCTAGTGTTTTAACGTCGAACGAACTCGGATAAGTTTCTTTGGTGATGAGTTAGGACAGGGCTAGGACTGGGAAGAAAGTGGCCGTGGCCTTAATTATGGTACAGCCCTAGAATTTGCCCCACATATCTTCAAAGTAGGGGTAGGATTTAGTTGCGTTAACAACTACGGCGTGAGGCTGTTTATATCACTTAATGAGAAAGCGACTTCAGTAAACGTGTTCCATTTTGAACTGGACTTAAAATATGAATGTTCTCTCAATTGAAGGACACTAATTAATCTCGTCTATTGTATTATCATTAGACTCGCAGACTTGCACTCATCGTCAGAAGACAAGCGCTTCACGATCTCAGCCACCCAACCAGGTCTTTTTCTTTTTTCGCTAGGGGGCTTTACGTCGCACCTACACAGATAGGTCTATGGCGACGATGGGATAGGAAAGGCCTAGGAGTTGGAAGGAAGCGGCCGTGGCCTTAATTAAGGTACAGCCCCAGCATTTGCCTGGTGTGAAAATGGGAAACCACGGAAAACCATCCTCAGGGCTGCCGATAGTGGGATTCGAACCTACTATCTCCCGGATGCAAGCTCACAGCCGCGCGCCTCTACTCGCACGGCCAACTCGCAACCAGGTCTTACTCATTAAGGATGTTGAAGAGAAAATTTAAAAGGAACACACTTTGTAAGGGAGGAAAATTTAACTGTTGACAAGGAAAACTATAAGTAAAAATAATGTTAACAAGGAAAAGAGATAAGTACAAAATCTCTGTTGCAGGCTAATTGCATAATAGAACATGAGAAAATTTGAAAGTAGTTTCTAGACTTCTTAATTATATGACGGAGAATAAAAACTGCACCCTTCTTGGGGAATCAAGAACGTCTTTTGCAACTACTGTACACTTGGTAAAGAAGCCCTCATGTTCATTGACAGATATACGGCAATCTTGATTTCTATCCAGTTTTATAACTGCTGGGAAATTATAAATTCATCCCTTCTAATTTGAATGCCTTATTGCTTTGGAAAAAAATATTCCGACCAATACAATGAGCCCATATTCCAGTCAAACGTCGAGGAACATTTTTCGACTAAAACCCTTACTAACCGAAATATGAAGTAAATATAACTTATTTTTTCCTTTTTGCGATTTACTGATTTTGAAATCACACACAGCCTAAATCCTATTCTTAGAATGGAATCCAACAATGAAGCTCTGGCTCGGAACTCTTGCCGTTTTAAGAAGCCATGAAGATAGATTGACATCCTATAGATATTCTTGGAGAGAATTTCTTTTTTTTTTTTTGGTGCTATTTGCTTTACGTCGGACCGACACTGATAGGTTTTATGACGACGATGGAACAGGAAAGGCCTAGGAGTGGGAAGGGAGCGGCCGTGGCCTTAATTAAGGTACAGCCCCAGCATTTGCCTGGTGTGAAAATGGGAAACCACGGAAAACCATTATCATGGCTGCCGACAGTGGGTTTCGAACCCACTATATCCCGGATGCAAGCTCACATCTGCGCGTCCCTAACCTCACGGTCAACTCGCCCAGTGGAGATAATTTAGTGTCTACTTAGTTATTTTCTACCTGTGAAAAGACTGTGTCCGTGTCGAACATAATATTTGCTTCTCCGTGTTTTCTTTCGATCGTCTTACCTGCAAAATTACAATTTTAAAATTCTCATGTGCATTTGGCATTTTAAATAGAGGTCAACCTTTAACATTGTTATCCTGAAAACGTGTTATATTTTATACAGTAAATGGAAAATGAAATATTAAATTAGAGGAGAGTCGTAACATAACACACAAAACCCATAGCAGTTGATATGAAGTTTTGGGTATGTGCCTTCACTGTATACATGAGTTTCGTCGATGGTTGTAACTCAGGTGCCGCATCTACCACAAACAGTCATTTTCTTCATGAAAAGCAAACCAGTTGTCATGTATGCTACAGCAGGAACGGGCGGTAATACCGTAACCTCAGCATTAAGTGGGATAGAGTGATTCGTGCTATACCCGGCCACCTACGTCCCTAGGAGTTCACGTCGCATTAACTTTAGGAATGAACTGAGCGAACTTCAGGGCCATGTGTCTATCTACACGTAGAAAACTCGTTCCCCAATTATACTAATTCCTGACGGGGAAACCTAGAACGCCTTTAAAAGTTCGGTTAGGTAGTCGCTAATTTTCGTCATACTTCAATGAATTTAAAACGATGAAAGTATATCACAAAGAACCCCATTAAATATAAATTTGAAGCCTACTTAGCTTTGACGGCAAAGGTGTGTTTCATTCACTTGGAAGTATGTAGGCCCGTTTCCCCGTAGGATAGTCGAGAAATTTTGAAAAAAGACTATTACGCGTGAAGAGGCCCATTGTTGCGGTTCGATCACTCTAA
Source organism: Anabrus simplex (assembly GCF_040414725.1). Taxonomy (NCBI): domain Eukaryota; kingdom Metazoa; phylum Arthropoda; class Insecta; order Orthoptera; family Tettigoniidae; genus Anabrus; species Anabrus simplex. Next base: position 450,697,226 of record NC_090265.1, read on the forward strand.
AACAGCAATGAGTACCAACTTAGCCTGACCGGACGAGTTGGCCGTGCGATCAGGGGCGCACAGCTGTGAGCTTGCATCCGGGAGATAGTGGGTGTGTATCCCACTGTCGGCAACCATGAAGATGTTTTTCCGTGGCTTCCCATTTTCGCACCAGGCAAATGCTGGGGCTGTACCTTAATTAAGGCCACGGCCGCTTCCTTCCAACTCCTAGGCCTTTCCTATCCCATCGTCGTCATAAGACCTATATGTGTCGGTACGACTTAAAGCCACTAGCAAAAAAAAAAAAAAAAATAGCCCGCTTGGTACCGAAGTTGAATAGTGATAGCCCTTGATAGGTACTCGTACATTAATTAAACGTCATGTTAACCTGAGTAGTTTCAAAATGTAAGGCTACTATCCAGTAACAGCATAGTATAACACAATAATACACTTTAACAAAATCTCCCATTACTGCCCATTACGGCCATTTTTTGTTTGTCATGAATGTTGTTAATATAATATTTGTAACGTACTTTTTAAGATACGTATGGAAAAGTCGATATAATGAAACTCACAAGCGATCTATAATAATTGCATGCGGTTATTGCTAGCCTGGTACAGACCCTCCAACGTCTGCCGTGCATGATATACTACGTGTTACTCTGGTGGAGGATGTTGTGTTGTGTATGAGTTACGGTGACTATGGGTACGGCATGTATACAGTCCCCGAGACAAGGGAATTAAATGCTAAGGTTTTTTTTAAATCCCTAGACCCGGCTTAGAATTAAACCCGATGCACCGAGGACCGGACGCCAAGACGCTGACCATCCAGTCATGGGCCCGGCCACTCAGAAGATACATCTTCTTCTTCTTCTTTATCTGTTTACCCTCCAGGGTCGGTTTTTCCCTCAGACTCAGCGAGGGATCCCACCTCTACCGCCTCGAGGGCAGTGTCCTGGAGCTTCAGACTCTGGGCCGGGGGATACAACCGGGGAGGATGACCAGTACCTCGCCCAGGTGGCCTCACCTGCTATGCTGAACAGGTGCCTTGCGGGGAGGATTTGAAAATTGGAAGGGATAGGGAAGGAAGCGGCCGTGGCCTTAAGTTAGGTAACATCCTGGCATTTGCCTGGAGGAGAAGTGGGAAACCACAGAAAACCATTTCCAGGATGGCTGAGGTGGGAATCGAACCCACCTCTACTCAGTTGACCTTCTGAGGCTGAGTGGACACCGTTCCAGCCCTCCTACCACTTTTCAAATTTCGTGGCAGAGCCGGAATCGAACCCGGTCCTCCGGGGCTGGTAGCTAATCGCACTGACCACTACACCACAGACGCGGACAGAAGAGATATTAAGAAATACAATACAAGATCAATTAACCTAGTCGATGTACCACGACTGCAAAAGATAGGTTCAAGCCATTCCATTGCTCATTTAAAAATGTTTAATAATTTTTCTTTGTATCTAAAACCCACTCCTTGGTGCTGGGGTAACGTGCCTTTCTCTTACCTGGACTCCCCAGGTTCAATTCCCGGACAGGTCAGGGATTTTTACCTGGATCTGATGGCTGGTTCAAGGTCCACTCAGCCTAAGTGATTACAATTAAGGAGCTAACTGACGGTGAGATAGCGGCCTTGGTCTAGAAAGCCCAGAATAACGGCCGAGAGGATTCGTCGTGCCGACCACACGACACCTCGTAATCTGCAGACCTTTGGGCTGAGCAACGGTCGCTTGGTAGCCCAATGTCCTTCGGGACTGTTGCGCCATAGGGTTCGGTTTGGTTCAGTGTGTCTAAAGTAAGTAGTGAGTATATCAGATTAAAGCTTAACATGTTATTCAGTGCAGGAATACTTTGAAATTAATTAGTTTGTTATATATCATACTGAAATTGTCCGACTCTTTGGCTTAATAGACAATGATGTGGCCTTCGTTTCTGAGGTGCCCGGCTCAGCCGGGATTTTAATCACGTCTAATGAATTACTCTAGCTCGGGAGCTAGGCAATTTAGGTTCATCTAAATACACGTCCCTATTTACACAAAACACATCATTAGCAACAAACACAGAAACACATAATCGTGAATACATCTCTCCACATAGGGTGGGTGTCAGGAAAGGGATCCTGTCGTAAAACTGGGCTTAATGCAAACAACGTAAGTTATCCATGCCTAGAGAGCTTAGAACTCTAGCATGAAAGGTTCTGTCATCTAAGGCTCAATATTACATGATTACGTATCAATGAATTACCGTTCTTCATGTCCGGCTCCGTGGCTAAATGGTTAGCGTGCTGGCCTTTAGTCCAGAGGCTCCCGGGTTCGATTCCCGGCCGGATCTGGGATTTTAACCTTCATTGGTTGATTCTGATGGCTCGGGGGCTGGGTGTGTGTGCCGTCTTCAGCATTATAATTCATCATAGGTAGGGCTCCATCCTCATAGACTCGCAGGTCGCCTATACGGCGTCAACTAGAAACACCTACACCAGGCCCCTTAGGAGGCCACACGCCAGAAAGACCGTTCTTCATGTTATATGTGTGTGTGTGGGGGGGGGGGAGGGAGGGTGAGAATTTCTAAAAGAAGAAGAAGTGAGGGGTGTAAAATGAGTGTGGTGTTTACATATTCTTACTCTTCATACTTTTGCCCTATTGCAAATAACTTAATAACTCTGAACTAAAACAAGATCCCTCCCTGCAGCAAGTACTCGAATCTGTGTTACCGCATGTCCTGTGTTCTTCTTCTTCTTTCCACTTATCCCACACCTGTGGAGTCGCGGGTGCGAACTGTGTCACACATGTGGATCTGGTCCTGTTTTACGACCGGATGCCCTTCCTGACGCCAACCCTATATGGAGGGATGTAATCACTATTGCGTGTTTCTGTGGTGGTTTGTAGTGTACTGTGTTGTTGTGTGTATGAAGAGTGAAGTGTTGGGGCAAAACACGAAACCCAGTCCCCGAGCCAGAAGAATTAATCATAGGCGATTAAAATCCCCGACTCAGCCGGGAATCGAACCCTGGACCCTTTGAGCCGAAGGCCTCGACGCTGACCATTCAGCCAATGAGTGGGACATGTCCTATGTTCTATCATTTCAATAATATAAATGGACTCAACACCAAGTAATGATAGTGGTAACTGTCATACCGGTATTAAGGGGAAAAACAATGGGATTATCGCCCTATCCTCACAGTTATAGAACAAGTACGTTGAAATACAACCATTCCAGTTGTGAAGGTAATGGACACCACTATTCAATCAAATGCTGCCAGCCATATTTCAAACACAACTCGTTTATTATTCACACCAATGATCGCAAAGTCCGATTTCTTAGGTCAATGGCCATTGGAGCGGCCTTCGGTTCAGAGGATCCCGGGTTCGAATCCCGGTCGGACGAGGATTTTAACTGCGCATGGTTCCTCTGGCTCTTGGACTAGGTACTCGTGTTCGCCTTAATACACATCACTTCATATACACGGAATAAATCACACTGCTGCCCACTACAGACCCGCCCAATTACATTCCTCCACATATAGCTGGCGTCAGGAAGAGCATCCAGACGTAAAACTGACACAAAGTAATCGTGAAAAGTTCTGGAAGAAGAGGACTCTTAATAATAATGTTATTGATTTTACGTCCCACTGACTACATTTTAACGGTTTTCATAGATCCCGCGGTGCAAGAATTTTGTCCCGTAGCAGTTTTTTTTTACCTGCCGGTATCTACAGGCATGGGGCTGGCGTATTTGAGCACCTTCAAATGAGTTACTTAACCGGAATTAAACCCACTAACTTGAGCTCAGAAGGTCAGCATTCTATGTCTGAGCTACTCAACCCAGCGAAAAAGAAAATACCGAAAATATTTTCTAGAGGCCCTAATCTTACGTTCACCGGGTGAGTTAACCATACGGTTAGGGGCGCGCAGCTGTGAGTTTGCATCCGGTAGATAGTGGGTTCGAACTCCTCTGTCAGCAGCCCTGAAGATGGTTTTCCGTGGTTTCCCATTTTCACACCAGGCAAATGCTGGGGCTGTATCTTAATTAAGGCCACGGCCGCTTCCTTCCCATCCCTAGGCTTTTCCTATCCCATCGTCACCATAAGACATATCTGTGTCGGTGCGACGTAAAACAAATAGCAAAAAAAAAAAAAAAAATCTTACGTTCAACTCGTATCTGTTAAGAGACTAAATGATCAAGGTTACGACGATCTCGTTATTATTATTATTATTATTATTATTATTATTATTATTATTATTATTATTATTATTATTATTATTATTATTATTTGAAAGGATAATTTGAACATTGTTATTCCTGAAGATAAATAGGCCTAATATCACTAAATTTAAAAGTTATACCAACTAAACTTTTGAAAGTGCCAGGAATGAAAGGAACGAAGCTGGGTTTCGCCCCAGCGTCATTGTACAAAGTGAGGTCAAGAATTCCCCGGGACAGCCTGAGGGTGTAGGCCTACTTGTCTTCATTAGATGGAAGAGGTGACCTTTTAGATTACACTAAACGCTGCATAGAATTAATTATAACCATTTTCTCGTATAAAATACGCACTGTATCTCCCAAGTAGTTTGTGCAAGGAAGGCCATGAGTAGATTGTAAGAAACAAAAAGTGGGGGTGTAGCGACAATATGTACAATAATCCACTAATCTTCATCTAACAAACCGACTCACAATAAGAAGAAGAGGAAGAAGAGAAAATAAGACGGTGGAAATTAATTTGCATAATCATATATTGTAGAAGAAACATGTCACCTTTCAGCATGTACCCATATTCGTGTTCTAACATATATGCCGCACAAGAGGACAAAAATATTTGTGCTCGACAAGTGGGAAATATTTCTTCGTAATGAGGGGAGGGAGAAGAGGTTGAGGTCAATAAGCACCGAGTAACCCCTTGCGATGCTCCAGCACGATTGTTCCCTGACTGTCCATCCATATATGTATTATCATTATTTTATATTCAGATTTGGATATTATTCTGGTGTACGGCTGGTGCGTTAGCTAGAACGCTAAAATGAATGAATGAATGTATAAATGAATATGTTTTGGCATAGCTTGCCTCTCGCTCAGCCCCCTCCCCTTCCACTTTCCTCGTCTCCTCCGCCTCCAATTCCCCGCCTTTCACCCTTTCTCACTCTGTCCTCCTCCTATCCTTTCCCCACCGTATCAAATACCACAAGCCATCCAGTACCGTAACTTTAACCTTCATCCCCCCTTCATCATGATTCCTTCTTTCATCTTTGAGCTCTTTCCTCACTTCCAGAAAACTTTTACTCTTCTTATTCCTCTTCGTCGTCTAGCCCTCACATTGGTATTGCCGATGTATGAAGGCAGCACATCCAGTATGCAACATGGGGGCAGATTATAGCGTGGGCCTTGCCGCATACGTATCACAATAAGCTGAAATCCAAAACGAAAAATCTTTTAAATTCTGTAACTTAAATATTCTTTTTTTCTCTTACTCTCAGCATGTTATTTTGTATTCTTTCTCCGAACACAACATAGCCATCATTTAGTTGTTCTTCTAAGAAAAAAGAGTGGAGATCTGAGATAAGCAAGTGTCATCAGAAATTCTTTCCAGGTTTTTGGGAAGATAGTTTCAAAAAAGGAAGTGTTGGCCTCATCTCCACACATTTCTCTTAGTTCCTTTTTGAAACACCCTTCATCTTTTCTATCTCCTGCATAATCCTTGGCCCTTTCCCCCCTCGCACCTCACTTCTTGTTGAATAACGGCACTTTAAATTGTATGAAAGTTACATGAGGAGCTGCACACCATCCTCCCTCCTGGTGGATACCACGAGGTCCCATTCTCCTTCCCTTCCTTCAGCGCTGCTCGCGAAAGCTCGCGTTAGCTATATATATACGCTTTTCCCAGGAATATATACCCAGGCTGGTTAGTTTACAAATGAATACAGCGATTGAAGCAACTTATAATATCAATGTAGTAGCGTTGTCTCGCTCGCACTGGAGCGGGAGATCAGAGTCGCTGTCTTTGTCTAGCCACTGCGCTGGCTCCAAACCAAAAGCTTCGTCTCGCTCGCGCCACTCTCTCTGTCTCTGTCTCACTCGCGAACGCCTGCTACTTGCTCTCTCACTCGCGCGCCCTCCCTCCTTCTCTTTATACTATAGAAAGCCTCTACTGCTTCCCCATACAGAATGGCCATATTAACTTGATAATTAGCTCTGTTATAGGACTTGCAGATGAGTAGAGGAGACTTGCAGCCTGCCTGCCACTGCTTGCCTGATGGGAGGAAAAAAAAAGGTTTTTCCCTCCTCCTTCCTCTCTTCTACCCCCCTCCTTCGGTCTACCAGCTTGTGACTTACATATAAAATTGGGATGGGACGTTGGTGATGGTTGCATTCTTGTCCCGGACAACGTCAGGCGAACAGCTCGCCCTCGCGACGCGTACCGACGCCAGACGTCGTGGTGCTCAAGAAGAAGAATTTACGTCGATAGCGGAGACGGTGACGTCCTGGCCTCAACCGACCGGCCGCAGTAGCTGCTGGTGGCCTTACCATCAAGAGCGAGGACTTTCTACCCTCTCTGTGAGCTAGGGTCACTGAACTTGAAGACAGCGGAGGCCTTCCTAGTTCACGGAGAAGCTGTTGACCTTCAGACACTCCAGTTGACATCACTGCTGAGGACCGCTTCAAAGTTTGAAGATATCTTCAGTAGAGGGACTGTAACTCTCACCGTTGTAGTCCAGAAGGAAAACATCCAACAACGAAGAGCACAGATCGAAGATCAGAGAGCTCTCTGACCTATTCAAGAACTAATAATTGTAAGCCCATACGACTCAAAAGGATACACATTCTACAATAGTTAACTATAATTCAGAGGAAGGCATTCTATTCATCTGCAATATCATTACCTCACCAATTATGAAACTAATAACTTACAGAGATTACATATTTCCGAACAATAGAAGAAAAGCTCCAGTGACCGACTCTCCTGGGAAGAACAATGATTATCAGGAAATAAACGTGGCATTCTTCTCAAATACTAATATTCTTCACAAATTAGTAAAAAAGAATAAAATAGGATTATCGCACCCCGTGATAATTTCCATTGCGAATGAAGCATTGAACCCTGTCATTCCCTGCGAGAACAACTCCAAGTACTTTCTTTCTAAAAAAAATGGAACACTACATTTTCCATCAACTCGATCTACAGGCTCCATCTTTTCCATTTCTTTTTCCTGACGACTATAAACTCGCCACAGTAGTTTCATCCTACTTCTTTACTTTATCACCACATGATACCCGATTTAAATCAAATCAAAATTATCAAAATTATTCCGAGTACGTTAATTTCTTCGGATAGAAAAACGATGAGGAATCTTCACGAAGAAACGCATACATTTGAAAGAAAGCCTTGTCAAATTACGTCTCACCCAGGAAAGTGTCTAGTTACCACACCCTATGGAGGAACGATTTCATAATACAGAAAAAGACATTAGTATTTTACGGTTTGTAAAGTACAGGGTAGATGTACTTCCGTAATCAATCATAGAGATGCTGTCGCAACTCTGTTACGTGTTAGAACCTGAAGAATACGGAACGAGGAACTCCAAGAAATTTAAGGCATATTGATTGGTGCAGGTGTCATACTAGAACCACATTCGACATCTGTTAAGAAGTCATCCGACTTACTATACATATACTTTTCGGAAGGAAGGAAGAAAGAAAGGAGATATTTTCTTCAGTGCCTTACTTTTCTTTCAAGGGATTCCGAGAACACTGCCATTATGAAAGTAACAATTTCCTGGATATTAACAGAAGACCTTAGATGGTGCTCGGCGTGGGAAATAAACTCTTGAGGGTGGAGCACGTCCATCGGAGCGATAATTAGCTTTGGAGCGACGTCCTCCGACCCTCTCGTCGTCGATAAATCTCAGGGATTGTCACTTGCCACCAAAACAAGAGGGATAACGTCATCGGATCAGTGACAACGTGCTGCGCGTCATTGGCTCCTGATATATACACACTCAGGTCTCTTGAGAACAGTTGTTACGTCACCTCAACACACGCCTCTCAGCGCGCCAGGGCACGCCTTAGGAAACTGAACTACAACAAAAATTATTATAATCTGGCTAAAAGAAATGAATAATTATGTATCAGCTTCCAAAGAAAATCGAACCATAGCTAAGAAAGGAAAATACGAATGTTCGCCTAGTCCTTCAGAATTTTATAGGAATTCTTCGAAAACCAGTGCGGTGACTGAACTGTACATTAGCACTTTCCGGAATTACAAATCTTTCATTCTTAGTTAAACAGAATATCCGAAAAGAGAGGATAGAAGTAAATTTGAGGAAGAACATATTTTCTGAAGATCCTCACAGCCTTACAACTCTTCTAGAACATCTCAGTTTTACTGGAAAAGTCGATGATTTGAATTCAACATTTAGAAGTTCCTTCCCTTCTCAGATGTCCAATTTAATTATATCCGTGCTGTCCCTCCCTAGTTCTTCAGACGACGCACGTGTTGTCTGCATTATCCATTCACCACAAGTGGACGTTGGCTGTTCGTTCCACATTATGCATGGACCAGACCAGACCAAGGAAGGAAGGCACGTTTACTGCGACTGGAGCCACAGCAGGAGCTATCAAACCTACCGGACACCTTCCTTCGAATAAGGTACGTATGTCCCCGTGTGTGAAACGGCAAGAGCAAACAGTTGCGAGTGAAGTGCTACTTAGTTTTATCAAAACTTCCCAATAAAGTAATTTGGGTAGGTGTCCGAGTGATTATGATGTTAATTCATAACATCGTGTGCTAATCTGAAGTGTGAAGTGATATTTGTGCAAGACCTAACCCGAGTGCCTTTGTATTGCCAGAAGAGCTTTCTTTTTATGTTAGGAAAGTGAGTGGCTGAGCCCCGGTGATGTCGTTGCTAGAGTGGAGGGGGAAGGTGGAGGGATACTATGGATGCAGGAGGGGTTGGTGGGGGGCAGAGGACAAGAGGAAGGGAAGCAGATATCTAGATATAATTGCGGTAGTTTGTAATAATGGGCTTTAAATTGAATTAACTGTTACCACCTTACTGGCACACTGACACAAAACGGCAGTTAAAAATTCAGACAACAATTATATTAAGGCTAATAATAGGACTATGATGATCTTTCTTCGTAACGTAAAAAATCTTTCTCCGTATAAATATTTTAAAGTTATAAAATATAAGGCGTATATAGCATGTTACCTACTATCCGCGTAGTATCATAATCATAATTCAAATTAACATATTCGATAGACAAAATTTAACAACAATCGTTCATAGATCTTTATTAATAATTTGCACAGTTGTATCACTGTTATTATTAGTAGGCTACTCCAAGGTTTCTGGACATTTTTGATATCATAAACAAGTACTTTTGTCAGGCTGTTACTATCACGATCATTACCATCGGACGTATAGTTTTTTCATAAATTCCGAACCACAACGGCGTGGCTTTTCATTTCACACATACGACATGTATTGATTGGGGTTGGAACCTTAAAAAATAATATGTCAAAAATATAGCTTAAAGGTCATAAAAAAACCACGTATCAATTACATTTTCAGTTGGCTGCATGGTGAGAGTTATGTAGCTGTAAGCTTGTGATCGGGAGATGGCGGGTTCGAACCCCAATGCCGGCAGGTCTGAAGATTATTTTCGGTGTTTTCCATTTTCATACCAGGATTCAATTATGGCTGCGGTCACTACCACACACCCCTAACTCATTCCTATCCTATCGTCGGCGAAAACCTCTAGGAGAGAATGAGGAAAAATATCGAGTGCTTTGAAGTCGATTTTATTAATAATGAAACGGTTCTATACCTTACATCGACATTCAGGCACAAATAGCAAGCATACACACCTCCAGCTTATCCTCTGCATTTACAGATTTGTAGGAGCCACCTTGACTCATTTGGGTTTTGGCCTAGTGTTTAATGCGGGATGCCCTTCCTGACCGCACGTGACTTTTAGGGTGAAAATTTCAATCGGGGATTGATCTAGATTAGGTCATCAACCGTCCAGGTGAAAAGTCAGAAGCTAAGTAATTACGTTAATTTCGCCCTCCTAAGTATCGACAAGAAGTTTACTTACAAAAACTATTTTCAGTTTGAAATATGAGTTTCCTAAATAAGCGTTTTCATAAATTACAGACATTGCCCACCCCATAGTCTGAAATAGGTTCAAGCCTTGTACTTCTACTTTATGTTACAAGTTAGTCTCCTTATCGCTGTTAATCCACTCTTAACGATTGGGCCCACTATTTCAGCATTGCAAACCTTACCTCGAAATTACCTTCCTTTTGATCTAACATGTAGACAATTTACTGAAAGAAATCACGCAAATCTCTTACCTAATTGTTGAAGTGATGCTAGTTTGTTAATATTTGTAGACAAATTGTAGACGACTTCTTGTAGATTTAAGTTTACTTGATCGGAATCAAAGAGGTTGTTTAACTCGTGCTAATAACGGAAGAGTGGTGTGTTACTGGTTAAACATACATATGCATAATGTAATTATGAACATATTTCAGTGGAAGGAATTTAAGAATTGGAATGGGAAGCCTACGGAGGCCTTCTCGTACAGATCCGGATGTAGAATACATCTCGAGGAGAAATGATACTGGAATATTTTGGTCTGTGACGCTCCCCGAGTAGTTTATGATGTAATTTACCAATGATTGATGGAAAAATAGTTCTTCTGACTTCTAATGCCAAATTAATATTAAATAATGTATTTTTCTATATTGGAACACTCGAATGATTCAAGTGACACTTCCGTAATTAGCTGCAGTTAGTTATATTACTAAAATATCAACAACGGATCTAATACAAAAATACTGTAAAAAGGGCGCGCGCGTGTGTGTGAGAGAGAGAGAGAGAGAGTGAATGCGTGTATTTTTTTTGTAACAACTTTGATTTGTAGATCCTCGATGGAGGAGGATGAAGTTCTTCAATCTATTTCCCATTATATATCTAGAAAATTCTAATTCCTCGTAATTTTAGCTATATGCTGTTGTTTTATGTTAGGATCACTCAACAACTTGGTCAATAGCTGTTCAAAGTATATGAAAGTACAGTGTCTGAAAACCTATTCTACCGTAATGTCAGTATTGTATATGTCACGAACTGGGAATTGGAGAGGAAATGGGCGTGATCTATAATATTATTTTCAATGCGAAGCCACAGAGATCTGCTCTAGGATAGTAGATTTTAATCTCTTTTGAATGTAAATAATAATAATAATAATAATAATAATAATAATAATAATAATAATAATAATAATAATAATAATAATTCCTTAACGTGCTGGAAGTAAACGGTACGGAGAGGTTAAAATAAAATTCCCTCAAATACCACCGACCTAAGCCTACCTTGTGGGTAAGGAAATAATAAGCCGACTAGGCCAGTGAGGTAGCCTTTAACCTACTATTTTTCTTAAATATGTTTCCTGGAGCTGAGCGCTTGCCGTCCCACTCTTGTATACCTGAGCGGTAGGAAACGAACCCGAGCTAACAGCATAGGAAGACAACTTTTTGAGCATGACAGCGTAAAAAAAGAATTTGCAATGGATGTTGTAAAGCAACTTAATCCAAATAATAAATGAGATTCGAACTGCTACAATCACATTCAAGTACGACTACATCAGCGCCTATATAGGCCTATTCAGTTACACTATATAAACCAGTGGGATATAGCTTTAAGAACTACTAAAGTGTATTAAGAAAGCGAACTCTCACACATTTTACTACACTTTCCGTATTATTATCATTATTATTATTATTATTATTATTATTATTATTATTAAATAATCATGTTATTTGCTTCACGTCCCACTAACTACCTTTACGGTTTTCGGAGACGCCGAGATGCCGGAATGTTGTCCCGCAGGAGTTCTTTTACGTGCCAGTAAATCTACCGACACGAGGCTGACGTATTTGAGCACCTTCAAATACCACCGGACTGAGCCGAGATCGAACCTGCCAAGTTGGGGTCAGAAGGCCAGCGCCTCAACCGTCTGAGCCACTCATCCCGGTATTATTATTGTTATTATTATTATTATTATTATTATTATTATTATTATTATTATTATTATTATTATTATTATTATTATTATTATTCCTGTCTCTTACTAGGAAGAGCCGGATTCGATTCTTAACTGAGGGTCAGAACGGGATACACTCATTCCCGAGATGAGCTAAAGAGCCGTCAGATATGAAATACAATGGGCCTGGTCATGGACGTCAAGCGATAAGGCTGAGGAAATCGCTACGCTGACCATGTGGCACTTTGATATTTGCAGGTCATTTAATTAGGTAGCAGTCCTCTTGACAGACCAAGGCTCCTAGTAGGCTGTATGAGCCACAAGTCTGCGTAGTAATAATAATAATAATAATAATAATAATAATAATAATAATAATAATAATAATAATAATAATAATAATAACACCTGCCTCGAGGTTGAAGCCTAGCAAGAAGTAGCTGAAAGTGAAAGTCTCCAGATTTATTTTGAAAAACTAAAGTAATGATGACTGCCCCTCATAATAACACTGCATTTTTCGATATCAAATATGGAAAAATCAAACCTCAGAGAGATCATTTCCTTTAATGCACCAGGAAAAGAAGCCCTGATACATCGGGCTAAACGCATAGAAACAGCTTTCTACCTCTGCAAGCCCACTTATCACCGTAGATCGATCTTATGACAAGCCAAATACCGCAGTACTATGTTCTGAAACCTTATAGGCTCCTGACTGACCACTCTCAGATAGAAAGGATCCAAATAAAAGGGAGGAAATTCCTACGAAAGATACTCAGCTTACGTCAAACTATACAACTGTAATCTAAATTTGAAAAGTTCTCACTTGTTAAGAGAAAGCGTCATCTTATGTTTGGCAGTTATTTGTCTCGAATGCCTAAAAGCATAATGTCTCGAAGAAGTCTTCGTCTTCTTCTGACTATCAACTGCAGTGAAGAAGGGTCTATCTGGTATCTATGAGACACTGGTTCAAGAAAGATGTAAGTTCTGCACCAGGGTACACGGGGTAAGGAAAGAGCGAGGAGATGACCTGGTGCAAATGGATCCGCAGAACTAAGAACTGAATTCTCCATCAAGATGATGGAGTAGTGTAAATAAAAAATGGCTAGCAAGTGTTAACCGTAGTCCTAAGAGACCGAAATGATATGTTCAAAATAATAATAATAATAATAATAATAATAATAATAATAATAATAATAATAATAATAATCGTATGGCCTCCACTACCGTGTGCAGAAGTCTTGATCTGTCACCAATTAGGCTGGTTGCTTGTCAAATTCAACGTCCTGTTTTACTCCACCAGATGGCAGAGGAACCGGAACTCTATTGGGCATCTTATTGCCAAGTTGAAGTTACTTTTGTTGGGTAAATCCTCAATGAATTACCAGAGATATTTTACACTCCGACATGGTACGACATGGGGCGAGGAATGGGGATCTTTTCTTCTTTATTCGAAAATCCTACTTCCTCTACCAGGTTTAAACTCGTGATCATGGGATCTGGAGGCCTACATTATACCATTAATTCAGGGAGAAAGTATATATATATATACAGCACTGATATAATCTAAATTATTAGCATATATTATCCAACATATTTCATTGACGTACCGCGGGCTATTAGAAAAGGGAAGGTCTAGGATAGGAGAACTCATGTCAAGGGAAGTTTCAACGGTCATCTGAGATTAATTACACTCGTTGATGGCCAATAGTATTCAGTATACTATGCCACATAGGTAGCTAAAGGAAAACTGTGCACTGCGCGTAATACTGTTTGATTCTTTCTCGAAAGTAGATACTGTTTCGTATAAAAAAAGAAACGTTTGTATCTGAAAAATATACTACTCATCGGTACGAAGAAGGAATTTTTTATGAATAGCAGAAGTGAAGACACTCTATCTTTCTGATTTTTTTAATGATTTGAAAGCACCCTAGTTCCCTAGCCCCCCAAATATCTGGGTTTCTGATCCCAACTTTCTTGGAAAGCGCACTTGCGTATGTGACGAGAATTATTTGAGCTGTTTTATAATTGTAATGAGGTTATATTCCAATATTTCCCTAGAGTAATAAAAGGCCAATTCAAACATCTAAGAAATCTAAGAATATCCCTATTTTGGTAGATTTATAATAACATCTCCTTGGGCTGGAATCAAGAACAGCTTGTGATCATTCCACTGTTTTTTCACGCGTTTAGCTTTGCTCCTGTTTTATTAACTCTCGATTACATAATAATAACGGGACATTTATAGGCCTCTTAAACCTCCATTGTCGGATTCTTAAGATAACTAGAATTGATAATGGAAGCTCGTACACTGTAGCCAATGAATACAAGTACGCATTGACAAAAATGTACGTAAGTTCCATTATTGTTACACACACCTGACAAGATTTAAGACTCTGGTTGAAATACAGAAAGGATATTTTGCAAAAATTGAACATTTTAGACAGTACATACACAACAATCATTTGGTTACAATACTGAAGGAGGTTGCATCCAATCTTACATATATCAAGCGTACATATTTAACAAATTATCTCAGATATCAATTATTTTATGTTTCACTAATGTTCTCCATGAATTATACCATTTGTTCTCATTTAACTGTGTAAATGTCATAGAAATCTTAATTTAATGAAAGCTAAATATCCATCAAACATTTCATAACATCCGAACAATCCAAATATATACCCACATTACCGTTTACGCTGATTGAGTGTTTATAACAACTGAAAGAGATATTAACTCATAAAACATTATTTTCATGTTTGTATACAATACATAAGAAAATGGAAGTTATATCAGTTCGTAAGCTTTGTTAATAACCCCACAAATACCTTACTTTGCAGAGGAAACAACTGTCTAAAATGAGTATTTTTCACTGTTCTCGGAAGCGTTAAAAACAGAAAACTGCTATTGTAAAGATGTATTTCCACAGTATTAAATTTCTACAGTTAAAAGACGCTTAGTGGTTTAAAGGAGTATAAAATAAATTTAAACCGATTATTAGTTCTTCATGTACCTTTCGATCCAGCTGTTCTTGCTCAATTACAAGCTAGAGACATCGTACTTCGTTTTACTACTTGCTTTTCGAAAGTGTAAAACTCTACCGTCAAACAGTTCAATTGTATGTAATGGGTCTGTTAGTACGATCACCTTTAGGAAATTCGCATTAAGATTGGAAATACGGTATTTTACAAGCAATGTGAATGTGGCAAAATCAAAAGGAAGCATTCTGAGGACAGCAGTCAGTTAATATAGTAGAGCATCCTAAAACTTCTTATCCCTCTCATACAAGGAGTCTTTGTCTTGTTTAATCATGAAGGAAGAATCGTGGAATCGAGATCCAAGGAATATGTTTCTAACTTATTTTGCTTTATTTCGCACCGACATAGGCAGGTCTTATGGCGACCATAGGATAATAGAAGGCTAGGACTGGAAAGGTAGCCCTTGTATTCACTTAGCGTGGATATGGAAAACCACAGAAAACCACTTTCAGGGCTGCCGACAGTAGAGTTCGAACACACCATCTCTCAAATGCTAACTCACAGCTTTCTGACCCGACCGTCTATTGAACTCACTTGGCAGGAAAATGACTGATACATATAAAAGGTGAAAATAAACCCAAAAAAGTGGTGAATTTTAATTTTGTTGATCTGCTGGGAAATATGTCTATCAAGTATTGTAATAATAATAATAATTTCGTGTGGCTATTTCTAGCCGAGTGCAGCCCTTGTAAGGCAGACCCTCCGATGAGGGTGGGCGGCATCTGCCATGTGTAGGTAACTGCGTGTTATTGTGGTGGAGGATAGTGTTAGGTGTGGTGTGTGAGATGCAGGAATGTTGGGGACATCACAAACACCCAGCCCCCGGGCCACTGGAATTAACCAATTAAAGTTAAAATCCCCGACCCGGCCGGGAATCGAACCCGGGACCCTCTGAACCGAAGGCCAGTCCGCTGACCATTCAGCCAACGAGTCGGACGAGTATTGTAATAAGATATGGTTTGTGCAACGCTAGCTGGGAGTACAATGGTTAAAGAACTAAACCTGTTCGTTATCTCGTACAGCGGTAGTCAGCTCACATTTTCAGTGATCTGCTCGTTGTGGTCTTCGAGAACGCGCTGCTGAAATATGCTACACGAACTACATACTCTCTCGTCATGTACGCTGCGAGAATTTGCGGAGGGGAAAATTTCTCTAGAAGCTAGAAATGATATAAACTGAGGCCTTATTATCACACCGAGTTATGTGTAAAGTCTTTCCCAATTGGGAATTGCTACTTCTGCTATAATTATAAACCGTCCATATTCTCATCCTGGTTGTGATGGTGGTAGTGTTGATGGTCGTGATTGTTTTAAGAGGAAGTACAACCGGACATCCATCCTCTCAACACTAATCGGAGGGAAAATAGAAGAAGACTGAACCTTCAGAGAATGAGGGCATCGGAAAAAGAAAGGGAGAGATACGGAAGGACTTGACAATGAAATAGGTACTCCCTAGGCCTCGGTACATAATACCGTCGGTGTCGGGAGAGGACAGGAGTTGACCAAGAGAGGCCGGAGAGGAAAGTTGAAAATAAGGAACCTGACATAAGACCAGTAAGTGGAAGCAATGCCACACTCAGCTAGGGACCCCGTGGCTGCGAACCCACGCTCCCAATTTGAGAGCACCTGGGGATTATCACTTTTAGTCGCCTCCAACAATAAGCGGATGTGCACTATGCCTCCAATAACTGTCCGATACTCTGATCCCTAGTTCCAAGTCAGCGTTATGTCAATGTTATGTTTTGGGCCTATAAATCTTGGAGAAGCATGCGATGAATTCCACCTTTTCGTTGGGCTGTCTATTTTATGACAAAGAACTCCTTTTCCCTGGCTATCCTGCATAGATAGCGCGCTGTTAGATGAAAAATATTCCTATTAAACAAAATACATATTCGAAATGACTTTGGGGAGCAACTTCTCTTAAAGCGGTTGTTATTCTAAGACAATAGAATTATAACGCACTCGATACTTGAACCTGTCTAGCAAAATCAATTAATTCACGTGTTTTTTTTTTTGTTTTTTTTTTTTTGCCACTGACTTTACGTCGCACCGACACAGATGGGTCTTATGACGACGCTGGGATAGGTACGGCCTAGGAGTTGGAAGGAAGCGGCCGTGGCCTTAGTTAAAGGTACAGCCCCAGCATTTGCCTAGTGTGAAAATGGGCAACCACGGAAAACCATTTTCAGGGCTGCCGACAGTGCAATTCGAACCTACTATTTCCCGGATGCAAGCTCACAGCCACGCGACCCTAACCGCACGGCCAAGTCGCCCGGTACGTGTCCAAATTGCAGGAACTTGGTTCAAGACTCAAGGGTGTCATAATTTCGGCCCTTTTGTCTCAGAATAACAGCCGCTTTAAAAGAAGAACATTACAAAGCACCCCCTAAGTTAAAACAATTATTCAGTGTTTTGAAATGACTAATAGAGAATGCTGTACTATGGGTTTTATTTAAATTATGTGAAAGTAATAATAATTTTATTCTTTGTACGTCCCACTAACTGCTTTTGACGGTTTTCTGAGACGCCGAGGTACCGAAATTTTGTCCCGCAGGAGTTCTCTTACGTGCCAGTAAATCTACCTACACGAGGCTGAATTATTTGAGCACCATCAAATACCACCGGACTGAGCCATGATTGAACCTGCGAAGTTGGGGTCAGAAGGCCAGCGCCTCAACCATCTGAGCCACTCAGCCTGACTTACGTGAAGGTAATGCAGCCCCTGTCCGACAGATGTCTCCACAGACAGCAAATCAAAGAAAGTGTATCTATCTCGTTTTTGACAGACCAAAATTAATATATTAACCGTAACGCTTCCTTTCCACTCCTAGCCCTTTCCTGTCCCATCGTCACCATAAGTTATCTGTGTCGGTGCAACGTACAAAACACAGCAAATTGTTAAAAAAATCGACGTTCTCTGAAACATTAAAATCCAATCAATCCAATCCAATCAATACTGATCTGCATTTAGGGCAGTCGCCCAGGTGGCAGATTCTCTATCTGTTGCTTTCCTAGCCTTTTCCGAAATGATTTCAAAGAAATTGGAAATTTATTGAACATCTCCCTTGGTAAGTTATTCCAATCCCTAACTCCCCTTCCTATAAATGAATATTTGCCCCAGTTTGTCCTCTTGAATTCCAACTTTATCTTCATATTGTGATCTTTCCTACTTTTATAAACGCCATTCAAACCTATTCGTCTACTAATGTCATTCCACGCCATCTCTCCGCTGACAGCTCGGAACATACCACTTAGTCGAGCAGCTCTTCTTCTTTCTCTCAGTTCTTCCCAACCCAAACATTGCAACATTTTTGTAACGCTACTCTTTTGTCGGAAATCACCCAGAACAAATCGAGCTGCTTTTCTTAGGATTTTTTCCAGTTCTTGAATCAGGTAATCCTGGTGAGGGTCCCATACACTGGAACCATACTCTAGTTGGGGTCTTACCAGAGACTTATATGCACTCTCCTTTACATCCTTACTACAACCCCTAAACACCCTCATAACCATGTGCAGAGATCGGTACCCTTTATTTACAATCCCATTTATGTGATTACCCCAGTGAAGATCTTTCCTTATATTAACACCTAGATACTTACAATGATCCCCAAAAGGAACTTTCACCCCATCAATGCAGTAATTAAAACTGAGAGGACTTTTCCTATTTGTGAAACTCACAACCTGACTTTTAGCCCCGTTTATCAACATACCATTGCCTGCTGTCCATCTCACAACATTTTCGAGGTCACGTTGCAGTTGCTCACAATCTTGTAACTTATTTATCACTCTATAGAGAATAACATCATCCGCAAAAAGCCTTACCTCTGATTCCACTCCTTTACTCATATCATTTATATATATAAGAAAACATAAAGTTCCGATAACACTGTCCTGAGGAACTCCCCTCTCAACTATTACAGGGTCAGATAAAGCTTCACCTACTCTAATTCTCTGAGATCTATTTTCTAGAAATATAGCAACCCATTGAGTCACTCTTTTGTCTAGTCCAATTAAGTATTTATAACTAGATTTTAACCAGTTAATAACAATTTTTACACTTTCTTATATATTTTATTTAATAATGTTTTAAAAGGCGGACTTCGGGCTATAAACTTACTGTTTTGTCCAATCAAATATTCTCCTGCATTTATTTACTTATTTAACAGCACCATTCAATTGAAACTTTTCTGGTCGAAAATGTAAGGGCTTGAGCGAGAACCAGTATGCTATATAAAACGAATATAACTTACTATTTTAAGAAGGCAGGTCATTTGTCTAAACGAGTCAAGAAGCGGTATAATCTCCATACTGGTATGTAAAACTGAAATGACGACTGCCACTCTACCTAACAACATATCACGTCTAAAACCACAAGGCGGAATTTTATGAAATCTTTATCATAGGGATCTATCACATGATTAACTATGTTTTACTACAAAATATAGACCGGAAAATATATTACGTGTGAAATTGTTTGCGAAAATCGCATCAAAGCTTACTCCCAAAACCAGGTATCATGGATACAGAAGGATAGCAATGGTATGTTTATTGATATGAAGGCGATAACCACTGATAGTCTGTGTAGAGTAAATTATCTTTCCTAAATGCAATCAGATTTTAAAGAGGGCAACTTCAATAGCGCTAATAGCTTCAGTGTTACTGGGAGAAGTATGGGAGAAATGAAATTAAAATTTACGACTTCCGTTATGGTTTGTATCATTTTAAAATGCAATAGGAATTTTAAATTCAAACCGTAGTGCAATAAATTTGAGGAAATTTGGAAAATAGTGATGCAAAGAACATTCCTGAACGATTTAAAACAACCCCCCGATTTAAAACGTTACAAATACCGTTACAACCAAAAGATTTGGCCGTGCAGTTAGGGTCGCGCAGGTGTGAGCTTGCATTTGGGAGATAGTGGGTTCGAACCCCACTGTCTGTAGCCCCGAAGATGGCTTTCCGTGGTTTCCCATTTTCACACCAGGGAAATGCCTGGGCTGTACCTCTTATTTAAGGCCACGGACTCTTACTTCCCCTCCCACGCCTAGCCCTTTCCCATCCCATCATCGCCATAAGACCTATCTGGGTCGGTGAGACGTAAAGCATATTGTTTAAAAAAGACCGTTACATGCCTATATAGGCATAGGCCTTTAGCAAACAAACGCATGCCGGACTATCAAACGAAACAATTTTACATCGATGAGTTTTCAGATGTTTTCCATGGTTTCCCATTTATCACATTAGGCCGCACCTTAATTAAGGCCACGACCACTTCCTTCCAATTCCTATCCCTTTCCAATCCAATCGTCACGATAAGAACTATCTCTGTCGGTGCGAGGGTAAAGTCAATTGTGTTTCCAGATGGAGTTTGCTTTATGGGAGTGAAACCTGGGTTGATTTTATTCGTAAGTTAAATGTAACAGATATGAAAGTAGCGAGAATAATTGCTTCTATAAATAGGTAGGAATAATTGCAGAAGAGAACTCGAAAGGAGGAGATAAAGGCTAAATTACAAATAAACTCGATGAATGAAGCTGTACGTAATAACTGGCTTGGGCGCTTGTCTTGGGTCGTGTGAGGCGAATGAAGGAAGATATGTTACCTCGGAGAAAAATGGACTGGGCCTTGAAGGGGGAAAAGAAGTAGAAGGGAGACTTAGGCGAGAATATTTAAACTTGGTTTCCAATTATGCATTTATGCTTGTAAAATGTAAGAATGGGCACATTCTGCTGTGTTTTGTTTCAAGGTACTGACCTGAAAAACTACTTGTGAAATTAATTTTAAAAATTGTATGTTTGTTTAAAATGAGGTGTCTCTTCATTTCTGTCTCAATTACGCCTACACTACTGGACCAATTGTGCTGAAAGTTAGTATAGATCTATCTCAGATGTTCGGTTCAAATGCAAACCTATTATAATTTGTTCAATAACAAATTAACCTTCTTAACGCAGGGATTTACTCAACTTGCACTTGTGGTATACTCTAAGCGAAATAAATCCCAGTATATTGACTTAAATTTCATTTTTCTGCAGAAATATCCACATGAATTTCATTTGTAACTCTGATTGCTCTCTAGGAAATTCGGTTTGTATATATTAAAGCACGCGTTCAAGTACACCCGCCGGCCGAGCGCTGTTCGCCGGGGTATTTTGCCGGTTCTTGGTAGGTTCTGCGAATATTTCTGCTTAAAACTTACAAGTCAACGAAAAGCACAAACAGAAGTCAGTGGCATTGTCAAGCATTAAGGTTCAACTTACGTTCATTGTTTTAGATATACCAACAATTCTTAACTGGGGCTAATACCTTAACACTCGTATGTGACGTGGTTTGCCATAATGGGATATATATACAATTTTTCACGAAATGTTGAGCTTTTAACATTCAGAGACTGAACATTACTGCCTACTGACCATGGGTACGTATTGCAAGGCACAAGTATTCTTGCACGACCGTAGGTCAGTAATGTCTTTGAGGCTAAGCCAGAGGTACTCCTGAACCCTGTGGTAATGTGATAGGGAAGGCCCACGGAAAATAAACGGTGGTTGGTGCGCGGTAGATGTTGACGCGGTGGACCTTTGGTTGTAGGGCTGTTTTGTCATCTGTTAAGTTAAAAAAAGGCATCACTGGTATACGTGCTTGATTGCCTGTGCAGTTAAAGGTATGCTGTAGAACTACCTCTGTCCACAATCTGTATCCATTTACACAGCTGAAAAGTTGTATGTTGCCTGATGGTAACACCATGCACTGGAGGGTTAATGCACGCGTTCAAGTATACCCGCCGGCCGAGTGCTGTTCGCCTGGGTATTTTGCCAGTTCTTGGTAGGTTCTGCTAAATGAGACATGACACTATAGTGTGGGATTTTTTAAATTAAAACTTACAGGTCAACGAACGGCACAAACAGAAGTCTGTGGCATTGTCAACCATCGGCTAGTCAACCACGGGTCCGTTCTGCCGCTACTTTATGCAAATAGCCCGCGGCGGTGAAAAATTTCCCCATGTTCTTCAGATTTTCTTTTCCCCCCACTATTCCAGGTCGAAATCCATATTTTCTCGTCTAGGAGAAAATTTCCTCAATCTTGCAACACTGCTTTCTTCCCGCTCTCATTGGTAGCCTTTAGGGGAGAGCACTGTACATGGTTTCGGTAACTAGATCGTATGAAAGAAATGTCATGATAAGTGTCGTACGTGTATCGTAATGAATACAAAAAAATATGTATCTTTAAAACTCTGTAAATATCGATGCAGGTGTATCAGGTGTAGCTCTTGAAGCGTGATTTGCTAACCAATTTCAGGTGATGGGCATTAAACCTTTCTTTAGACTAATGTCTCGACAACTGATCAGTGCAGATATAGAGGAATGTTTTCCAGGATAACACAATAATTGTTGTGTCCTGCGGCACTCAGTTCCGCTCTGTTCACAACATGCAGGTTGACACCTGCCGGCTAGTGACGAAACTAGACAAATTAATGACTTCCTGGCTGCGTGCACCAGCTCTAACAGGCACTTTAAATGAAATCCGATCTTATTTCTTCGGGCACCTGTTCTTAGGCACGCTTCACTCAGCTGAGATTGTTATTTTAGTAATAATATGGGGAATGCTTCGGAGGGGTGTATTTCTGTGTTACAACTTTCTTTCCAGTGTACTGCCATTGCTCACTTCGTAGATTTCTCTCTGACATTCAGCTTCCTCTATGGATCAACAGTAGAGTATCGGCCTCCGGATCCCAACATCGTGAGTTTAATCCGGGGCAGAGATAGTCAAATTCCCTCCATGCCGAACGAACTCGTCATCTCTGGGGACACACTTGGTGCTTACGCGACAAAAGTAATTAAAACTCAACCGAGATTTGCACAAGAGAGATTTGTTTCTCTGCCATCTGGCAGAGCAAAACGGAACGTTGAAATTCACACGTAGGGAGTCTAAATAGCGTCAGATCAAAAGAATTGAACGTGGTTGCTGAGGCTGTACGATTATTATTATTATTATTATTACTAGCAAATGTACCCGTGCTTCGCTACGGTGTTCTACATTGTATACGGATATCGACGTAAATACTTTGCGTGCAGCAAATGAGATTGTTTTAAAATTGCATGTCTCTTAGCCTTATCCGAGAAATAGCATGGGGAGGTCCACATACGTTGTTTCCAATGTAAAGTGAGGGTTGCGGAGTTGTGATGATAACGCCAGGCTCACTTGCCTACTGCCATTCACAATCGAGTTGGCAAGTTTACATTATAATTGCAGGCCCCAATGCCTACTGCGCGGTCACAATCGATTTGGGGAGTTTTAGTTACAATGGCAGTCCCATTTCCTACTTTCAGACAGGTTACAGTTGAGGAGTTTTTATTATAATACCAGGCAACTTCCCTACCACCAGTCAAAATTGAGTTGTGCAGTTATCATTATAATGACAGTCCCTTTTTACTGCTGCTAGCCAGCTTACTGCCAGTCACACGGAATTAGTGAGTTTCCATGAAAATAGCAGGCCACTATGCCTAATGCTAGTCAAATTTTAGATTGGAACATTTGTTTATAATGGCGGGCACCCTGGCCTAGAGCCAAACGCAACAGAGTAGGGGAATTTCGAACAAAACTGCATGATCCCTTGCCTTCTGCAAGACAAATCGAAAAGTGAATTATTCATTAAAATGGTAGGCCCTCCTTACTAATGCCAGTTACACAGGAGTTGGAGAAGGACCCCATTCCTACTGCCAGCAGTCAAAGTCGGTGTAGGGAGTACTGATTACAATGGCAGACACATCCTTTCTCGATCGCTACAAATCGACATCAATGAATATATACAGATGGACATACGAAAGTATATGAATGTTTACAATATTGCAGACCTTCATTTACAGTATAACTGCTGCTAAACGGTACGTCATATCGACAAAGGATTGTACCGTAAGGCGCAGTATTTAGCGATCTAAATGGCTGGTCCTATGATATTTTCTCGCATCTAATCTATTCATGGGTCAGATTGAATCAGAAACGTTGAATAGGTTGAAATTTGTGTAAGATTATCTTACATTGCATTACTTTTCGGATTAGTGGCCTAAATGGCTGGTCCAATGATATGTCATCTATTCTTGGGTCAGATTTAGAAACGTGGAACAGGGTAAAGGTTTTGTAAGATCATCTCACATTACATTACTTTTCGGATAATAATGTGACAGCTACATACGTAGCATTTGGCTCACATATGGCTACTGAGTGGGCCAATTTTCGTGAAGAGTTTGATGATTCTGTATTTCATATAAGTAATTGAAAGTATGAATAATGCATGTGAAAATTCCAAATTGACTTAACATCGATTAATAGAGAAAAATCAAACGTAAAAGGGATTCAGATACGGCATAAAGTCATAAGACCAAGGTTGTAGATCATTCCAAATTGAACGGAGATTGTGCAATCCGTTACGTGATAGGAATTTCCGAAGGTCTGCACCATCATTAAAATTGCCTGCATATTTCGATATTCTTCGGGGATAAAAAATGAAAAATTTAATGATATAGGATTTTTCATTCGTTACAGGCTAAAACGTATAATTTTGTCAAATTTCAATTATCTTCTTATTCTTCTGGCAGATTATGCCACAATGTGGATTTTGGGCGAGGCGGGTAAAAATTAGGACTTTCAGGAAATCAAAAATTATGGAGATTGTTATTATTACCCCTTAAACGGAAAGCTGTAGGAAAATTTCGCCAAAATAGTCAGTGTAGAGGTACACAGTCGTTACGATTTGATTTATATAGATAAGGAATCTGCTCCATGTAAAACACCTTTTGGGCTATGTCCGCTGGACTTAACCTGCAAAAGTGACCATTCATGATATCTCCCTTATTAATCCTCCTGACGAAAAAATGCACATGAAAAAAAAGGTTTAGAGGTGGAATTCCATCAGGTTTGGTCGATTTCCAGTCAGGTTGGTCTTGTTCTGTATATATTGTGGAAGAGTAAAATCACCATTTCGGTTCCTTATAAACCGCCAGTCCATTCCGGAACATGAAATGTTATTTACGTTTAAAACCTACCTTTGGACAGGTGGATGCTAAATATAAATTTTGTTTCGAATGTCTTCAGTAGTTTTCAAGTTGTAAGGAATACGCTTTACACGCACCCGCTCGTGAGTTAAGTCCGATGGGACTTGTACAGAAAAACGGTCCTTTAATGATATCTCCCTTATTGATCCTCGTATCGAAATGATGCACATGAGAAAAAAAGGTTTAGACATTAATTTCTACCAAGGTAGGTAGACTTCCATAAACTTTTGTTGTGTATATTTTTTGGAAGTGCAAAATCACTGTTTCGGTTTCGTATAAACCCCCAGTTAGTTCAGGGATTTAGAAACAATATTTGCCCTGAAACCTATCAAGGACAGGTGTATTCTAAATACGAATCTTGGTGGAAATGCATCCAGTAGTTTCTAGCATTCACGTACATACGGCGTAATTAAGGAAGAAAATAATACAGTTAAGAATGTTGAAACTAATAGAAAATGGATTATAACTGAGGACAGCCGGATAACGACAAATAAATAAATGCCGTGAGTTATGGATATAATAAAGCGCTAACAGAGGAGAAATTTAGGTTCAGTGATTCTTAGGTAAACAAATATGAAGATGACTAATGGTGTTATTACTTAATCTATTCGAGGGCGGTTATAACCTCCAACGATATTCCGCCAATATCCCGCAGATGAGCCGATTGATGCCTCTCTTGCCATCTACCCAAGGAACAACCACGAATTTAAAAGCATGATGAGGAAAATGGCAATACGTTACTTCCCTACTGGCATGCAGTCAGAGACGTTGCCATGGTAACCTGTAGGTTCGTTCTCGGTCTGTCGGTCACTAAATGCAGAGCATGATACCAGCAGAAAATTGTAAATTTCTCCGTCATGTGAAGAGTAAGGTAAATTATGAACATAACGAAAGTTGTTTATAATGAAGAGACGTTTCACGTACGGTAAACGAAGTTTACAGAAAATCAATAGTATAAGAGAAAATAGAGGAAAACCACTGTGGTTTTCCTATAAACACCCCGTCTATTCAAAGATTTTAAAATTATATGCATATCGGAACCTTTCCTGGGATGAGTATACTCTAAATATGAAGTTTGGCTGAGATCTATCCAGCCGTTTCGACGTGATGGTGGGAAAACCACTCTGGTTTTCCTATAAAACCCCGGCTATTCAAGGATTTTAAAATGATATGCATATCTAAACCTTCCCCGGGATTAGTATACTCTAAATACAATGTTTGGTTGAGATCCATCCAGCCGTTTCGACGTGATGGTGGAAAAACCATTCTGATTTTCCTATAAACCCCCCATATATTCAAATATTTTAAAATGATATGCATATGGAAAACTTCCCCGCGATGAGTATCCTCTAAATATGAAGTTTGGTTGAGATCTATCCAGCCGTTTCGACGTGATGGTGGAAAAACCATTCTGGTTTTCCTATAAACCCCCTGTCTATTCAAGGATTTTAAAATGATATGCATATCAAAACCTTCTCCGGGATGAGTATACCCTAAATATGAAGTTTGGTTGAGATCTATCCAGCCGTTTCGACGTGATGGTGGAACAGACAAACAGACAGACAAACAGAAACAATTTTATTTATATAGATTTTTACACTCGTTCTTCACCCCCTTTCCATCCCCGCCCAAAGGAGTCCTATGAGTGCCTTACACAACAGTATATTTTTTTCCCAGATATTAAGTCTTATTTGTACCTATTTTGGTTGACATCTATGACCAAACGTACATGCATAATCTCACTGCTCTAGAATCCTGGAGCTGACGTTGCCATGGTTACGGCAGTTCATTTCTTTATCCGATTCCTAGAGCAGGGGTAGTGTGGTGCCAATATCTCCGTAACGGTTGGTTTTAGGGCCTTAAAACATGGTTTTCGGGCCCGTAGGGCTTACCGAGTTTTGTTCTTTGCGTCAAGAGGATTAAATTGAGCTTTGTCTCGTCCTTATACGACAAATTCGATATTTTGCCTATAATAGTATAAGAGAAAATGGAGGAAAACCGTTTTTCCTATAAAACCCCCGTCTTTTCAAAGATTTTAAAATGATATGCATATCGAAACCTTCCCCGGGGTCAGTATACTCTAAATATGAAGTTTGGTTGAGATCTATCCAGCCGTTTCGACGTGATGGTGGAACAGACAAACAGACAGACAAACAGACAAACAGAAATAATTTTATTTATATAGATAGACTAGCGAATGTACCCGTGCTTCGCTACGGTATTCTACATTGTATTCGAATATCGAAGTAAATAGTGTACATGCAGTAAATAAGATAGTTTTAAAATTGCATGTCTCTTAGCGTTATCCGACAAAGAGCATGGGGAGGTCCCCGTACGTTTCCAATGTAAAGTGTTTGTTACGGATTTGTGATATAACGGCAGGCTCACTTGCCTACTGGCATTCACAATCAGGTTGGGAAGTTTACATTATAATTGCAGGCCCCATTGCCTACTATGCGGACAGAATCGATTTGGGGAGTTTTCGTTAAAATGGCAGCCCCCCTTTCCTACCTCCAGACAGATTACAGTTTTTATTATAATGGCAGGCAATTACCCTACTATCACTCGAAATTGAGTTGTGCAGTTATCATTATAATGACAGGCCCCTTTTCCTACTGCCAGCCAGCGTACTGCCAGTCACACCAAGTTGGTGAGTTTCCATCAAAATAGCAGGCCACTATGCCTAATGCCAGTCACATTTTAGATGAGTACATTTCTTTATAATGGCGGGCACCCTTGCCTACTGCCAAACACAATCGGGTAGGGGAGTTTTAAACAAAACTGCATGCTCACTTACCTTCTGCAAGTCAAATCGAGAAGGGAACTATTCATTACAATTGTAGGCCTTCCTTACTAATGACAGTTACACAGGAGTTGGAGAAGGAACCCTTTCCTACTGCCAGTCAAAGTCGGTGTGGGGAGTACTGATTACAATAGCAGACCGACCCTTTCTCGATCGCTAAATCGACATCAGTGAATATATATAGATCGACATACGAAAGTATATGCGTGTTTACAATATTGAAGACCTTCATTTACAGATTAACTGCTACTAAACGTACGTCATATCGACAAAGGATTATACCATAAGACACCCCGGATTTAGTGGCCTAAATGGCTGGTCCAATGATATGTCATCTATTCTTGGGTCAGATTTAGAAACGTGGAACAGGGTAAAGGTTTTGTAAGATCATCTCACATTACATTACTTTTCGGATAATAATGTGACAGCTACATACGTAGCATTTGGCTCACATATGGCTACTGAGTGGGCCAATTTTCGTGAAGAGTTTGATGATTCTGTATTTCATATAAGTAATTGAAAGTATGAATAATGCATGTGAAAATTCCAAATTGACTTAACATCGATTAATAGAGAAAAATCAAACGTAAAAGGGATACAGATACGGCATAAAGTCATAAGACCAAGGTTGTAGATCATTCCAAATTGAACGGAGATTGTGCAATCCGTTACGTGATAGGAATTTCCGAAGGTCTGCACCATCATTAAAATTGCCTGCATATTTCGATATTCTTCGGGGATAAAAAATGAAAAATTTAATGATATAGGATTTTTCATTCGTTACGGGCTAAAACGTATAATTTTGTCAAATTTCAATTATCTTCTTATTCTTCTGGCAGATTATGCCACAATGTGGATTTTGGGCGAGGCGGGTAAAAATTAGGACTTTCAGGAAATAAAAAATTATGGAGATTGTTATTATTACCCCTTAAACGGAAAGCTGTAGGAAAATTTCGCCAAAATAGTCAGTGTAGAGGTACACAGTCGTTACGATTTGATTTATATAGATAAGGAATCTGCTCCATGTAAAACACCTTTTGGGCTATGTCCGCTGGACTTAACCTGCAAAAGTGACCATTCATGATATCTCCCTTATTAATCCTCCTGACGAAAAAATGCACATGAAAAAAAAGGTTTAGAGGTGGAATTCCATCAGGTTTGGTCGATTTCCAGTCAGGTTGGTCTTGTTCTGTATATATTGTGGAAGAGTAAAATCACCATTTCGGTTCCTTATAAACCGCCAGTCCATTCCGGAACATGAAATGTTATTTACGTTTAAAACCTACCTTTGGACAGGTGGATGCTAAATATAAATTTTGTTTCGAATGTCTTCAGTAGTTTTCAAGTTGTAAGGAATACGCTTTACACGCACCCGCTCGTGAGTTAAGTCCGATGGGACTTGTACAGAAAAACGGTCCTTTAATGATATCTCCCTTATTGATCCTCGTATCGAAATGATGCACATGAGAAAAAAAGGTTTAGACATTAATTTCTACCAAGGTAGGTAGACTTCCATAAACTTTTGTTGTGTATATTTTTTGGAAGTGCAAAATCACTGTTTCGGTTTCGTATAAACCCCCAGTTAGTTCAGGGATTTAGAAACAATATTTGCCCTGAAACCTATCAAGGACAGGTGTATTCTAAATACGAATCTTGGTGGAAATGCATCCAGTAGTTTCTAGCATTCACGTACATACGGCGTAATTAAGGAAGAAAATAATACAGTTAAGAATGTTGAAACTAATAGAAAATGGATTATAACTGAGGACAGCCGGATAACGACAAATA
This sequence comes from Anabrus simplex, assembly GCF_040414725.1. Classification (NCBI taxonomy): domain Eukaryota; kingdom Metazoa; phylum Arthropoda; class Insecta; order Orthoptera; family Tettigoniidae; genus Anabrus; species Anabrus simplex. The sequence continues at coordinate 450,726,918 of NC_090265.1, forward strand.
AATAAATGCCGTGAGTTATGGATATAATAAAGCGCTAACAGAGGAGAAATTTAGGTTCAGTGATTCTTAGGTAAACAAATATGAAGATGACTAATGGTGTTATTACTTAATCTATTCGAGGGCGGTTATAACCTCCAACGATATTCCGCCAATATCCCGCAGATGAGCCGATTGATGCCTCTCTTGCCATCTACCCAAGGAACAACCACGAATTTAAAAGCATGATGAGGAAAATGGCAATACGTTACTTCCCTACTGGCATGCAGTCAGAGACGTTGCCATGGTAACCTGTAGGTTCGTTGTCGGTCTGTCGGTCACTAAATGCAGAGCATGATACCAGCAGAAAATTGTAAATTTCTCCGTCATGTGAAGAGTAAGGTAAATTATGAACATAACGAAAGTTGTTTATAATGAAGAGACGTTTCACGTACGGTAAACGAAGTTTACAGAAAATCAATAGTATAAGAGAAAATAGAGGAAAACCACTGTGGTTTTCCTATAAACACCCCGTCTATTCAAAGATTTTAAAATTATATGCATATCGGAACCTTTCCTGGGATGAGTATACTCTAAATATGAAGTTTGGCTGAGATCTATCCAGCCGTTTCGACGTGATGGTGGGAAAACCACTCTGGTTTTCCTATAAACCCCCCGTCTATTCAAGGATTTTAAAATGATATGCATATCTAAACCTTCCCCGGGATTAGTATACTCTAAATACAATGTTTGGTTGAGATCCATCCAGCCGTTTCGACGTGATGGTGGAAAAACCATTCTGATTTTCCTATAAACCCCCCATATATTCAAATATTTTAAAATGATATGCATATGGAAAACTTCCCCGCGATGAGTATCCTCTAAATATGAAGTTTGGTTGAGATCTATCCAGCCGTTTCGACGTGATGGTGGGAAAGCCACTCTGGTTTTCCTATAAACCCCCCGTCTATTCAAGGATTTTAAAATGATATGCATATCTAAACCTTCCCCGGGATTAGTATACTCTAAATACAATGTTTGGTTGAGATCCATCCAGCCGTTTCGACGTGATGGTGGAAAAACCATTCTGATTTTCCTATAAACCCCCCATATATTCAAATATTTTAAAATGATATGCATATGGAAAACTTCCCCGCGATGAGTATCCTCTAAATATGAAGTTTGGTTGAGATCTATCCAGCCGTTTCGACGTGATGGTGGAAAAACCATTCTGGTTTTCCTATAAACCCCCTGTCTATTCAAGGATTTTAAAATGATATGCATATCAAAACCTTCTCCGGGATGAGTATACCCTAAATATGAAGTTTGGTTGAGATCTATCCAGCCGTTTCGACGTGATGGTGGAACAGACAAACAGACAGACAAACAGAAACAATTTTATTTATATAGATTTTTACACTCGTTCTTCACCCCCTTTCCATCCCCGCCCAAAGGAGTCCTATGAGTGCCTTACACAACAGTATATTTTTTTCCCAGATATTAAGTCTTATTTGTACCTATTTTGGTTGACAGCTATGCCCAAACGTACATGCATAATCTCACTGCTCTAGAATCCTGGAGCTGACGTTGCCATGGTTACGGCAGTTCATTTCTTTATCCGATTCCTAGAGCAGGGGTAGTGTGGTGCCAATATCTCCGTAACGGTTGGTTTTAGGGCCTTAAAACATGGTTTTCGGGCCCGTAGGGCTTACCGAGTTTTGTTCTTTGCGTCAAGAGGATTAAATTGAGCTTTGTTTCGTCCTTATACGACAAATTCGATATTTTGCCTATAATAGTATAAGAGAAAGTGGAGGAAAACCGTTTTTCCTATAAAACCCCCGTCTTTTCAAAGATTTTAAAATGATATGCATATCGAAACCTTCCCCGGGGTCAGTATACTCTAAATATGAAGTTTGGTTGAGATCTATCCAGCCGTTTCGACGTGATGGTGGAACAGACAAACAGACAGACAAACAGACAAACAGAAACAATTTTATTTATATAGATGACGGATAAGCATGAGCACGTTGAAAAGTGCAGACTTCCACTTCGAGATTCATATCTCCTAAACGGTTTATGATATTAAGAAACGGTTTGCGCCATCAGACATCTCATTTATCGCTCTAAATGTTTGTTTCTAAACCATATCCTCGTATCTCCCATATTAAGGGGGTACATTGAGTTCAAATGTTGAATAGGGTGAAATTTGGGTGCATTTTTAACATTTTACATTACAGTTTGCCTACTTATGTATAAGCTAGAATCATGAAATTTGGTACACATATGTCCCTTAATGGTGCCAATGTGCACACCTAGCGCGATCATCCTATCATTCTTATAAGTGTGTCAAACATTGAAATTTACTTGTAAAAATCACCAAATTTACGAACAATCCAGAAGTACGGCCAAATTTAACGTATAAGGGAGAGAGATACGACAAAATGTCACAGGACCAAAGTTGTAGATCACTCCGAATTGAAGCGACGCTGTTCCATCCGTTTTGTGATACGACTTACCGTTTAGCCAAAAAATAGCTCAAATTGAATGTCTGCACAGTCATTAAAATTGCCTCCATATTTCGATATCTTTGGGGGTAAAAAGTGAAAAATTTGAACATCTTGGAATTTTCCCGTCGGTTAGGGACCAAAAGCTATATATTCACCAAATTTCAATTGTCTACCTCGTCTGGCAGGTTGTGCCGCCATCTTGATTTGGGGGGATAGGGGATAAAAATGAGGAAATTCCCGAAAATTTTAAGCCACCGAAACCTATAGGTTATCGTTTTGGATATTCTATACGACTGTGTTCTTATGCTGAGCCCAAAATTTGAGCCCCCCCAGCGTGCCCCCTTCAGGGAATTTTGAGAATTTCCGATTTTTCTAGGGATCCTGGGGTCATCAGTTTCCCTCGTACCAAGTTTCAAATTTCTGAGATTTCTGGAAGTGCCTCATTAATTCACGTCTTTTTTCATTTTTAAATATTTATATATACATCGCTCCAGCCCGACTTGCTTTTATATATATAGATGACGGATAAGCATGAGCACGTTGAAAAGTGCAGACTTCCACTTCGAGATTCATATCTCCTAAACGGTTTATGATATTAAGAAACGGTTTGCGCCATCAGACACCTCATTTATCGCTCTAAATGTTTGTTTCTAAACCTTATCCTCGTATCTCCCATATTAAGGGGGTACATTGAGTTCAAATGTTGAATAGGGTGAAATTTGGGTGCATTTTTAACATTTTACATTACAGTTTGCCTACTTATGTATAAGCTAGAATCATGAAATTTGGTACACATATGTCCCTTAATGGTGCCAATGTGCACACCTAGCGCGATCATCCTATCATTCTTATAAGTGTGTCAAACATTGAAATTTACTTGTAAAAATCACCAAATTTACGAACAATCCAGAAATACGGCCAAATTTAACGTATAAGGGAGAGAGATACGACAAAATGTCACAGGACCAAAGTTGTAGATCACTCCGAATTGAAGCGACATTGTGCCATCCGTTTTGTGATACGACTTACCGTTTAGCCAAAAAATAGCTCAAAAGGAATGTCTGCACTCCATATTTCGATATCTTTGGGGGTAAAAAGTGAAAAATATGAACATCTTGGAATTTTCCCGTCGGTTAGGGACCAAAAGCTATATATTCACCAAATTTCAATTGTCTACCTCGTCTGGCAGGTTGTGCCGCCATCTTGATTTGGGGGGATAGGGGATAAAAATGAGGAAATTCCCGAAAATTTTAAGCCACCGAAACCTATAGGTTATCGTTTTGGATATACTATACGACTGTGTTCTTATGCTGAGCCCAAAATTTGAGCCCCCCCAGCGTGCCCCCTTCAGGGAATTTTGAGAATTTCCGATTTTTCTAGGGATCCTGGGGTCATCAGTTTCCCTCGTACCAAGTTTCAAATTTCTGAGATTTCTGGAAGTGCCTCATTAATTCACGTCTTTTTTCATTTTTAAATATTTATATATACATCGCTCCAGCCCGACTTGCTTTTATATATATAGATTATTATTATTATTATTATTATTATTATTATTATTATTATTATTATTATTAAGTTATTATTATTATCATCATTACTAACGTCCTACATTCCTAATAGCACATCGATGAATCTTACATCGGTATTCTGTAATTCGGCTCACATAGCTTCGAATCTAGAGAGCAATTTAGATTTTATGTGCTAATATACGGATGTTTTTCAGTCATATTTTCTAATAAACAAAGAATATCTACGGATCATCACTGAAATCTGAATCAAATGAACGTCGAAAATAATAAATCAAACAAACATTCGAAAATTAAATAAAAAGTCAATTAATCGGAAGGATTCTTCAACATTTCATGTAATCCCTATGTCACGTGAATGATTCACAAAATCTCACCAGTTCCTTAAGGATCTTTAGCACACAATGAATCTATTTCCTCGGGATTCGAAGAGTCTATGTCCTTTTTAAAATAACATTTGGGTCTTATCCTCTAACTGTTGCATCCACAGGAATGAAAAAGTATACCGATATTAAACTAGCTGATTGTACGAGTTTAAGTCTCTCTTGGAATGTTGAACTACGAAAGGAAAACTCCTCTTTTTCTTCAAGAAATGAAACAAACGTGCACACGTAAGTGCGTGTCAATTACGAGCAAGCAGGCATTCAGGATATGTTCCGTGCGTTTCAGTTATTTCAAGACAGATACACAGAGCTCTACACTGCATTTTACAAATAAACTTCCTTTAATATCAAAACAAACCCCATGGCGCTACAGCCCTGATGGGCCTTGCACTGCCAAGCGACCAATCCTCGACCCAAAGACCTGCAGATTACGAGGTGACGCGTGGTCACCTCAACGAATCATTTGTGCTAGTGGTTTAAAGTCGCACTAGGACGTGGAAGGTTTTCGCGGACGCAAGGAAGGAAGTGGCCGTGACCTTAATTAAGTTACAGCACTACCATTTGTCTGGTGTGAAAATGGAAGACCACGGAAAACCATCTTCAGGTGGCAGGCGGTGGAATTTGAACCCACCAACTCCCGAATGCAAGCTCACAGCTACGTGACCCTAACCGCATAGCCAACTCGCTCGGTGCGCGACGAATCCTCTCTGCTGTTATAATTGGCTGTCTAGGCTGGGAGCCCTATCTCACCGTCAGATAACTCCTCTATTGTAATCACGTAGGCTGAGTGGACCTTGAATCATCCCTCAGATTCAGAAAAAATCTCTGATCTGGTCGGGAATCGAACCCGGAGCGACCTCCCTTTAACTAAAAATAAATAGGGAATTGTGCAATAAATGTTACTATAGTGACTTGCCTGTCTCTAAAATATGATTCTGGTGGCAACAGTTCATTATTCTTTGCACGTGCACTTCAATAATAATTCATCCCAGAATATGTGAAAGGGAAATGGAAATTTTTCTCTTAAACACGTAAATATGTATAAAATTATATCTTCACTCGTCAAGCGGTATGTATTGATGGCGGTTTACTACCAATATAATGCTGGTCTGAGTGTCTGGATCATGATCAATAGTTTCGTGAGAATAATAGCAGATGAGCTATCAGTTATTACTCGATACACTGATATTAACGATACAGGGGCGGAGTCGCCGTGCCCATTCCTATCCCAATTAAAGTAGGACATTGCACCACGATATCCAGTAAAGCATGTTAAACTATGAACGATATCTAAACAGTTTACTTGACTGCAAGATATAAAACTGCAGTTGTAGTCTCTTCTGACCATGGCATGCAGTATGACTGAACTAGGAAATGGAAGTTAAACATGGCAATCTTATGTGGTTTTCCTTAATGTGGTAACTGCACGTTTTTCTTTTCGCCACTAATTCCAATAATAATAAATCATCATCTCAGTGTTCAAACGTCCTTTCCACTGGTGTAGACTGCCCTAAAATGGCTTCCGTTTTTTTCTTCTCATTTTCACGACAGAGAAATGTCCGGATCCATGACTGAGTGTTCAGCGTCTTGGTCTTCCGACCTCGGAGTTCCGGGTTTGATTCCCGGCTAGATAGTAGGAATTTAATAGTAAATGGTTCATTCCTGCGGCCAGGGGATTGTTTTTTCTTGCTCAGTTCCTAAAATTTCTGCAACTCACACACCACACACAAATCTACCATCTCCCACAATAACACACAGTTTCCCATACCCACACAGACGCTACTCTCCCTAAGGACTAATACTGAAGCCAAACGACATTATATACCATCAAAGTGCTGTAACTTAATGCCAGGGCCGCAACTTTCTCAGTCCTAGTTCTTTCCCATCCCAATGTCACCGAGAAACCACTGTGAGGTTAAACCTTTTTCAGAAATGATTCTGGAACACCGGATGATAGTCGAGTATCTTACATACCATTTAACCTACTACATGACTTTCATGTAACTGAGGACACTCAAATGCTAACACATTGCGTTGGAAATCGAACTACTACGAGCGAGCTCTTCTCCAACTGTGATGCGGAATTCGTCTGCAGAAATCTAATCCAAATTTTAGGCTCAGTTGATAACACAAACTTTTTTTTTTTTGCTAGTTGTTTTACGTCGCACCGACACAGATAGGTCTTATGGCGACGATGGGACAGGGAAGGGCTAGGAGTGGGAAGGAAGCGGCCGTGGCCTTAATTAAGGTACAGCCCCAGCATTTGCCTGGTGTGAAAATGGGAAACCACGGAAAACCATTTTCAGAGCTGCCGACAGTGGGGTTCGAACCTACTATCTCCCGAATACTGGACACTGGCCGCACTTAAGCAACTGCAGCTATCGAGCTCGGTACACAAACTATTGAAAGTAGCGAATATCTTATTGTCAGACAGGTCCCAGAAGAAGAAGAAGAAGAAGAAGAAGGTGATGGAAGCTATCCCAAAACTTAACAAAAACAAACACCAGCAATGCATTTGTTAAATGGAGGCCATTAATAATCAGACGTAAAATTTATAGACAGTAAAATTATTTTCTTTTATGGGAAATGTTAATAAAAATAGACTCAAGAAGCGACATTTTTTACGGAATGACTCTAAATGTCCTTCGATGTAAGAAGCTAATTCGTTTTACCACGCTATATGAAGGACGCAATTACTGTACAGATGCAGCCGACCAGAGAATACGAACATTATTCTTCAGACTCTTATATAAGGGTTGTGTTTTAACTGAGGGTCACTCGCGTAAATGTAATTAATTAAATGAGCTACGTATGAGAATGAGGAGTAAAGAAAGTGAGCAGTGAGTGGAACTAGGAGGAACGGGTTTGCGGCCATGGCCTGCTTGGAAGGAGAGACTCTGTGCCCTCACACCTCCAGAGTCTGTCTGCTCTCGCAATGTCGAAACATGGGGAGAGGTGCGAAATCTCTTGCTATAATAATTCATTCAAAAATGTGCTAATGTTGAAAATTTAAGGCTTAGGAAGTCGTTTTGATAATGTTGGTAATATTTAGATATGTTTTCTCTCAGCATGTTAAGAATTTTAATCACGGTAGCTTCCCATCTTGAAACACAGTAGATTCTAAATCCTTGAAGTGAATTTTCAGCTATGCTGGCTGATTAATTTTCTAGGCTGGATTCCCTTTCAAACACGAAGTGAATCTTCAGATGAATCGAGACTCGAACTTCAGATGCCATTGTGGAAAGCCAATTGCTAAGTCTCCCGGCTGTTGTTCACCCCCAAACATTACTTCTGTACAGTTCATCGCTATCGGTAACATGTGCAAAGATACCAATTTTCATCTTTAAAGTGGCACTAAGTAACAGATGGATATTAAAAGTGGCAACAGTTGGTATAAGAGGTGTGAGATGGTTATCGTGTTTAATATTACCTCCAAAAGCTGCACAAAAATAAATGTTGTTAATTCGAAAATGCTCATTTCAACGTAGCACCATCTGACCTACTTATCAGTCTGCTCCTGTTCCAATATTATGGCCTTACCATCAGAACCACAGAGTAAATTCCAATGAAAATTTATGCATATGTATAACTGAGCTCACTTTACAAGATTCCGTGGTTAAAATTCTTAAAACTCCTGAGAGAAAACATCTCTCAGTGTTACCAATATTATAATAACGAATTTCAAAGCCTTAAACCTTCAAAAATAAACAAATTTTTATGAACTAATTATTAAAGTAAGATATTTCAAATTAGGCACACGCGGAAAATAAGGCACATATTACAATCCAACGAAGCGTTCTTAGTCTAGTATTCCAGGTTTCCCTTCAATTTTTTATACAAAAATATCATAACCAAAAAATCCTCTGTCATTTTTTCAGAAGTTCAGTGTACAATACAAATGCTACTGCTCGTCAAATTAATACACAACAATTTATAAATATTATCTCATATTTTCAAATTGATTTTTGCTGTAGTTTTCGAGATAACATACCCAAGTCAAAGCTGTGGGAAATGGCTATCGAAAAATGTCAATAAAATTTGAACAAAAATGTTCATATTTTTAACGGTTTAAGATGAAAATTATCTTATTAAAAATATCTATCTAAATATGAAACCATAGCACATAGTGAATTGTGATATTTTTCACTGATACTTAAGTTACTGCCACTTTAAGATGGTAATTGTTATCTTTGCACATTTTACGAATAGCGATTAACTGTAGACAGGTGATTCTTGGCGTGTATTATTCAGTCGGGAACATAAATGAACTGTGTAGAACAAACGTAGTAAAAAAATCAAAGAGTTGCTACGTATTGTGAATTATACATTATGAAGGTGCATAAAATGCATTATAAACATTTATTACGAAGAGTTAGAGGTTCATAAGCCATTATATCCATATTATAATCCGGTATAAATCTTCATCGTGTTTTAATTTGTTAGTTATAAATGTGGTTCGAAATAACAATGTTTAGAGCAAGAAGCTATACATGGCTTAAAAGTGAAAGTGATTTACTTTGAACAACAGAAGTCACACTGCTAATTTCGCACGTTTTATTGTGATTCATTGAAGTGTATTTATGGATCAAGTGACCGTGTCAATCTTGCTTATGTAGAGACGAATTACACCTTCAAAATTCAGTGTTGTAGTTTCGATAGTCGGCTACATCTATTGGAGGACTGGCATTTAGCCGTGGGTAAACAGAAATGCAACGAATGAATATTTAGGAGAAAGGGTTACAGAATGTTATTGAATGATGTTGGGAACAGTGGTGGAAGTGGCTGGGAATATCGTAAAATTAAGTCTGGCGTTGTTTCATAAATACCTGAAAACTAAATCTTTCATTATTACACTTTTGTATAACGTTACGAAAGTTAATAGAAGAAACTGCATGTGTAAACTACCCAGCCAAAACACGATTTTCTATACTCACCAAAAATAATATTCATTTTTGTTAGGGCATAAAGTATAGTTCATTTGCGTAGCAAAGGATATGCGTAAGACAAGTCTGAAAATAAATTACATCAATAGTTTACCAAATCTCAGCTCGTAATTTTACCAGATCAGAGGTCATTTCGAGCTCCCAGGGGATATTTCCGACCTAGTGTGTAGATGCTCTCGATCGTCGGTTTATTTTTCATAAACTTCTGCTTTTGATTGAAATCGAACATGCGACTTTTAGCAACCATTACGTTGGCGACGTACCGTGTATGTAAACAATCGGCCTTTGTTTGCCAATTAACTGATTATTTAAGTCAAGTGTAAATATCCATAGGCCAACTATTATCTGAAAATACCGGTATTAAGAACTGAGAGCTGTCTCAATATCTATTCTGGAGAAGGGAATTGGATTTTTGAAGACATAAATAACCCCTTATTCAATATTGGTAACTTAGATCCCCCACTGTCGGCAGCCCTGAAAATGGTTTTCAGTTTTTTCCCATTTTCACACCGGGCAAATGCTGGGGCTGTACCTTAATTAAGGCCACGGCCGCTTCCTTTCCACTCCTAGCCCTTCCCTGTCCCATCGTCGCCATAAGACCTATCTGTGTCGGTGCGACGTAAAGCAAATAGAAAAAAAAAAAAAGGTAACTTAGATCGAATAAAAATCAGACAATTCCCTTTCAGTAGTTCTCACTGTTGGCAGAGAAAATAGAATATGGATGTAGCCACGTATATCATGAAAATATGCATTGTAAATAATCTACACTTTACTTCTGTGCCGCATTTCCAACTCCCTGATGGGAGCCACAGGTTCAATTTGGGTCGCATATATGGACCGTTTAGTTGCCAGATGATCTTCTGTCAACCCTATATGAAAGGATTATCTATTATGAGTTTTGGTGTTGGACGGCAGTGTGGTGTGTCATATGTAAGTGAAAAGATGTGTATTAAGACAAGCAAAAACACCTACAATCAATACAACAATCAATACTGATCTGCATTTAGGGCAGTCGCCCAGGTGGCAGATTCCCTATCTGTTGCTTTCCTAGCCTTTTCCTAAATGATTTCAAAGAAATTGGAAATTTATTGAACATCTCCCTTGGTAGGTTATTCCAATCCCTAACTCCCCTTCCTATAAATGAATATTTGCCCCAGTTTGCCCTCTTGAATTCCAACTTTATCTTCATATTGTGATCTTTCCTACTTTTATAAACGCCATTCAAACTTATTCGTCTACTAATATCATTCCACGCCATCTCTCCGCTGACAGCTCGGAACATACCACTTAGTCGAGCAGCTCTTCTTCTTTCTCTCAGTTCTTCCCAACCCAAACATTGCAACATTTTTGTAACGCTACTCTTTTGTCGGAAATCACTCAGAACAAATCGAGCTGCTTTCCTTTGGATTTTTTCCAGTTCTTGAATCAGGTAATCCTGGTGAGGGTCCCATACACTGGAACCATACTCTAATTGGGGTCTTACCAGAGACTTATATGCCCTCTCCTTTACATCCTTACTACAACCCCTAAACACCCTCATAACCATGTGCAGAGATCGGTACCCTTTATTTACAATCCCATTTATGTGATTACCCCAATGAAGAATTTCCTTATATTAACACCTAGATACTTACAATGATCCCCAAAAGGAACTTTCACCCCATCAACGCAGTAATTAAAACTGAGAGGGCTTTTCCTATTTGTGAAACTCACAACCTTTTAACCCCATTCATCAACATACCATTGCCTGCTGTCCATCTCACAACATTTTCGAGGTCACGTTGCAGTTGCTCACAATCTTGTAACCTATTTATCACTCTATAGAGAATAACATCATCCGCAAAAAGCCTTACCTCCGATTCCACTCCTTTACTCATATCATTTATATATATAAGAAAACATAAAGGTCCGATAACACTGCCCTGAGGAACTCCCCTCTCAACTATTACAGGGTCAGACAAAGCTTCACCTACTCTAACTCTCTGAGATCTATTTTCTAGAAATATAGCAACCCATTCAGTCACTCTTTTGTCTAGTCCAATTGCACTCATTTTTGCCAGTAGTCTCCCATGATCCACCCTATCAAATGCTTTAGACAGGTCAATTGCGATACAGTCCATTTGACCTCCAGAATCCAGGATATCTGCTATATCTTGCTGGAATCCTACAAGTTGAGCTTCAGTGGAATAACCTTTCCTAAAACCGAATTGCCTTCTATCGAACCAGTTATTAATTTCACAAACATGTCTAATATAATCAGAAAGAATGCCTTCCCAAAGCTTACATACAATGCATGTCAAACTTACTGGCCTGTAATTTTCAGCTTTATGTCTAGTCCCCAAGCCAGAGGATTTAGATGTGGCTAAAATCTTAAGCCCCGTCGGAAATCAAATCCAGGATCCTCTGAAACAAAGGCAGCAATCTTGACTATTCAGCTAAGGAACCGGACAGATGAACCCACACTACAGAGTCCGAAATTAGTTTCTAATTTTATTTCTCTACCTGCAAAAATACCTTTTTAACGATAGGTCTACATGAAATGACGCAAGTATTACATGATCGTCCTCCAGAGACGAGCGGCTCTTTTCATCACTATCCATTACGGTGAGAAGGAAACCTTGAAGGGCCGTGCTGTGAGGCGGAAAGGGCCATCATTTTTCACCTGTGTGGTGCCGCCTGCCGGTAGCCTTATCAGGCATGCAAACAAACAATAACGGGCCAGCACGCTACTCAGCCGACCAACTCTATTAGCAGAGAACAGCGCCTCAGTCGCTTACTGCATCGCCGACCGCGCTATCGAACTATAAAATTATTGGGTGTTCTTTTCAAACAATAGCTCAAAGTCATAAATTAAAGGGGCAACTAGTCCAAAGAAATTTAGCATAAATATCAATAGAGCAAATTACTCTTTCTTACTTCACATTTCGAGTGGAGAATGTTATAAGTAGTTCAGGAAAGAGCTCGTTTTTTTAAATGGATTGTCCCAAGACGAACATAATATATATATTCATTCTGGGTCATTGTAGGGCAGAAATTGGTGGGTTTGATTTGTCCTTTTATGCCTTTTTCTGGCTTATTGATCCTTGTTCAGCCGTTTTTTAATTCTTAACGGCTTTTCTTCGCAACTTCGCCTTCTTCCTTTTAGTGTCCATTCTCAATTTCAATCATCATTAGTTCATTCATCGCCTTTTAAACATATTTTCTCTACTAAAATACATATATTTCAGCCATTTCAAAAACGAAAAAAAAAAGTAATGAAATGAAAAGATGAAACTAGCGCTTGGAAAAACCAGAAGTAGGCTACATATCAAGTTATGTGCAAGATAAGTGAAATATTGAATGGAGAAATTTTTGATGAGTGTTTCTTAAAGAGGTAGATCTCACTTGATTCAAGTATGAATCCCTCGATCCGCTGAACTCATTCCAGGTGGAAAAAAATATTTCATTCTAAATTCTGAAAGTACCTTTTTTAACAAACAGGGAATTCCTTTTTTAATTATATTGTTATACAATATATACTGTTATTGGGGCAGTAATGTGCGTTCGAACAACTCAATGACTGACTTCCGAACACTCTCATATAGGGTTAACAATGAATTCGAGGCTTTGAAATGGTCGAATGTAATTTCGAAGGAAGGCAAGGTTCTAGAATGCGGTCTTAACACGCTCAATAATAATATTACGTTAGGGGCGTGCAGCTGTAAGCAAGCATCCCGGAGATAGTGGGTTCGAACCCCACTGTCGGCAGCCCTGAAGATGATTTTCCGTGGTTTCCCATTTTCACACCAGGCAAATGCTGGGGATGTACCTTACTTAAGGCCACGGCCGCTTCCTTCCCATTCCTAGGCCTTTCCTCTCCCAGTGTTTCCATAAGACCCACCTGTGTCGGTGCGACGTAAAGCGAATAGCATAATAATACTAAAAATAATAATATTACATGTCAGTGAATAATGTACCCGACCCAATGCTTTAACCAAAGACGCTTTGAAGAAATGCTTTTCGTTCTTCTCAATTCTATCCACAACTAATTTTAAACAACGCAAGTTACCAGGCAGGCATGATGAACAATAAGTATAGGGGACTGTTGACCATTATATCACCAAACTTCTGTAATATTAGGACAATGATCTGAGTCTTTGGGAGTCATTTGATAGACTCGGTAAGCCACACAAGAACGACAGTCAGAAACCTTAGTTATTATAGGCTAGTAGTCTAAAGAAGTTATCCCCAGGTGGCAGCACCATGCAAAAGATGATATTCATATCTGGTACTCAAAGACTTTCACAGTCTTAATTCAGCTTTGGTTAGTATACTGACGATAAAAGTGAGAAAGTTAATGGTATTGTTAAGAGTAAAAGTTAGGGATTATGCTTTTCATTGAGAAAAAATGTAGGCCTCGCCATAAATACGAAAGAAATGTCAGAACAGTTATTTGAAAGAACAGACAATTTAGAAAACCATAACCAAAAACGTAATTGTTTGACACTTAGGCTATCTTAAATTATTGTGCATTTAATTTTAAACAAATCGTCTACAGAATTCAGAATTTGAGAATGCGACCAGTTATGAGGCATGCTGATTAAAAATAATAATCGACTCTATTGCAATAATAATAACAATAATAATTGTTTACTTCAACTACTCCCGACCTTAACAGGCATCGAATGCCCAAGTTTTGTCCTGAACAAGAGTCCTTCTACATTGCAATGTTCTTCTTGAATGGTAACAGACTGTACCGGGAAACGAACCCTTAATACTGAGAGCAGAGGTGACTGAGTGACCATCTACGCTGCGCAACCGATCGATTGTAATTTATGTTCATTATGACATAATTTACGACTACAAATTTTGACTTGAACAGTTCAACGATCCTCCTATTAGTCTTAAGCCGCGATATAACACAGTATAAATCTTCTTCTTCTACCGCTTTTCCCACATTTGTGGGGTCGCGGGTGCTAACTGTGTCACACATGTGGATTTTCCCCGTTTTACTACCGGATGCCCTTGCTGACGCCAACCCTATATGAGTGTATAGTGTGTTGTCTGAATATGACGAGGAAAGAGTTGAAACAAATACAAACACAAACACCCAGTCCCCGGGTCAGAAGAATTAATTAGATGCGATTAAAATCCCCGACCCGACCGGGAATCGAACCCGGGACCCCTCTGAACCGAAGGTCTCAACGCTGACCATTCAGCCCATGAGTCGGATGATATAACACAATAAGAATAAGGTGAGAGAAATATCCTGATTGACACAGATTTAAAATGAGAACTTTTCGTATATGTATAGCATACACGACTTTCTTCATTACGTGGAACATTTTATCTAATGACGTTAATTTCTTTGAAGTAATTATTTTCGTCATTCTTATTGTAGCTCGAATCTAAGACATCCTATATAAATCGGTACGTTTTCAGTTTCACAATTGACTATTTACACTGTTAATTATAGGGTTTCGTTCAAATCGTTGAGAAATTCCCTGCGACTAGTGTAGAATTATCTATTTAATTAAGAGATGAAGATTTTTCGTATTGTGAATGTATCTCATTTATTAGATAGCCTTCACAGTAGCTATTCTTCCCAAGGAAAACCAGTTACAGAAATTCCACTGTAGCTGTTCTAGATGGAACATATCGTGTTTGACACCTCTGGACTTCACAACAGCTAACAAGGGAACTGTAATTGTATCGTTAAGATTTAAAATGTGTCTGTAAAATGAACTGCATTATGTCGTACAGTTTCAGATTTATCGTGACGTCTGTTCTCTTGGTGAAGTCCTGTAATTATATAATCAGTAGACTACGGAAGATCACTATTCACAAAACAGTTGAACAACAGAACAAGTTTTAAGGCCTTACATAACAGCCATGTGGACAGAACGGTACATTCCAGATCACGGTTGGGTCTTCATTTTTTACATGCAAGTGCTTTAACGTCATGCCGACTCAGTTAGGTCTTTTAGTGACGATGGGATAGGAAATGGCTAGGATTGGGAAGGAGGCGGCCGTGGACTTTATTAAGCATTTGCTTGGTGTGGAAATAGGACACTACGCAATACGATCTTCTTGGCGGCTGACGGTGGGGTTCGAACCCACCATCTCTAGAATATAAGCTCGTAACTACGTGATCTGAACCGCGTAACCAACTACAGACGCCTCTCGCCCTCGACGGAGGATCTTGCCTTTCAAGGTAGCTATCAGTATAGTAATAACCAAATTAAATGATTATCCTAGGTTCATTTCGTTGGTAGTCATGATAATCTGTTTAGTTTACCAACAGAAACTAGTCAATAAAGATTACCTCACACGCACTATTACCCTTTTTCCATGGCCTTCCCACTTTGCAGTAACGTCATGATAGGCCTCGTGACGAGCAGACGTAGACGTCACCTTTATAGTTATCAGCTGGCCAAATTGTGAACAGCCAAGGGCCATAATGTAAGGGGGGGAAAAGTAAAATTGTTGGGCTTATGCTCTGTAAAATGAAAGAAACTGCTGGGCCAGGCCATAAAACAATTAGTAAAACTAGTTCATCGTCGTTTCTTGTTGTTATTGTTGTTCATTTTTGTAAGGATTTTGAGAGAGATTGTTCAACTGCTCCTGGTAACTTACCTTTAGAATTTCCTTTTTGTTTATCCGTAAAGATAGCTCAGCTCGTGCTGTTCATAGTGGTTACTCTCTGTGAGGGCATGTGTGTTCGCATCCCATCAACAGTTTTCCCTAAAATAAGTTTACATAGTTCCTTTCAGCTCAAAAATGAATTTATCTTAAACACAGTCACGGGCTCTCCAGTTTTAAGTGAGATGCCTACTACTCAGACGTGAAATGAAATTCGAACCGCAGCCTCTTTAATGAGAAACAAGTGACAGTCTCACTCATTTCCTTACTTTCACTAAGAACACAGATGCTGTTGACTTAGGTGCCCAAACCATCTTTATGAAAGTCCAGCAGTAGACACTTGGCTTTACTCGCAGCGACACATATAGGTCTTATGGCGACGATGGGATAGAAAAGGGCTAGGAGTGGGAAGGAAGCGGCTGTGACATTAAGGTACAGTCCCAGCATTTGCCTTGTGTGAAAATGGGAAACCACGGTAAACCATCTTCAGGACTGCCGACAGTGGGGATCGAACCCATTATCTCCCGAATACTGGATACTGAGCACTCTTCAGTGACTGCAACTATCAAGTTTGGTCCAGCAGTAGACACGCTCCTAAAATTCAAATGATACCGTATATTATAAGCGATCCATTCTTTATCATTCTTTTCATGAAATAATAAATAACGCAGCAGACTGAAGAGTGGGAGAATTAAGACTAACTCTTAAATCTGTAACGTTGGCTTCCTCGGTGCAGCAATTTTATCAGTGAAAATCTTACCCAGATTACAAGACATGAGGTCGTGTAAATATCTTATCTTGAATCAATTTAAAATCTATGCGCAATGCAACTAAGTGAAGGTGTAATTTTAATAGTTCTTGTTTTGAGTATGTTTTTATGTAAACATTTAGATGTATCTTAGTAAATGAACATGCCTGATGAAGATCATTTTAAATAGTAACCCTAGAGGACACTGAAATATGCCTCAATCTAATCTATAAATGAGTATAATTGCTTCCCGTTGTATTGACAGTGGAATTCACGAAAGGACTCTGCTACAACACACTGAAGGAAGTCTGCCGTAAATCAACTGAGTGAATAAGCAGGTTTTGTGTAGAACGCACTCCCCATAAAACCCCATCCTGTAACCGCAGACACCTTGCAAGTGTTCCGGCTCCCGCGATAATAACTAGCCATCTGTCTGGCGGGGCACGTGACTGCTATATCATATCCCCAGCAGATGCGAGGATAATCCCTCCTGTTTCCGTCTTTCGACAATAAGCCCGAAACTGACACCAAGGAGCGATAAATTAGCCTCAAACCTATACCAGCATTCAAAATATTCGTTCGGACATATCTTGCCCATATCACATCACTTTTAATCAAACAGACGGTGTGTAGGCCTATTGTAACCTTTGAAGAAACAACCACTTTATACAGACTCGTTACTTCAATGTTCTGCCTAGACTCGTCCTTTCACGTTTATCACTTTTACGGATATGAGTTTAATATAGCAACGCTTTTATATAGCTTGTAGGAATCAATTTTTCGAACATTAAATATCTACAGTCTATGAACGCAGAAGATTCACTGTGGCGTGATATCATACCCTTACTCTACTAGACTTTCAGAACACCTTAACTTATACCTAACCACCCTAGTTTGGGTAAAATCATATACTGTATAAAGAAAGGTGTGTTTATTATAAAAGTCGAGATTTGACACTTCCTTTTTTTTTTTTTTTTTTTTTTTTTGGAATTTGTTTTACTTCGCACCGACACAGATAAGTCTTACGGCTACATTGGGATAGGAAAGGCCTAGCAACGGGAAGGAAGCGGCCGTGGCCTTAATTTAGGTACAACCCCAGAATTTGCTGGTGTGAACATGGGAAAACCAAGGAAAACCATATTTAGGGTTGCCAACGGTGGGGTTCGAACCCATTATCTCCCGGATGCAAGCTCACAGCTGCGCGCCCCTAACCGCATGATCAACTCGCCCGGTGACACCAATTCTATCCATGATACTTCAAACATATAGAACCTCCAGATATTGAACAATATTCTCGGGTACAAAATATTGTGATTAATGGTGTATCGATGCCCCTCTAGGTAACACCGTGATGAATTTCACGGGAGTTAACACAAGAGTACATTCTATAAAATGTAAGAAAGTGTAACTCAATAAAGTGAAATGCTATCTGAGTGATGCGTTATTAAGACTATATTATTTCCTACAGCCAACGGCAGTAGCCGTGTTGAAACACCGGTTCCCGTGAGATCTCCGAAGTTAAGCAACATTGGGCGTGGTCAGGAGTTGGATGGGTTGCCACGCGCTGTTGGTGGGGGGGGGGGGGTAAGGGAATGGAGGAGCGGAAAGGAACTGGCCACCCTACCGCACGTAAACTCCGGCTCAGGAACACCTCTGCGGAGGTTCGGACCTGCATTCGGGCAGAATAACCCTTACCTATTTCCTACAAACCTAACAAGAACCTATGAAGAGTTTTGACTTTGGAACGTCTTTCAAATTGAAGTTGGAGGTCTCAAACGAAAAAATCGATGAAACGCTTTGCATAAAGCAATTCAAAATATTATTGCCCAAAATGTTTTACATATTCTGAAATGGTTTATATACTCGTATTATTTTAAAGAAGAAGGGTGAATGCATACGTTTGGCGTGTAGATGTTGTGCAGAGGCGAGTGAAGTGTCATTTGACCTGTCTCGACGATAGCGGAAAACACCAGAAAAATTTAAATGTGACCGTAAATAAAGAAAATGTTGGCATACTTCACAAAAATGTCCAAATATAAGACTAAAAAGTGGATAAAGGCCTATATAAAACGCATACATGAGTAAACTAGACTCATTAGTGGATCGAATAAGACCACAAATACATCTTCGGAACGAATGTGGTGGCTATGGGAACGTTTGTTTCTGTTCTGGAGACATGTAAACACTGTTGCAATCAGACATCCAAAGCTGTTCATTAAATTAATTTTAGGCAATAGTGAGAAAAGGGAGATCCTATACAGAAGAAAGGAATAAGAAAGTAAGAGAAAGAATGAAAAAATACTAGTAGAGGGTGAAGGCAGAAAAGGCTATAAAATACCGCAAAGATTGTCAAACGTGGTCAATATACGGCCGAAACGTATGAGAATTACAACAACAATAATAATAATAATAATAATAATAATAATAATAATAATAATAATAATAATAATAATAATAATAATAATAATAATGTCCTCCTCTGTGGTGTAGTGGTTAGAGTGATTAGCTGCCACCCCTGGAGGCTCCGGTTCGATTCTCGGCTCTGCCACGAAATTTGAAAAGTGGTACGAGGGCTGGAACGGGGTCCACTCAGCATCTGGAGGTGAACTGAGTAGAGGTGGGTTCGATTCGCACCTCAGCCATCAGCGAAGTGGTTTTCTGTGGTTTCCCACTTCTCTCCCAGGCAAATGCCGGGATGGTAGGCTACCTAACTTAAAGGCCACAGCCGCTTCCTTCCCTCTTCCTTGTCTATCCCTTCCAATCTTCCCATCCCCCACCAAGGCTCCTGTTCAGCATAGCAGGTGAGGTCGCCTGGGCGAGGTACTAGTCATCCTCCCCAGTTGTATCCCCGACCCAATGTCTCAAGCTCCAGGACACTGCCCTTGAGGCGGTAGAGGTGATATCCCTCGCTGAGTCCGAGGGAAAAACTAACCCTGGAGGGTAAGCAGATTAAGAAATAATAATAATAATAATAATAATAATAATAATAATAATAATAATAATAATAATAATAATAATAATAATAATAATAATAATAATCTTATTACCGATTTTATGTTCCGGTTACGTATTTTACTGTTTCTGAGTCACCTAGATGCCGGAATGTCTTATGTACCAGTAAACATACCAACACGAGACCGGCGTATATGATCATTTTCAAATACGGTACGACCGGACTGAGCGAGGATCTAACCAACCAACTTACGCCAAGAAGGTAAACGCTCTACCGTCTGAGCACAACATCTCAATCGCAAATAATGAGAAGTCTCCAAATCTGGTTGTGACCGTTCGATGTCAATTGAGGTCGATAGTATGTCAGGGTGTTTACATGCGACTCTTACCTGTCGCGGTAAGGGTGCTGGTAATCATAATCACTCTATAAAGAGAAAGAACCATGAGAACGGAAATATCACCCTTCTAAACAACTAGGTACGCTGAGGAACTCTTTCAAATTCTGACGTCTATTACGACCGTAAATGGTTAGGACGAACACAGTTCAATTATAATTATTATTTTTATTATATATTTTTCATCATCATCATCTGTTTACCCTCCAGGTTCGGTTTTTCCCTCGGACTTAGCGAGGGATCCCACCTCTACCGCCTCAAGGGCAGTGTCCTGGAGCTTCAGACACTTGGTCGGGGGATACAACTGGGGAGTATGACCAGTACCTCGCCCAGGCGGCCTCACCTGCTATGCTGAACAGGGGCCTTGTGGAGGGATGGGAAGATTGGAAGGGATAGGCAAGGAAGAGGGAAGGAAGCGGCCGTGGCCTTAAGTTAGGTACCATCCCGGCATTCGCCTGGAGGAGAAGTGGGAAACCACGGAAAACCACTTCCAGGATGGCTGAGGTGGGAATCGAACCCACCTCTACTCAGTTGACCTCCCGAGGCTGAGTGGACCCCGTTCCAGCCCTCATACCACTTTTCAAATTTCGTGGCAGAGCCGGGAATCGAACCCGGGCCTCCGGGGGTGGCAGCTAATCACGCTAACCACTACACCACAGAGGCGGACATTATATATTTTTAATTATTAATATCATTATTATCATTGCCGAGTGAGTGTAGCTACAAGCTTGCATTCGAGAGATGGTAGGCTTGAACCCCGCCGTCGGCAGGCCTGAAGATGGTTTCCGTGATTTTCTATTTTCACATCAGATTATGTAAGGTCATGGCTGCTGCTTGTCAGTCGCAGTCCTTTCCCATCCTTCCGTCGCCGAATTCTTGAGTTGTGTTAATGCGAGGTTAATAATAATAATAATAATAATAATAATAATAATAATAATAATAATAATAATAATAATAATAATAATAATAATAATAATAATAAATTAGAGTGACCTTTACCGTCTATTCTGAGTAGTGCATAGGCATACCTCTCCAAGTTTCTGCCAATCCCTTATTCTTCCATCTAGTTAAGAAGTTTTCTTTGAATTAGATTGTGAAACTATTTCATATTATATTATATTATATTATATTATATTATATTATATTATATTATCAACATCATCATCATCTGTTTACCCTCTAGGTTCGGCTTTTCCCTCGGACTCAGCGAGGGATCCCACCTCTACCACCTCAATGGCGGTGTCCTGGAGCTTCAGACTCTTGGTCGGGGGATACAACTGGGGAGTATGACCAGTACCTCGCCCAGGCGGCCTCACCTGCTATGCTGAACAGGGGCCTTGTGGAGGGATGGGAAGAGATCGGCAAGGAAGAGGGAAGGAAGCGGCCGTGGCCGTAAGTTAGGTACCATCCCGGCATTCGCCTGGAGGAGAAGTGGGAAACCACGGAAAACCACTTCCAGGATGGCTGAGGTGGGAATCGAACCCACCTCTACTCAGTTGACCTCCCGAAGCTGAGTGGACCCCGTTCCAGCCCTCGTACCACTTTTCAAATTTCGTGGCAGAGCCGGGAATCGGACCCGGGCCTCCGGGGGTGGCAGCTAATCACGCTAACCACTACACCACAGAGGCGGACTATATTATATTATATTATATGATATTATATTATATTATATGATATTATATTATATTATATTATATATTATATTCAATGTTTATTTTATTTCCAATAACATTTTCCTGTTTATTTCTGAAAGTGAGTTACATGGCTGTTGATATCGAGATCGTAACTACATGGCCACCAGTTTTATGTGGAAACGGAACTCGAGGAACGTGACTTCTAATTTCATAAATACAACATGCACCTGGCTTGGTTAGAAGGCTGGGGTTGTAGCTCCCTCTACTTGCTCCTTAATTTCCAATATTCCTTGGATGCCCTATTTCTGTATAGTCCTTTAGAATCATGTAACTCGGAATTCCATATGAGTAGATCCGAATGTTTTCAGTTACTTGATATAGGCTATGTGGCGTGGAGCACGGGCTCATCCCGAAGTACGCACGACAGCCGCTCCCACTGTGCACCATCGTCGCGCCGTTCTCCCGCCCGCCGCACCAGCCTGTGGCAAATGAAGCACTTTCAAGAAGGACTTGCTCCTCATTGACCAGATGACTCGGCTTTTAGATGCATTAGCAAGAATTACCAGTGTCCGGAAACTGATAGCAAAAGTTGCAAGTCATTATTCTCTAGCACTCTGCAGTTGAGGAAAACTTCGTTACTGCAGTTACAGCTTGTTCCCTCTGTGGATCAGTGGTAAAGTATCAGTCACCGGATCCCAGGTCTGCAGGTTCAAACACGACGAAGACAGTGGAATTTTGGATGGCGGGAGAAATTCGATTCGGTATTCCACGTCGGATGATGTCGGAATGAAAATGATGCCTGGAGATACAACTCAATCATAGGTCGCCCAGTTAGAGATTTGGTCTCCCTGCCATCTGGTGGCAGAAAACGGATCGTCGAAATTGATAGGCAGGCAGCGTAAATTGCTTCCAAATGCTTGCACATAGTAGATTACGCCATATGCTTATTATTATTATTATTATTATTATTATTATTATTATTATTATTATTATTATTAGGCTACAATCGGGTAGAATTGCAGTTTACAGTTAAGGTTTCCAATTATTAACCTTTAAGGAATTATTCGTTCCTTTTGTGAATCAGTGATAGATTGTCGGCCCCCGGATCCCAAGATTGCAGCAAGGGTAACTGGATATTTGAAGGGCACTACATTTCGTGCGATGAAATGAAATGAAATGGCGTATGGCTTTCAGTGCCGGGAGTGTCCGAGGACATGTTCTGCTCGCCAGATGCAGGTCTTTTGACTTGACTCCCGTAGGCGACCTGCGCGTCGTGATGAGGATGAGATGATGATGAAGATGACACATACACCCAGCCCCTGTGCCAGAGAAATTAAAAAATGATTGTTAAAATTCCAGACTCTGCCGGGAATCGAACCCGGGACCCCTGTGGCCAAACGCCAGCACGCTGACCATTTAGCCATGGAGCCGGACTAGGTGCTGAATCGAACCCAGGACCCTCTGAACCGATTACCACTACGCTGACCACTCATCTAAGGCGCCAGACGTCCATTCACTTGGATCACCAACGGAATATAAGTAGATATGCGATTAAAATCAATTATGGCAAATTTTAAGGACACCATATCTAAATAAAGATATGATCAGCACAGTCGTGTATCAAAATTAGATCCGAGGCCAAAGAAACATCTAGAACGATAAAAGGAAGACAAATTCAGGAAGTCCTGGATACGGACAGGCCTGAAAGTCTATGTTGATTATGACGACGACGATGACGAGAAGATGAAGATGATTATGATGATGAATATAATTATTTCGGCGTAGTTCTAAGGTGCCCCTTACATGTATAAATTGCGAGATTTAGAAATTTTCCCGAATTCTAGGTATGCGTAGTTCGTAGTGACTACCGACCACCACAGAAACAAAAACATTAAATACATCCCTCCATATAGTGCTCATGTCAGGAAGGACACCCGTCATCCCATCGTCGCCATAAGACCTATCTGTGTCGGTGCGACGTAAAGCCCCTAGGAAAAAAAAAGGACACCCGTCCATTAAAAATGAACTTAATCTGACCCTATATGACTGGAGAAAAGGCCAGGCACGGTGAGTGAAATATTTAAAAATGTATTCAATTGGTTCAAGAAAATCGAATTAACGAAAGAAATCGAATAATTCGGATACACTGAGTAGAATTCAACGAAAACTCCGAGCGACGCACTATTTTTTATGCCGTTTCTGTTGGTCCATTTGGGCAATCGTCTTCGGATGCACAGCTGAATTATCATTCAGATTCAGTATATCGAGATCCATGGGAGGCGATGAAGCTTGGTTCGTCTGAATTTCAGTTGTAGGAAAATGCAGTAGGATGCATCCGTCATAATCTGAAATCTCCGGCATTGAACTTCACCTGTTATCCACAAATACTTGGTTCGTCAAACGAATACTCTGCGTGGATATTACAGATGTTTTGTGTCTAAGTACAGCGTCTTTTCCCTTGTTATAATAATATACAATAATATCTTCACTGTGAAACTTTGCCAAAATTGTGTCACCTGTCTAACATTTTTCCTTATTGCAATAACCTTTGAGACACACCAAGATTTCAGAAATGTGACCGGGAGGAGTACTTGAGCAGGCCGGAAGCCAATAACATGAAGTTTTTTTAATTTTAGCGCTCTTAAATATCATTGAATACGCCTGAAACTGAACCCGCTATCTGGAGGACATTGGGACAATGACTAATTGCACAACCGAGGTCAACGAGAGTCAGGCTGTCAAAATGATACTAAATTAGCATGTTTTCAAACCGTGTCTTGCCGGGCTGAGTGGCTCAGACGGTTGAGGCGCTGGCCTTCTGACCCCAACTTGGCAGGTTCGATCCTGGCTCATTTCGGTGGTATTTGAAGGTGCTCAAATACGTCAGCCTCGTGTCGGTAGATTTACTGGCACGTAAAAGAACTCCTGCGGGACTAAATTCCGGCACCTCGGCGTCTCCGAAAACCGTTAAAGAGTAGTTAGTGGGACATAAAGCAAATAGCATTATTATTATTAAACCGTGTCTTCTATCGCACAGGAACCTTCAGGCACACGACAGAAGAAAATATTCATTACTCTCCAGAGAGGCCGGTATTATTACGTAACACTGTTGTACAAATCATTGATATATTCCTTTCTAATGTTGGTGAATCTTCTGTCCTGTATGTTGCTGTTTTTTTTTATGGGTGTAGTATTTTTTGCATGTCTCTTGGCACGGTCAGAGCAAAATGTGGCTTCCACTGAAGTCACATTTATGGGTGTGGCAGTATAGAAGCTGCTGAGTTATGGATGGTGCTGAGTAATGACATTCAGATCATGAATTCAACTTGCAGAAGACATCCAAACGGCCGGTACAAAAAGAGACCCAACATCATTGGTCTAGTCCAGTCCTATTCAAACTGTAACGTGCGCAACCTTAGAGAGACACCGGAGTTTTGCAGAGGAGGCACGAGAACTTTGTAATAGTCCACAAACATATTTTGAGAGTCAACAAGGGCGATTTATAAAGCTGACAGACCAAAAAATCCATAATAATAAATATATGAATGACATTATCTACAAACAAATTACGATTTGTTTAGGAAGAGACATTTTCATCAATAGATTTGACAAGAACCGAACACTCGCAAAGTGGACAATTGTGGCATTGTCCCACACTCCCCACATTGTTAATTATCGGCTATTGAACTTGACAACTTTCGCACGACCAGCACTGGTTTTTTCCTACTTTTTATTTTATCGGTAAAAGATATAGAAACAAAGATTGAAAATCGGGTTGACTATAGATTGATCCAAAATACTCTTTGACATTCGTTCAACACCAGCTAATGACATTAAAAAAATTACGGTATAATATCTGCATGAGTCACACATATTCCCATTACTTGTATACAGTATGTACAAATATCGATAGTAGCTGTATGCGTAACATACATTTTAAGTCAGACTTAATTAAAGCGAGGAGTTACCCGTTCGAGGCAGTAAAGGTGTGCTAGATTCGTCCATAAATATGGAGGTTCGATTCCCTGCCACGAAGTAAAAATAAAAATAGAAACGGGATTTCCACTTCTAGACAGGAAAATAGCCCTGAGGTTCACTCAGCTTACACCAAAAATGAGTAACTGCTCAATTTCTAGAAACAAAGGCAGCCGCCATAGAGTTAATCACTCTATCCCACGTACTGTCCTGGTTACGAATAGTGGAAGCCTTCTTCTTCCAAGGGCCTTCATGGCTTTGCTTTGTTTTGCTTTCTTTCAGTGTTACATGTATCAATTTAATAAGATATTTCACTTTCGATTGGGAGGTGCATGGTAATTTTGGCAGCTGAGGGGAGCCATGGCAGCAAAGTTCGAAAATTCCTGATCTAGTTAATTCCCTCCCATTGCGAAGTCGCGCTATGTTTATTTTGTCAGACTGTATCATTATATACCTATTTGGAGATCCAAACATTCGATTTCTTCCTCAAAGTACCAACAATCAACAGCTGATCGGATATGAAGTGAGAATTTTTTGTTTTGTAATGTAATTTGCAACTAAATGCAGTGTTCTGTATGGCCGCCTTGTTCCATTCCGACGCGGATCTTAACTACAAACAATATGGACGAATGATGACCTCATGTTGATATAAATTTTTGTATAAAGTTATGTGACGGAAGTAACAAAAGTCAAAGCTTTATTTTTGAATTAAATTCACTATTCAGATTGATGAGAAAATGTCAAGTAACCCTCGCGTTAAACAAGCATGTTTTATAATATGATTCCTCATCTTCCATGCCATAATCTTCCACAGTTTAGAAACATACCTCTCACAAACGAGTGATCTTATAATCCTTGTAATACATTATTCAAAACTTGTTCACATAAAGGTAGAATAGCCATTCCCTTCACAGCCTCAACAACACCCAACATCCAATTATGAGTCATCAAAACAAGTGATCATGCATTCAATTCTCCAAGACAGCAAATAGTACTAGGTATTTGTTACTACAGAGCATCACTGTATCATTGTCGCCTTCTCTATAACTTCATACCAATTTATTGTACTATCTGTCAGATACAAATTATTTCCCTATATATATTTGTCTCTAGCTATTAACAGCTTCTAAATGAAAACAATCTCTTTACTTTTGTAAAACCAGACCGTTGAAGTAGTCTTATACAACTCATAGGCCTATATCAGTTTTGTTGAAAATGTATTATGATTTGACTCCGATAATAAATATTTTTTTAAATTCAATAGCCCCAAGTGAGCAACTAAGTATAGTTACATAATAATACCCATGTTCTTTACTTTGCTAATGGTTTAACGTCCCACAAATCCAGACAGGGTTCATGGCGATGATAGAAGAGGAAAAGGCTACGACCAGGACGAAAGCGACCGTGGACTTAACTGAGGTTGAGCCCCAGTCTTTGCCTGGTGTAGAAATGAGAGATTTGGGTGATGTAGCTATCAATTTGCATTCGGGAGTTAGGGGGTTCGAACACCATTGCCGTCAGCTCTGAAGATAGTTTTCCGTGGTTTCCCATTTTTACACTACGCACATGCTGGAGCTGTACCTTAATTAAGGCCACGGTCAATTTCCTCCTATTTCCAGGTCTTTCCTATCCGATCGTCAGCATAAGACCTATCTGTATCGGTGCGACGTAATGCAAATTCTAAAAAAATAGAGAGAGATCACGCCCCAGGGTTGCCCATGGTCGGGTTCGAATCCATCCTGTCTCGAAAGCAAGTTAACTGCATGACGTGAAACGAGCAGCGAGCTCGAACTAATTGGCTTCAGATACAAATTTAAGTGCTCTGAGAAAATTTGAACTCGGCTTCTTTCTCCTCCATTTCTTCCCACAGCCTGGTCTGGTGGGGTAGCACATGTTGACTTTGCCGAGTTTTACAGCCGGATGCCCTTCCTGCTGCCAGCCCTATGTGGAAAGGACGTATTCACTACTGTGCGTTTCTGTGGTAATAGTGTGTTCTTTGTAAATGAAGAGGTGTATGTTAAGTAACTCTAAACATTCAGTCCCAACGCCAGACGAATTAGACTGTAACCACGTGAATCTAAAATCCCCGAGCCGAACGGGAATCGACCCAGGACCTTTTGAAGCAAAGGCCACTATGTTAACCATTCAGCCACATATAGAAACTGAAGAAGTGAATAATGAAAGTAAACATTCCTTGCCACTCAGCTTGATGTAATATTTTATACACCCTAGAATAGTAAAATGCATTGCCATATTACGGTACTGTACGGTTAACCATTTCCCCACAAACTACACAGGTGAGTTCGTATTCATATTGTAGTCCTATGACTCCTGAAACGTTAGTCACATAGAAAGTCTGGTTTGCTATGAAACCAGGAAGTCTCCTCCGTGCGAACCATAGGCCTGAACTCAAATATTTTTTTTCCATTTTCAAAGAAATCTCACTTGAATTTAATTATATTAAAATAATGGCTGGACTTGATCCAATTCCGCAGTGTAAGGGTAGCGTTATCTGCCACTTAATGGGAGGCCCTAATAATTTGGTGAGCGATTTGACCGTGCGGTTAGGGTCACGCAGCTGCCAGCTTGAATTCGGGAGATGGTGGGTTCGAATGCCACCGTCAGCTCTGAAGATGATTTTCCATGGTTTTCGATTTTCATACCAGGAAAATCCCGGGACTGGGCCTTAATTAAGGCCACGATCGCTTTCTTCCCAATCCTAGCTCTTTCACATCCTTGCATCGCAGGAAACCTTCAATGTGTTCGTGTGACGTTAAGCCACTAGCATTAATAACAACAACTTAGTATGGCCATTTCTGGCCTGGTGCAGCCATTGTAAGGAGACCCTGCAACAAAGCTGGACGACACCTGCCCTGTATAGGAAACTGCGTATTATTGTGGTGGAGAAGAGTGTTGTGTATGGCGTGTGAGTTGCAGGAATGGTGGGGACAGCACAGAAAGCCTCTCCCCGAGCCAAGGGAATTAACCATTTAATGTTAAAATCTCCAACCCGACCCGGTATTGAAGCTGGAGCACTCTGAACCAAAGAGCACTACGCTGACCATTCAGCCAAGGGGCTGGACATCGGAGGCCCTGACTCATGCAATGATTTCAGTCATTGGATTGAGCGCTGGAATCGAGTTCCCTCAGTATCATAAGATAACTCAGAAGCTGCCTTAGTCTTGACAGCCAAGCAATACGACTGATATTACAATGAACATGTGACACTGCAATAGCTGCATGCCACCTGGTTGGGCACCACTCGTCTAGGAAGGGCAAGGTCCATAATAGTAGTATATGCCAAGGGGTGGGTGGGTTGGTGGGTTGGTTGGTTGGTTGGTTAGATACGTACTCTTCATGCATGCTTGTTTAAATTATATTCTTTCTTATTTTGCTAGCAAATTACAACATTATACTTCACAGTCTTCAGCATGTAGCCCCCACAATTCTACTTTCGATTCCATTTCAACTGATGCCCGATCTACTCGTTCCACTGCTGCTGTTCTCCCACGGTACACACCTGTCCTCAGATTATCCATTCTGTGACTTAGGTCCGGTATTATAATAGAGGTTTAAACTGTTGGTTCAGTTTAAACTTCGGTTTATCTGTTAGTCGTGTATTATAAAACTTAAGTTTAATTAGAGATTAATTTTACTGCCACTCATCTACCGTTTAAACTGAAGTTTAAGAATATATAACCTTACAACCTGGCAGAACGAATAAATCTCGAAGATACTTTTGAGATGTTTGAAGAAATACTGAGCGATGACGAAGAAGTGGTTCAAATTACTGAACGACCACGGGCACTAAGAGTTTTCCGAGCAAGGGGTCGTCACTTTTAAATATGGAATGAAAAATAATTTTTAAATAGGTTTAGGCTTACAAACCCTATTTCAGCAAATTTGTGCTAGAATAAAAGATGCAACGAAAAGGTAAGAATGTAAAAATGTTTTGAACTGTTTGAATGTCAAAAGTGTAAATTTTATTAAATATAGTAACTCCCTTCTATTTCAGAAATCATGCTGTAGACCCCGTCAGTCAGCTACTAATAGCATTGCGGTTTTATGCCTCCCGTAGTATGTTTATTAAAATGGGAGATTTCGGAGGAATTCATGAGGCCACTATTCCACGGACTATATAAATATTTCTGTACTAATTGCACAATCAAGTCTATTTCCTTACAAGTAAAATTCGCACGTTTATTGCTTTATCCGCCATTTTACCTACAAGAAGTAAACAAAACGTTATCGATAGTCATCTTTTCTTGCAAGTCACAGCAAAACATTACCGACAGTCATCTTTTCTCGCAAGTCACAGCTACCAAGATCGTACATTTCCTTCTTCAGCTCAGTTTTACTTAGGCCTGTCATTATAAGACTCAACATCGGTTTAAACTCAAGTTACAGTTTAACTCAATCTTTAGTTTAAACCCTCATTATAATACCGGCCCTTACTTACCTTCTCTAATTGTTAGGTTTACTTTGAAACATTCTTTCTCCTGGTATTCGCATCAAATGCCCCAACCATTCCAATCTCCGAACTTCAATTGTGGTAGTAATAATAGCAGAGTATTTTTTAAAAGAAGGAAAGTATACATATATCAGTGTCTATTCCGTTATATAATACAACTGTAAAGCTTTTCTGTCTGTCGAAACACTAATTGTAACACATATAACACTAACCTTCTTAGTCCTCCAGGCATGTTTTAGTGTTAAAATTAGTGTTTCGAGAGACTGAAAAGTTTTAAAGTTGTAACAGAGTTGTTTTTGCTGCGTGATTCTGGATTCTAGTCCTCCATTCATCATTGACTGGAATAACTCTACATATTTATACAAATATTTAGGTCCAGTGACCAATCCGGTACGGTATATGAATATCAGGAAGGACAGCTGTCTACCGCCACAATTTTATGATTCTCGTTTTATTGCTAAAATTGTATCTCATCTACGTGCAGTTTGTTTATAAATTCATCAGAATAGCGCACTGAAAGCTTCAATAATACATCTAACCACAGGCCATACAAGAGGACGTAACTGTGTTATAGAGATGAACCAGCCCGGCTCCGTGGCTGAATGATCAGTATAGTCGCCTTCGGTTCAGAGTGCCACGAGTTCGATTCCCGATCGGGTCGGGGATGGTTATTTCCCCTGGCTCTGGGAGTGGGTTTTTTGTACTGTCCCCAACATACATCCTACAAACACATGCATTTCCCATACATGGCAGGTGCTGCCTTACAAGAGCTGTACAAGGCGAGCCGAACATGTCCGCCAGCACTAAATGATATGATGAAGCAGGCAGCCAACATTTTAGGTGATTGCACCCCAGAGAGTCTAAATGCGAAACTAAAACAGGTCTTACGATTACCAAAAATGGTGCCAGTTGCAAACGCATGGAAACGATGCCTTCCCTGCAAACAGATGGCTACAGACCAGGGAAGGTTTAAGTTATTCAGAATGGCGTAACGCCTTAACATCACAGGCAAGCGTAGCTCCAGTGAGGGCTCTCCATGGCAGAACTCAAGACGGCAACCGCTGTAGACACTGTAGCGAGAACGAAACTTTAGCAAACGTCCTTGGCACCAGTCCATATGGAGAACTTCAAAGAAATACATGACACTATGGCATAAGAACAAGGATAGTGACTTGGCAGAAAACAATTGTGAAGTTCACGAAGAAGTCCACTGTGTAGTTAAAATGGTAGCACACGGAGAGTGGACATAACTGCCATCCATAAAATACAGGTCATCATTGATCCCACAGGGAGATTCCCAACAGGTTACAGCAGTCGATAAAGAAGAGAAACAAATATACGAACCAAGTGCAGACTTCTTCAAAACCGCATGCATTTTAATGTGTGTCACAGTCATAGCATTGCTAGTGGGGTCGCAGGGAATGCAAATTGTCCGGGTTATTGGGTTCGCGTTCCCTTGTCGTATATTTATTTTAAGAGCTTAACATTGCCAACTCGTAACATTAATGAACGATGTTAGAAGAACGTGTCTACTAATTTCTACGTAAACCTGCGTGTTAATTCTCTTGTGAGAAGCAGCATGAAACACGACTAACGAGTAAAGTCGTATAAAATTATGTATTTTATTACTTCGTCAAAGCATTCTAAGATCTAAGAAACTGGACCACTGCCATAGTTTGCCTAATTAGACCAATCGGTTTACGAAGCCATTTCTTACAGTAAAACAGGCATGACATTCTAGAGACCTGATAGCCGAATTACATTTTCACTGGCTTCTCACTAAACTAGCCGCGTTTCGAATCCTAGTCAGTGCATGAGAGATTTTTAAATGTGAAGTCTCGTTCCTGTGATTATAATTCGACACAGAACTGTAGATTCCCTTGATATTATCAAGATGTCAAGAGTCGTCTGAAACAAATCAATCAAAATCAATCAATCAATCAATCAATCAATACTGATCTGCATTTAGGGCAGTCACCCAGGTGGCAGATTCCCTATCTGTTGTTTTCCTAGCTTTTTCCTAAATGATATCAAAGAAATTGGAAATTTATTGAACGTCTCCCTTGGTAAGTTATTCCAATCCCTAACTCCCCTTCCTATAAATGAATATTTGCCCCAGTTTGTCCTCTTGAATTCCAACTTTATCTTCATATTGTGATCTTTCCTACTTTTGTAAACGCCATTCAAACTTATCCGTCTACTAATGTCATTCCACGCCATCTCTCCGCTGACAGCTCGGAACATACCACTTAGTCGAGCAGCTCTCCTTCTTTCTCTCAATTCTTCCCAGCCCAAACTTTGCAACATTTTTGTAACGCTACTCTTTTGTCAGAAATCGCCCAGAACAAATCGAGCTGCTTTTCTTTGGATTTTTTCCAGTTCTTGAATCAGGTAATCCTGGTGAGGGTCCCATACACTGGAACCATACTCTAATTGGGGTCTTACCAGAGACTTATATGCCCTCTCCTTTACATCCTTACTACAATCCCTAAACACCCTCATAACCATGTGCAGAGATCTGTACCCTTTATTTACAATCCCATTTATGTGATTTCTCCAATGAAAATCTTTCCTTATATTAACACCTAGATACTTACAATGATCCCCAAAAGGAACTTTCACCCCATAAACGCAGTAATTAAAACTGAGAGGACTTTTCCTATTTGTGAAACTCACAACCTGACTTTTAACCCCGTTTATCAGCATACCATTGCTTGCTGTCCATCTCATAACATTTTCGAGGTCACGTTGCAGTTGCTCACAATCTTGTAACTTATTTATTACTCTACAGAGAATAACATCATCCGTAAAAAGCCTTACCTCCGATTCCACTCCTTTACTCATCTCATTTATATATATAAGAAAACATAAAGCTCTGATAATACTGCCTTGAGGAATTCCCCTCTTAATTATTACAGGGTCATATAAAGCTTCACCTACTCTAATTCTCTGAGATCTATTTTCTAGAAATATAGCAACCCATTCAGTCACTCTTTTGTCTAGTCCAATTGCACTCATTTTTGCCAGTAGCCTCCCATGATCAACCCTATCAAATGCTTTAGACAGGTCAATCGCGATACAGTCCATAACTTGATTATAGGCTAATCACATTTGCTTAATACTGCAAAACTCTTTGTATATGTTTTCGAAGTGCCTTCCCTTTAGTTCCAGCAAATTAATATCTTAAAGCGATCAATAATTTTAAGGACATCAGATGCATAACATTCGTTATGTGTCTATTCCTACCATGTTTTCCTCTTTTTATGTCTTTCTTTTCCTTCCCTTCTTCGTAGTTTTACCTTATTAAGTTCAGTTTCACTTTCGGATTGTCCTTTATAGGTAATGGCTCATACGATCAAATAAGGGCAGAAAAGAGGAAGACCGAGAGAGTGGTTGCGGGGTTTGGATCACGTAGCTGTCAACTTGCATTCGAAAGACACTGGGTTCGTACTCCACTGTCGGTAGCCCTGCTTATCGTTTTCTGTAGTTTCCGATTTTTACAGCCAGTCAATCAAGGAGAAGGTCGATTTCCCACTCCTAGCCGTTTTCTGCTCTATCGTCGCTATAAAACTTATCTGTGTCGGTGCGACGTAAGGCAAACTGTAAAATAAAACAATTGGCAAAGAAAGTAAAGAAAACATTGATAATTTTTCAAGAAGTGAGCCCATTTTAGGGTGCATTTAACGACTCTAGTGAGCTACCTTTATTGAAGTTCACGCAATAACAATATGGATGTAGTTAAGTGAGGTACTGTGCCGCAGGCTTTTCGTGGAAACGTCACCCGGTGCAAGTATGCCTTCGGGTGAAATGACAAACAAGTTAGAGGGTCAATTCAATACCAGTTCATATAAAGTGGCTAAGGTGGCCAGACTTATCAGGTAAAAATAAGGGACATTAGCGTTCAATTAGCCTTACACAAAAGTTAATTAACAAACAAACAAATTAAAACTGTAAAACTTACTTGGGTTTTCGCCCAATGTCCTAAAAATTCAAAACCAGATTTATCATATCTAAATAAAGACTTAAGCTTTTATTGGGTTTCAGCTTCCCAATAAGCAACATCTAAATGTACAGCATTCGGAAAATGAAAACTAACCGAAACAGACACATTCATTTTATATAATAAAAATGAAGAATAATATTGTGTGATTTCATTTTTGCAAATATTGACGGTGCAAGTATCTCAAAATCTTATTTAAACAATCACCTATTTTCATTGTTCCAAAAATGCACTACTAATAAATGTTCAAGGTTACGTGGCAGGTCATTCATATCATCTCACCTCATAGTCACAGTGACGCGCGTTATTATCATCATCATCATCATCTGTTTACCCTCCAGGTTCGGCTTTTCCCTCGGACTCAGCGAGGGATCCCCCCTCTACCGCCTCAAGGGCAGTGTCCTGGAGCTTCAGACCTTTGGTCGGGGATACAACTGGGGAGAATGACCAGTACCTCGCCCAGGCGGCCTCACCTGCTGTGCTGAACAGGGGCCTTGTGGAGGGATGGGAAGATCGGATGGGATAGGCAAGGAAGAGGGAAGGAAGCGGCCGTGGCCGTAAGTTAGGTACCATCCCGGCATTCGCCTGGAAGAGAAGTGGGAAACCACGGAAAACCACTTCCAGGATGGCTGAGGTGGGAATCGAACCCACCTCTACTCAGTTGACCTCCCGAGGCTGAGTGGACCCCGTTCCAGCCCTCGTACCACTTTTCAAATTTCGTGGCAGAGCCGGGAATCGAACCCGGACCTCCGGGGGTGGCAGCTAATCACGCTAACCACTACACCACAGAGGCGGACGTGGCCAGACTTATCAGATAGAAATAAGGGACATTAGCGTTCAATTAGCCTTACACAAAAGTTCATTAACAAACAAACAAATTAAAACTGTAAAACTTACTTGGGTTTTCGCCCAATGTCCTAAAAATTCAAAACCAGATTTATCATATCTAAATAAAGACTTAAGCTTTTATTGGGTTTCAGCTTCCCAATAAGCAACATCTAAATGTACAGCATTCGGAAAATGAAAACTAACCGAAACAGACACATTCATTTTATATAATAAAAATGAAGAATAATATTGTGTGATTTCATTTTTGCAAATATTGACGGTGCAAGTATCTCAAAATCTTATTTAAACAATCACCTATTTTCATTGTTCCAAAAATGCACTACTAATAAATGTTCAAGGTTACGTGGCAGGTCATTCATATCATCTCACCTCATAGTCACTGTGACGCGCGTTATTATACGAAACAATAATATTCTTTCTCAGCGTAGGCTTCAAGGATATAAATAAAGACGTGTTTCACGATCACTTTTTTCTTAGAATTTTAAGTAAAATATAAGTTTTATTTAGTCTTTTGCATCCCGTGGAAACTTATTACGGACTCAGATATGATTGACCCTTAAAATACGGGACGTCTGGCAAGCCTGAAAGTGGCCGATGAAAACAAAGCCTGCAGTAAGAGAAGAATGGCATCGCAGTGAACAATTGTCACATCAATAAGAATATAAAATGAAATGAATAAAATCCGATTATCTGAATTTTATATTTACGGTAATTATGTTACTGATGTTCTCTGTTGCGAAACGACACATCTGGCTGGTCACCAAACGACTCGGGTGGCTAATTGTATTGACCGAGCATATGTTTCAATACATTCGGGAATTATCAAAATTTTGTACACGATATAACTCCTGCCATATTGTCCCAAGTAACCGCAGTTTTACCATTACGTCGCGAGTAAGATTCATTGTACAATGAAACGCACGTCATAGGTCGGAATTTGCATTCAAAACACGATATGAAACAAATAAAGAAATTCTCACATTTTCAACCTTGCATTACTTGCAGAACCGTTGTGATACCATCATCGCCGGGCTGAGTGGCTCAGACGGTTGAGGCGCTGGCCTTCTGACCCCAACGTTGCAGGTTCGATCCTGGCTCAGTCCGGTGATATTTGAAGGTGCTCATATACGCCAGCCTCGTGTCGGTAGATTTACTGGCACGTAAAAGAACTCCTGCGGGACTAAATTCTGGCACCTCGGCGTCTCCGAAAACCGTAAAAGAGTAGTTAGTGGGACGTAAAAGAAATACCATCATCTTGAGCTTAGGGCCACAATTGATAGACGGTCATTTTCAATTTTTCAAAAATATTGTAACAAATTTTTAATGTTCACAACCACTTATTCATAAACTGAACTACCACTTTCTTGTCGATCATCCCATTCAAGTATCGTGAAATTTGGACTATGTTTTAATCCTGTTTATAATGTTATACCATACAGTTCTATTTCCCACCATTCTAATGCACAGTTGTTAAAGAAACATTTGCAATGAGTTAAATTTGGTCGATATATCTTGCTGGAGGTCTTCCACGGTCTTTCGACCCTCCATCCCTTGCAGGATAAGTTAATCAAATCCGACCTTCCTAACAGTGTACCCCAAATATCTCACAATTATTTGCTTCACTGTGAAATTCAGGCGCATTTTGATCAGCGGCTCATGGAGTATCGTCTGACTGGTTCTAGCCTAGATAAATAATAGTTTCATATTTTCGAAACGGTTTGACATCCCATTTCATTGCTTACCTGTTCAACTTTGCGAAGGAGGCTGAGCATTTCAACTACTATTAATGTGGTGTCATCAGCATACCATAGGTTGTTATCTCCCTGTGGGTGGGGGTGGTAGAATAACCCCTAACGGTATCCCCATCATGTCGTAAGAGGCGACTTAATGGGCCCCAGGGGCTCTCAATTTGGGAGCGTGGGATGGCGACCAGGGGGCCCTTAGCTGGGTCCTGGCATTGCTTCCACTTACTTCTGCCAGGCTCCTTACTTTCATCTATCCTGTCCAATCCCTCTTGGTCAGTTCTTGTTATTTTCCGACCCCGACGCTATCAAATCGTTCGAGGGCCCTTCGCAGCCCTTGTCTTTCTTTTGCTGATATCTTCATTTTTCGAAGTGTCGGACTATTTACATTTTTTCTCTCTGATTAGGGTTATGTAAAGGATTGTTGCCTAGTTATACTTCCCTTTAAACAATAATCACCACCACTACTACCACAGGTTATTAATAATTTGTCTACCTGTTACTTATATTCGCTATAGTGTCACTCGTATTTGTTAGCCTGTTTATTTGTAAACGAAAATAAATCAGAATCACTCGATGCGTTCACTCGCTACGAAGTGTACTGAGTGCGCGTAATCGAGCGCTCAAAGTACACTGCCTCCGCGAAAAGAGGTTGCATAATCACGCTAAATTTATAATTTTGCCATTTAGCTGAGGCCCTGAATTACATAGTTATATCGGAAAACAGATTGGGAGGTTGTAGCGTCAATACTACACAACTCATCACTTTTAATATTAAGCTCAGTTTGGATTTGTAAAAAAAAAAAAGATCAGAAATTAAGAAAGATGGAACACTAAGATGTTTCTAAATACGACATTGCATCAGACGGCGGAATGTCCATCTAGCAATATTCTGTAAACAGCTAAGTGTTTGCCTGAACAAGAGGATCTGTTACTCACAACTTTGCTGTTCACGCGCTTACTCCAGCGAAATACAGAATCATCTTGTCCCTAAATGCTGCTTATATACACAAAATCCATACACACATCCTCACACACATAGGAAATAGCTCACACTTTCAGAGAAGAGTTGGCATAGGACCTTAGCCATTAAGAAACATACTACTGTGAAGTATTTTCTAATTCATGATCACCTTTATGATCGTTAATAGGAAATTAGCTGTTGCGTCCATAAGAACATTTCATCTCGCTGTTTGCCCAGTATCGGGAGATATCTCGGTTTGGACTCTGCATTGATGACCAAGGCTATAATAATAATAATAATAATAATAATAATAATAATAATAATAATAATAATAATAATAATAATAATAATAATAATAGACTCTCCGTTAACTAATTTTATTGGGGCCAGCTCGTGTGTGAATTTGACCCAGTGTTACAGCGGGATGACCTTCCTAATACCAATCCTGTGTGGAGGGATGTATTCACTATCGCGTGTTTCTACGGTGGTTAGTCGTATGATCAACTGTGTGTAGATGAGATGTTTAGTGAGACTAACAAAACACTCAGTCCCTGAGCCAGAGAAATTACCCATAAAAGTTTAAAATCTTCAGCCCGGCCGGGAATCGAACCCTGGCCCCTCTGAACCGAAACCAGTACATTGACCATTCAGCCAAGGAGCCGGATTATTATTATTATTATTATTATTATTATTATTATTATTATTTATTTATTTATTTATTTATTTATTTATTTAGTTGAGTATCTCAGAGGGTAGAGTGCTGGCTTTCTGGCGCCAAGTTGGTGGATTTGAGTCCAGTTCGATCCGGTAGAATTTTAAGGTTTCCAAATAGGCCAGCCTCGTTTTGGTAAATTTGCAGATACGTGGAAGAAAGCTTTCAGGAAAAATTCCGTCATCTCGGCGTCTCTGAAGTTCGTAAATGTAGTTAGTGGGACCTAAAATCAATATAATAATAATAATAATAATAATAATAATAATAATAATAATAATAATAATAATAATAATAATAATAATAATAATACCGTTTAACTATTTGCGTCTTCAAAGAACTTCAAACTGGGTAGGATGCGACCGTGTAACAGAGCTACACACCCCCCTATTATACCTTTATGAAATAAGATGTTGGAGGAATGTATTACACCACGCACAGTGCATCTGGCCCAGTTTTTAACTTGTAAATTTATTGTTCGAGGTTTCCAGAAAGTGATTTCAGACACGAGATGCAGCGGGAATGTTGCGGCTCATTTCACGGCGTTCCCTAGCGTCTCAAGGGGAGCTTCTCCCCGCCGTTACGCTTGGTAACCTCTCCCCCTTTTCCACGATATGGTCTTACGATTACCTGTTATCTGAACTATCATACCCACGTGTTTTCAGCTAAGCTTCAATGTACTCCTAACTGCAGGACACATTTCACTTTTTCATTTACCTAATTCCTTATCCTGTACTTAACGGAAACAATCACAGTATACTTGCAAAAAAAAAGAAAAAAAAAGAGCAGTATATTCAGCTGACAGGCTTGTGTAATCACACTTATCGTGTAACAAAATATTCACCTATCTAATGTGATTTTCTATCGTACAATCACCGGGTTTAAAATCCTCTCCTTGAGAAAGTGAAAATTAAAAACAATGCTTAAGCAGAAATGTATTACGAGTATCTATATTTCTCTAAATCAACGACTGATTTTTAAATGAATTTGCCTTCGTTGCTTTTACTAATTGTTTTATAACATTTGTGAAAATTTGAATATAATCAGTTTAGTAATTTATAAGATAAAGCAATAGCAATGCTAGAAATTGAGATCAAAGTAATTCAACACGAAAAGTCACGAAATGATGCTCAATTTCAAACCAAATACCGAATTCTCGGCGGCAATGACAATGCTATCAACGTAAATATTGAAGTTTACTCTACAAAGTAGCCTCCGTGGTTCAGGCGGAAACGCGCCGGCCTCTCATCGCTGAGTTCCATGGTTCAAATCCCGGTCACTTCATGTGAGATTTGTACTGGACAAAGCGGAGGCGGGACAGTTTTTTCCCCGGGTATTCCGGTTTTCTCTGTCATCTTTCATTCCAGCAACACTCTCCACCATCATTTCATTTCATCTGGCCTCGGCAGCCGGCACAATTCCTATTCTCACCGCAAGTGGGAGCTTCATTCATCCCTGAACCCGGTCAGTGACTGAAAAACAGGTTGTAGGTTTTCACTCTACAAAGTGACATAAATAACAGACGGTTTAGAGAATTATGAGACATGATTATAAACATTTTGAAGGTGTAGTGATGGATATTTCGAGCAGGATGGAGTTACATCCCATGCCATCATGGACGAAATTCAGTTATTTTTTCGATGATTGCTTCATTTCAAAAGGACTTTAAACTCTCCGCTCGCCCGATGTCACGTCGCTTGATTACTTCTTATAGTGATATCTTAAAGGAAAACAAACCGCGAACCATAACCGCCTTGAAAACAAACTTCATCGAATAAATTCAGGCGGTGACAGTGGACGTACTGGTAAAGACTTTCCAGAATTCGACACACCGTGTTCAATCTTGTCTGGAAGCAAATGATGGCCACTTCCAGCATACGTTACAAAATGGGGAGAGTTCTGTTCAAATTTCGCTCCATTGTTTTCATTTTTATTGAAAATGTGCAGGATAGCGAGTGGAACAGTCTGTACTTAATAACATAGCTTAGTATTGCTACTCAAATGAAAATCCACAGCCTGTTTCCAGTCATTCGAACGGGTCAGGGATGGAATGAACGAAGCCCCCATCTAGCGGTGAGGATAGGAATTGTACCGGCTGTCGAAGCCTGTTCACTCCTCTGGGGGCAATGATTAAGGAATGTCAAATGAAATGAAATGATATGATATTGGAAAGTGTTGCTGGAATGGAATATGACAGGGAAAACCAAAGTACCCGGAGAAAAACCAGTCCCGCCTCCGCTTTGTCCAGCCCAAATCTCGCATGGTGTAACCGGGATTTGAACCACGGAACCCAGCGGTGAGAGGCCGGCGCGCTGCCGCCTGAGCCACGGAGGCATTGCTACTCAAATATTTATAGTTAATTTTCAAGAAATATGTAATTTCTATCAACTACGTAGTCATTACGACCTCGACCACATAGTAGAAAAGAAAACAACTAAACTACTACGGTAATCATGCTCTCCAGGTAATCTCAGTTATTTCTAGGGTTGAAAGAGTCACCATGCCTCAATTTCAGTTTTGGTCCAGGTCTTCATTAATTCTACCCAGCGAAGGTAGAAATTTATCGCATTTCCCGTAACTGTTGGAACTTAATGAATTAAAATATAATTTCATGTACTTGAAGATTTCTTCATGAGATATGCATTGCCAGCGCACCTCTGGAACACTGCCATACATGAGGATGTCCATGTTTCCCATGTATACCTAGGCCAATATAGTACCAGTAATCTACTCAATTTATAACGACTGTAACATTCCTTTACAGTATTGTACGTTATTGCATCTGACTCTAACAAATATTCACTCTAATCCAACATGATTGTCATGTAAACGTTACGCTAAAATATAAGTAATCACTGGAACACGTAATTCCGGCCAATAGCAAATATAAGTTTTTAATGCTATGAATAAAACCCTTATCTTACTATTTACAGCTTCATTCTATAGAAACTAGCTAGTATATGGAGCATAATTAAATGTATTCGATAATAATGAAATCACTTTCATCACACATGCATAGGTTCCATATTAAAATATCCAGTGAAAAAAATGATCTTTGTACATACTTCCATTATCGTTCAGTCTTCAAATTACAGAAAAATCCTTAATAATTTTATTTAATAACAATATAATAACAACAATAATAATATTGGTTTTATGTGCTACAAACTACTTTTACAGCTTTGGAGACACTCAGGTGCTGAGTGTTGTCCCGCAGGAGTTCTTTTACATACAGTAAATCTACCGAGACAAGGCTGGCGTATTGCAGCACCTTCAAATACCACCAAACTGGGCCGTAATCAAACTTGCCAACTTGAGTTCAGAAGGCCAGCGCTCTACCGTCTGAGCTATCAGCCAGGCCCTTATTTATTATGATTATTCTCTTCTTCTTTTCGTTTCAGCCATCTATGGGCTGCGATTGCGCAAGTTCCATTGCTTTCTCAAGTTTTTTCTCCTTCCACTTTCTCCAGTATCCCTTCATCCGTTGGCTTGCTCGTGTTCGTTCTTCTGCCGAGAATACTCTATTCTTCCTCGTTTTCTCATCAGCTAGGTCCTTCACCTCCGCAACTCTCTGCCCGAAGATTTTTCTGTTTGTTATATCTGCTGCCGTGATGCATCATTTTTCTAAATCTCGGTAGACTTCTTTTACCCATAGGACTTATGTCTTCCTGTTCTCCTGGAAGGTGAGGATCCTGTTTGCGAGTCTCTCTGATCCTATCCTTTTAATATGTCCGTAGAACGTCAACCTCTTCTTTTTCATTGTGATGGTGATGTTTTCAAATTGTTGGTATAGTTCTTGGTTTTGTCTCATGCGAAACGTAAACTTGTCTGATGATTTTCTGGGTCCAAGAATCTTTCTAAAGAAACCCCTTTCTTTCTTTCTTTTCCAAATCTGAGAGTCTCTTCGTGGCTATTGTCTCAGCTGCGTATAAACATTCAGGTTTGACTATCGTGCTGAATTTGGCCTGGTAGGAGAGTGAGATTTGTAGGTGTTTTGACATAATCTAAACGCAGTTTCCATCTTTATGATGATGACGATGATGATGATGATGATTATTATTATTATTATTATTATTATTATCATCATCATCATTATAAATGAGCTTATTAAATTCTATAAGACAGTACTTAAAACACGATATCCAATAACAAACGACCTTAACCAAAACCATTCGTTAATAAGCATTAATAAGTATTAACAAGCATAATACCTGATGAAACTGAATAATAATAATAATAATAATAATAATAATAATAATAATTCGTTGCGTAATACCTCATACTATATTGCACTAAACTTCAAGAATGTAGTAGTCTTTATGCCTTTCCAGGAACTTTTCAATCTGGTGAATGAACAGAGTTACTACGTTATCGCCTTAACCCTTGTGTTGGAATAATTTTTCATCCTGTACACTTTTTAAATACGAAACTTACAAGGGGCTGATGAATTAAAAGAGTAATTCTCCATGAAACGTTACAACCAGTTGTTGGAGTGTCTGGTGAGTTTATTAATTTGGTGCCCTCTATGGTACAAAGAGTAAATAATTCCCTAACCAAGCATGGGAGCCTTTCCTCTGTTTTATAAGCACACATAATTTGAAATGTGTGAACGAGAACTTGAAACTGTAGTGTCACTGTTGTTACCGCGAGTCATCATGAAGTGGCAAGATCTACCAGCCTCATGGGTGTGAACTACTATCTGTAAACATCTCCAGTGATACATTGTACCACTTGTCTCGTCTTCCTCAAGATCTTCTCCACCCTTGCTCCAAGACTGCTCTGTGAATATACTTGAGAGGAAACATAAGGAACTGTAGCCTACGGATATTATTCTATTACGTGTCCTATCTCAGTCCCGAATTGTTGATGATTTTTAGAGTGTACAAGAATGTCATCCAATAATAACAGGCCGTGATAAAAGGAAACGGGATAGTTTAAAGAACAGAAACCAATCCTCTACCACGAAATTTTCAGACATTCAACACAATTGACTTTACGTTGCACCGATGCAGGTAGGTGTTATGATGACCATGGAATAGGAAAGGGCTAGGAGTGGGAAGGAAGTGGCAGTGGCTTTAATTAAGGTTACAGCCCCAGCATTCACCTGGTGTGAAAATGGGAAACCACGGGAAACAATATTCAGGGCTGCCAACAGTGGCCTTCGAACACACTATCTCCCGAATGCAAGCTCACAGCCGCGCGCCCCTAACCACACGGCTAACTCGCTCTATTTTCAGACATTCAAATAGCGCAAATGACGTAGCCCGTTTTAAACGAGGTATGCGGAATACATGCCTCGAATCGACCCCCTACAACGCCCTAAATTACAGTTACGTTGTGAAATCGACTTTTGACTTGAATAGGTCTATTCTTTCGGTTTGAG
The DNA here is from genome assembly GCF_040414725.1 of Anabrus simplex. Classification (NCBI taxonomy): domain Eukaryota; kingdom Metazoa; phylum Arthropoda; class Insecta; order Orthoptera; family Tettigoniidae; genus Anabrus; species Anabrus simplex. The sequence goes on from NC_090265.1 coordinate 450,770,696, forward strand.
GTATGGGTGGCAGTATGAAAACGGTACGCCGTGGTCAACGCTAATATCTCAGGAACTATAATAAAAATCTTCGGGGCTATTCTGCCGTGGTCCACTCCTCTCATTGTTTTCAGATGTTTCGACTACTGCTGCGGTAGTCATCTTCTGTGGCATCGTCTAGGTACTCTCTCCTATATCCCGCTGGTGACTGGCAGAGAGTACGTAGACGACGCCACAGAAGATGACTATCGCAACAGTAGTCGAAACGTCTGGAAAAAATGAGAGGAGTAGACCACGGCAGAATAGCCCAGGAGATTTTTATTATATTGACTCCGGCCGTGAAAGCCTTCATACTTTGATCTGAGAAACTGTAAAACCCACAGGTAAGTGGCTTAATCCATAATGTAGAGTATATAATTATGCACGATGTAACATAATCACATCTGCTGATGACGTCATCAGAGCGCAGCGAGAGTAAACAAAATTGTGTCTGTTGCAGCGTCGTTTCGTTTTAGTATCGGACATAACTGCGGACTGAGTGGATGCATTTCGAAGATCAAGATGTCATTTGAAAGGGAATAAAGAGATCTTTAAGACGCAATATATTACTGTACAGTGTCCGACTCGTTGGCTGAATGGTCAGCGTACCGGCCTTCGCTTCAGAGGGTCCCGGGTTCTATTCCCGGCCGGGTCGGGGATTTTAACCTTCATTGGTTAATTCCAATGGCCCGGGGGCTGGGTGTTTGTACTGTCTCCAACATCCCTGCAACTCACACACCACACATAACACTATCCTCCACCACAATAACACGCAGTTACCTACACATGGCAGATGCCGCCCACCCTCATCGGAGGGTCTGCCTTACAAGGGCTGCACTCGGCTAGAAATAGCCACACGAAATTATTATTACTGTACAGTGACGTTCGAGACAAGTGAATAGCACATGTGTAAATTAAGATATGGCGTTAGAATTTCAAACTGTCGAAGATTGTCGCTCAAAAAGCCAAGATTAAATTGATTAAAGGGCATTACATTGATAGAGGACATAGGGAAGAATCTACTGGTGTATCTAAATGTAATACCGTACGTTGTAGAGAGTATAGGGCACGTCTCAAAGTCGAGCCTCTGAAAGAATATGCCGTAAGCGAATGCAATTTTACGGGTCTGTTGTACTTGATATCAGCATTAAAAAGGATCGATAAAAACAGGACTAATGTCGCAATGCGATTCATGTGATAAAAGTATAAAAGTAATGCACAATGCTGTAGAGAGCACAGGATAATTTTAAAAACCAAGAGTTAGTGAACGCGGAAACACGTTCGGAGTCAACTAAGACGCCCCTGGGTCAAAGGCACTCATGGATACTGACGATAATTACATACGCTTTGTAATTAGTTGTAAGCCAGTATCTGAATAAACGAATCTCGAAACAAATCGTAATATTTTATTCCACCAGACCACATAGGCGTGCTGCCTTTGCTGACGAGACCTAGTGTTTACAATTCACTGTGACTTCTGGTATGGGCTAGAACACATTTGTTACTTTCACGGACATGTCACTACCTCATCCTTGGCTTTGACAATATGAAAAGTGTCCGAGGTATGAGCAATGCTAGTAGCGCCATTCCTTATGCAGCCAGTTCCTGCCATGAATAGTGTGAAATTATCGCTCACTGGGTCATTTGGGAGTGACAGACTAAAATGTATTAGCAACTTCCGACTCAGTGAGGAAACTACCTCACTCTTCATGTCCTTTGTAAGAATCTTCAGAGTAGTGTTGGCTACTGAATGCATGATTCGAAGCAGTGTATCGATTCATTCAAGTGTCCCAGTGAATCGATTCACAGGAACGGCGAGCTCACGGCACACGATTCAGCTTACTCCTAGCGGACAGTGCTGAGTGGCGCACTCACTGGACGTTGATGGGGAGCCGAGCTTCCGCTGCAGTGAGACAGTGAATCATGGCACATCGAAAGAATCGTGAAAGAGCACGGCTCAGTGAGACACAAGATACACACGGCTCCTTATCGGCACACCGGACACTGGCGGAGACCCGAGCTTCCGCTGCAGCGAGACATGCAGTGAGCCATGGCACACCGAAAGAATCGTGAACGAGCACGGCTCAGTGAGACACAAGGTACACACGGCTCCTTATCGGCACACTGGACACTGGCGGAGAGCCGAGCTTCCGCTGCAGCGAGACATACAGTGAGCCATTGTACATTGAAAGAATCGTATGCTATAATGGACTCTCGAACTCAGCTCATTTGAAAATAATACCCACTTGCATTCACTGTCCTCTTCTTACAGGGAGGTTTAAATAATAGATGGATTTATTTGCAGTGTTAAAAAGGTAGTCAAAACATAATTCTGAAGTACCTAGTAAGTAGGTAGGTTATTAAGTTATACTATGTATTAGTTTAATGAATCTTAGTATTATAACTTAGTTGGCATTTGACAATTAAACTCGACTCTACCCTGCCCTATGACTATGAGTCATGCTCATGACCACTCAAAAGTACCTGTTTTATATTGGGAAGAACGGCTCAGTATTCTCTCAGTTCATATGTCACATCGTTGCACAAGACTTCAATCATATGTGGACAGTAAGTGAGCCGACTGACGCAATAACTTAATCAACAGTATGTTAAATCAGAAAACCAGCGGGCTACTGTACATCTCGGGTATGACGATTTAAAAAATCCTCAGCTGATAGAAAAATACATATTTTCAAAAATGACTGAGCGAGTTGGACGTGCGGTTAGTATCGCGTAGCTATGCGCTTGCATTCGGAGAATGGTGGGTTCGAATCCCACCGTCGGCGGCCGTTAAGATGGTTTTCCGTAGTTTCCCCATTTTCACACCAGGAAGTGCTGGGACTGTATCTTAATTAAGGCAATGGCTGCTTCCTTCCTAATCCTAGATTTTTCCCATCCTGCGTCGCCGGAAACCTTCGATGTATTAGAGTGACTAGCATTTTCTTCTAAGAAAGGAGTTCATAATATGAAGACCAGATGGCAGCTTCGAGCACTGAATGCTGTTGGTGCTGTCTTACCAGTATATACTACACAGATGCACTAGAAGCGGTGACTAATGTGCCGTGAATCGGATCACTGTATCGATTCAGTAACGTGAACGGAATAAAATGAATCGATTCAGTTAAATGAATCGAATGTCCCATCACTACTTCAGAGACGACAAGGTGATCTGTAACAGATGGTAGAAGAGCTGTTGTGAATCCAACTACCCTTTGGATTGACTACGCAGACGTATTCACGCATAAAACGCTTGCGGCTTTATTCTACACCTAATCCCATTTTTTGTGTGTGTGTTTAGTCAATTCTTGCGTGAATAAATACTCCATTTAGACTGTCGTTCGAAATTAAAAATCGAACAGAGACATCAAGCAGAACGACCGTGAAAACCTGATCAATCATGTTTGCAAAACTACATTACCTTAATTTTCCCAATGAATTTGTTTGAAAACTGCGAGTTAGAGGATTGGCCCCTATTTCAATTGTACTGATCCCTTTTATCACCACCATTGATTTCTTGAAAGATTGCATCCTTCACCCCGAAATTAAAATCAAGAAAGACATTTGCATATTTCACTGTACCGGCCCTGAAGTGTTGGGTAATGCATCTACTGTAACTCTTACTCTGCGGCCATAGATTCGATTGCCTATTCGTCCAGGTATGTTTACCCAAAACTAAGAGCGAGAACACAGTTCATTCAACTTTACATCATTACGAGTCCAGCTTCTTGGCTGAATGGTCTGCGTAGTGTCTTTGGTTCAGAGGATGACGGATCGATTCCCGGTCGGGCAGGATATTTTAAAGGAATTCTGTATCTTGGGACTGGGTGTGCGTGTTTGTCTCAATACATTCATCTTTACATACCGTATATATAATACACAACACCACCCACCACCAGAGAAACACGCAATCGTAAATACATTCTTCCAGTTAGATTTGGCGTCAGGAAATGCATCCTGCTGTAAAACTAGGCGAGAAACACATGCAGTGCCGAACCAATGTAATTAGGTAAAAGGTAAGAAAGAAGGGGAAGAATAATATACGTATATTAATTTCAAAAGTGGGGGAAAATTAAACTCTCTCATCGAAATCATATGGTGTGACAAAGGCATCCAGTGATTCTCTGCCAGCTCCAAGCCATGCTGGCTATAGATGACCCAAGAATAACTAGAAATGAAATTAAGATATAACACATTACTATGTGATATGAACCTCCTAGATGTTACTTTACTTGGTACTAATAGATCACCGGTCTGCAAATGTTAACGTTATGGATTCAAAGTCTGCAGTATTGCGTTGAGAGACTGTATTATGACAATGAGTTCATCTGCCTAAAGAATGCATTTTATCTAAAGCAACTTCCAAAATTTGTTTATACTCCTATATATGACAGATAAGCCTACTTAGGGATCTTTTAACTTTTGAACATTATTTAATGTATTATAATGAATGATTGTTAAGCGTGTGGTTTACGTAACATTTGGAGCTTTCCATATGAAATATGATACCAAAAATGGATATCTTTAAACAAATTTGAAATAACATCCTAGAAACGTAAAGTAGTTGGAGATATTCATTTCTGAACAATATCAACTTCCCTTGTTTAACAGTCAACAATACCGTTTTAACGATGCTCAACTCTGTATACAATTATTATGAACAAACTATTGGAGATAGGGCCTTCATTTCTTTACAGCTATAAAGATAATAGAACAAAATAATAACCAGCATATTTTTACAGCTGAATGGGGTTCGTTCTATATACAATACAATTAATTGAACTTTTAGAATACTTTCTTGCTGAAACGATTGAAGGATCTATCAGCAACATACCCCGGAGTGCTATGATAGTCTTTCAGAATTATCTTAATCATTGCCTTTCATGTTATTTCTTTTCATTCTTGCTCTACTAATTATGTAAAAAGGACATAGAAAACGCTGTTCATATGAAATGTACCACCATGCAAAATTTCATGCAGACACTTCTAAATTTAGTTTTTGAGTTATTACAAAAATGTAGAAACGAAACTTACGGAATATTGAAACGTAGCTAATGACATACATGGACATTTATAATCATGTATTTTGTAGTAGTGGAGATTCCTTTTTTATTATATTAAAATGGAGAACATCTTGTATTTTGCATCTAAGTGTATTTGCACTATAAATACTGCAATTAGTAGAATACACGACGACTTCACTGAAATACTGAAAATAAATAAATGGCTATGATCGTTAAGGTGAGAATTCTACACTGACTGACAGTGACAATGCAACACCAAGGAGGAGTGGTTCGAAAGGGATGAAAGTTGGGGAAAAAACAGAGACGGCACGGACGAATAATTGATGTTTATTTCAAACCGATATGCAGGTTACACAATGCGCACGGCATCGACTCAGTAGGATGTAGGACCACCGCGAGCGGCGATGCACGCAGAAACACGTCGAGGTACAGAGTCAATAAGAGTGCGGATGGTGTCCTGAGGGATGGTTCTCCATTCTCTGTCAACCATTTGCCACAGTTGGTCGTCCGTACGAGGCTGGGGCAGAGTTTGGAAACGGCGTCCAATGAGATCCCACACGTGTTCGATTGGTGAGAGATCCGGAGAGTACGCTGGCCACGGAAGCATCTGTACACGTCGTAGAGCCTGTTGGGAGATGCGAGCAGTGTGTGGGCGGGCATTATCCTGCTGAAACAGAGCATTGGGCAGCCCCTGAAGGTACGGGAGTGCCACCGGCCGCAGCACATGCTGCACGTAGCGGTGGGCATTTAACGTGCCTTGAATACGCACTAGAGGTGACGTGGAATCATACGCAATAGCGCCCCAAACCATGATGCCGCGTTGTCTAGCGGTAGGGCGCTCCACAGTTACTGCCAGATTTGACCTTTCTCCACGCCGACGCCACACTCGTCTGCGGTGACTATCACTGACAGAACAGAAGCGTGACTCATCGGAGAACACGACGTTCCGCCATTCCCTCATCCAAGTCGCTCTAGCCCGGCACCATGCCAGGCGTGCACGTCTATGCTGTGGAGTCAATGGTAGTCTTCTGAGCGGACGCCGGGAGTGCAGGCCTCCTTCAACCAATCGACGGGAAATTGTTCTGGTCGATATTGGACATGCTGAAGAATGGCGGTTGACGTGGCGTGCGGGGCTGCCACCGCTTGGCGGCGGATGCGCCGATCCTCGCGTGCTGACGTCACTCGGGCTGCGCCTGGACCCCTCGCACGTGCCACATGTCCCTGCGCCAACCATCTTCGCCACAGGCGCTGCACCGTGGATACATCCCTATGGGTATCGGCTGCGATTTGACGAAGCGACCAACCTGCCCTTCTCAGCCCGATCACCATACCCCTCGTAAAGTCGTCTGTCTGCTGGAAATGCCTCCGTTTACGGCGGCCTGGCATTCTTAGCTATACACGTGTCCTGTGGCACACGACAACACGTTCTACAATGACTGTCGGCTGAGAAATCACGGTACGAAGTGGGCCATTCGCCAACGCCGTGTCCCATTTATCGTTCGCTACGTGCGCAGCACAGCGGCGCATTTCACATCATGAGCATACCTCAGTGACGTCAGTCTACCCTGCAATTGGCATAAAGTTCTGACCACTCCTTCTTGGTGTTGCATTTGCTCTGTCAGTCAGTGTATATGGTCCAACACCTTGGTTAGCTAGTTCGAGTCCAGTTGGTCGAAAACATTTTCACCATCATAATGTTGGCTGGCAGCGTAGGAGGAGGTTGTGGTATACAATTTCTAATCACTAGATTCTGGATTCAATTGCAAATCTCTGTGCAGTGTTCATGTGGAGTGATGGCGATTCATTCGTCGGATGGGTACTTAAAGCCCTGAGGAGACCCCTTGGTGCTATCTGACAGGAGTAGACTGTCTGCCGGCACCGGGTTTCACCCTCTGCCTTTCTACTGTCATATCACGACATGCATTTCATCTCATTAACGCCTCTGATGAGGTTGACGCCAGGAAGGGCATTCATTTGTAAAAACTCGCTAAGAAAGGTTCATCTCACTTTATACCCGACCCTGTAGAGAAACGGGACACAAACATACTGAAAACAATTTGAAATATTGTGCCGTAAAAGTGTGCCTCGCCCTTGAAAATATAAATGACCGTCACCACCGAGCGTGTTAAGGGAACGATAAAAATCATTACAGTTCTGAAATTTTGAGATATATGCATCGCAAAGACTATTTACATCCGGAGATCATGTTTAATCCACTACATCTCATCAAATTGCTTTGAGTTACAGAGGTCCTTGCATTGATTTACTTAAAAAGGTTGTTTATTTTAGCAAACTCATAGTGTATGACAAGATATAAAGTGTATGACCATTGACACAGGATGTGATAATGAATCTCTTTAGACGGGTATTTAAAGCCGGTGTTCTTGAAGGGGGAGGTCTGGCTCCATCTCCCCTTTACTCAGTTACATATTCAATTACTCTGAGCTATTATACATAGCGTAATCATTAAGTGGATATCTAGAGAAATGTTTCATTAGGATACATTATGATAGTTTGAAGATAAACTCAAGCTATGAAGATAAACTGCAAGCGGTCATTACATAATCATACCACTTGATCTAAGCTTATAACACATCCTTCTTAATTGAACGAACAATTAAACATTGTAACACTCTACGGGTAAGTACTTTGACAGGAAGTAATCAATTCTCATTTACCTAGTGAGATTCACTAAATAACTAAATCATCCCATACAGATTTATTTTCTGATTTAATAGCTATAACAGACAGAAATGGTTTTGTACTACGAGTACAAGATGTTGAGTTCGATTCCGACGTCAGCAGTTCTGAAGATGAATTTTCTGAGCTTCCCCTTTTCAAACAAGGGAAGTGCTGGGGCTGTACCTTAATTAAGGTCCACGGCGCTAATTTTCCAAGCCTCATCTTTTTCTATTTCAGCAGCGCCGGAAACGTAGCTATATTACAGTAGAATACAGAATCATTTGAAGAGAGATTGAATATCCCATTTCTTCAATGTCATAATTGCCAAATTTTTGTACCTAAACCCCTGAACAATTTGCTACTAGATCTTTGAAATGATTAGAGTTTCTTTTAAAGTTTATTTGAAGTTTACTAAAAATGATACGAAATGTATGTTAATAGTAGGACCCTTTTTTTTTAACTTCAAATAACTTTTGAGAAGAAACATATTGTATGACTGTCCAACACCAGAAGAGAGGGAGTTTGTTGTATGGTTCTGGACCAGGTAAGTTTCTGAATTATTTTATAACTTGTCTGAACATGTGAACAAAATTAGCTAAGTAGTTCGTGAGATAAAGGGTCACATTGCATTTAAATATCAAATGATAAATTCTGATCGAAGTAAATTAAATATGAGAAATCATGCAATCAACCCGAATTGCAAAACCAAGTACATAACTGTATGTAGCTTTACTTTCTGTGACAATACTACTAACAGAAAACTAGCATTTGCTGCCTAATTCATAGTAACTACAGCCTTCGACGTCGTGTATGAAAAATAGAGAGGTGTTATCAGAAGTACATCATACCAGGTTGCATTCGGGAGATAGTGGGTTCGAAAGCCACTGCCGGCAGCCCTGAAGATGGTTTTCAGTGGTTTCCCTTTTTTACACGAGACAAATGCTGCATCTGTACCTTAAATAAGGCCATGTTCGCTTTCTTCCCAACCCTAGCGATTTCCTACCCCATCGTCGCCATAAGATTTATCTGTGTCAATAGAAGAAAGAAGTACGTCAAAAATGGTGCGACTTTGACTTAGAAAAGGTAAAAAGGGAATCATGATTCATGAAAAAATTCATAATATGTAATGTCCGGCTCCTTGGCTGAACGACAAGCAAAGTAGTCTTCAGTTCAGAGGACCCCGGATTCGATCTCGGTCGGATCGGGGATATTAACCTTAAAAGGTTAATTCCTTTGGCTCCAGGACTGCGTTCATGCGCTATCCGCAGCATTGCTGCGACTCACACAGCACTATCCCCCATCACAATAACAAGCAGCCTCTAATACACGATAGATGCCGCCCACCCTTGTTGGAGGGTCTGTCTTATAAGGGCTGCACCAGGCTAGCAATAGTCATACGAACTACCAATTATTATAAATAAATTACAAGTAATAGGCCAATTCAAGTAGGAAACCTTAAATTATTTAGTGGAATGAATGTTAATGTATGATTTGTCGCACTCTAACTCTTACGCGAGCAGCAATAACCTTCTATCGTGCTCAACGATTTTACTTTGAGATCTGCATAAGAATTAGGGATGGACCCATTACAGGCCGTAAAATGTATGCAATTTGTCTTACTGTAAAGTAGGATAGACAACACTTGCTCCTCGCCAGAAAAATTTCCATTATAATCACTGCATAAAAACTCGGGTTCCTGATCACTAATATCACATCGAAGTTTTTCAAGAGAGCTAACAGGAGTAACTATTGACGATCCACTCGGAAAATATTTTTGTCGTAAACAGTTAGGTGATATACCGCATGTTTACTTTTGAGGATACTTGGAGCTCGCCTACTAAGAGTGGTCCCGCCACAAACACGCTATCGTGTATTGCGTATTTCTAACGAGGGAACACATACATGTGTTACACTCGCATTCGTTTGAAATTTGGTAGGAATATTCGTGGGAGGCAGTAGAATGCTAAGGCGAAAACTGCATGTGCCCAGCGCTAGTTTAAACGCCAACATTGAACAAAATTACAACAAGTAACAAGAACTCGGGCTTGAATTTTTCAAACCTTATTGGCATCGTTGTTCAAACATCGTCCTTTGTATACTTGTTTCATGTGCTGTTTTCATATTTACGTTCTGCACATCTGATCGGGAAGTTAAGGGGGACGCGCTAACTATACGCTGCCTGGCTGCTGGCGCAGCTCGTTACAGCCTGGTTGGTTCACGTCCGCTGCTTCGCTCCTCCCTACCTCTCCGCCAAACCCCGATACTCCCGCAGCACTTCTAATTTTAGGACTATTTATTTGTTCAATTTTGGCGTTTAAACTTGCGCTGGGCACATGCAGTTTTCACCTTAGCATTCTACTGCCTCCCACGAATATTCCTACCGAATTTCAACCGAATCCGAGTGTAACACATGTATGTGTTCCCTCGTAAACAATAATGTTTCATAACATTGGCTCACAATACACTTATTCTAATTGCCACATGCTACTACAATCGGGGCTTCAAATATGAGCGCACAAGTGACTGATGAACATGCAGAGGTGAACGAATTATCGGACCCAAAGGTGAAATTACCTTTCCTATTGATTTCAGAAGATACCTAATCTTTGAATTAAACACCATTCGGCTATTCTCTGAAGACTTATTTGTAAACGAGATATCCACTTCTGAAAATGTGCATGTACCAGGACTTCACTCAGTCTACATCATGATGAGTACCAAGTTAATTCTTGGAGGCAAAGATAGTTGCATACACAGATAATTAGTTCCAAGATAACGAATAGTGTAATGTTTTACTTTTCTCTTCTTTAGGAGCTTTTATAAGATAGTAGAAAATTATTGTTGAATTATTACACATAAAGTACTAGGTTCGGTATAAATTAATTTTAGGAAATGGAATGTGTTCTTTAACATTGTGAGAAAGCGAATTCCACATAAATTTTATCTACCTACGTATATACTGTATTTAACTCTGTCCACATATCTTGAACACATGATTCGGTCGCAGCCAACTACACATAATGTAAGAAAGAATACTATGAATATCATCCTTTTAAACGACAATACGTCTCCAGACTAGTGCACCTAGTATTCTCCAAATAACATAATTGAAGGTCTAATGTAAGTTGGGCAATACTTTGTGCCATGGGAAGCCTGCTTAAGAACATCCTCAAACTTCTTTCTGATTTTCAACGCTGCTAATCGTAATTGTACTCTACTGGAATATACAACCATCTTCGATTATCAAGAATCACTTCACCCATTCCCATATTTCTGTAATCGAAACTGGGTTCATGAAAATTTGTTCTTCATTGTACATCTTCGTATAAACATATGAAAGAAAACTCGAGCCTTTATGACACACAATCAGTGTTAAACTTACAATAAGACAACTAGTACCAGTTTTATCCATGTCGATGTAAAATTGTTTATATGTATCATGAGTTTCGTGTTGGCCAGAAGCCTCGTTGAGTTTGCTTTCGAGGAAAGATGTTAAGGTTATAGCATCAACTGATGATATAATTAATTAAATTTAAACAAAAACATTCCAATCAAAACATTTCTTCAGTGATTCTCAGCTAAAGCGAAGGCAGAAACTACCTGCATGTCTACCGCGAAGTATTCTTTCTTGGTCTGAAAGGCAGTTGCCAGTAACACGATTGGTGAGTAGCCCTCATGCTCCCGGTTCATGTGACTCTCAGGAAGAAGAAAGCCTTTGCTCTCTTTTACTTTGTAGTCGGATAGCAGAGTTAACTTTACAAAACCAACACGTGATTCATCAAATATTGAGTGTTGTATTCAATTTATCATCAAATCGCCAGCGATGTGCTTCACATATCTAGAGAACTAAGTAGTCATGTTAATTGTTTATAAGGTGTTTGCATTCATCGGTTTTGTCAGGTGTAGAGTAAAATCCGACGAGTATTCAGGAAAGCTGTTGCTGAGGCCAAAGCTGAGCAGTTGTAAGATCTGTACACAGAGCTAGACTAAGGGAGGTGGTAAGTCTTCCTATCGGCTGGTAAAAGCAAGAGTTAAGGCAACATAAGACATTGACCACTTCGTGTTCATCAAAGACAAGGATCGATGCCGACTACAGGACAAAAACCATATCCTGGAAAGGTGTCAGAGTACTTCGAAGAATTTCCACATGTGGAACTTCCACATTCAATAATTCCAAAAAGCTTGCGTTACTCGGGACCAACATGTCACATCACCTCCGATAAAGTCACCCATGCATTAAGGTGTATGAAGAACTCAAAAGCCAGGTCCAGATGATCTAGCAGCAAATATTTAGAAGCTTAAAGAACTCCTTAATGATGCCTTTAAATGGCTGGCTAGCCTCTTTAATGCATTGCTGGATAAAGGCCATGCTCCCGCTGACTGGGCAACAAGCATAACAGTGTCCATATTTAAGAACAAAGGTGTCCCACCAGACTCCACCTCTTCTGTCACGTGATGAAAATCTTTGAGCGGATTCTTGACCGGCGCCTGAGAGACATCACTATAGGCATCAGCCAGTGTGGCTTCGCGACTCGCATACTTCTGAAGAAAAATTAATAAAATAATAAGCCATTACATCTAGCATTCCTCGACCTGGAATTAGCGTCTGATCATGTTCCGCATCAGTTCATCTGGTACGCGTTGCGCGACAATGGCGTGCCAGAGCGGCTTATCAACTGGGTCCTGACGCTTTACTGCTGGCTTCTCTGAGAGCTTACCTCAGAGTAGGAGTATATCAGAAATCATTCCTGTCACCGCAGCTCATCATACTTGGTATGTACACCATCTCATGTGACCTGCAGGAAAGTGATCCTCGAACTGTATTGTATGCCGACGACATCTTACTTGAAGCTATAGAAGTGGAACTGCAGGGCTGTGCTCAAATATGGAGTGAACTCCTAAGCCAATACGGCCTGCGTCTAAATGTTCAGAAGGCTGAGTATCTGGAAACTAAACAGAGCACATCCAGCGTCACAATCAATGGTCAAGATCTAGTGAAAACTTCTTCCACCAATATTTAGGGTCTCACCTGCGAAGTGACAGTGGGATTCATCAGGAAGTGTGGGCTAGAGTGAATGCAGCATGGGTTACATTGAAGAGAGTCACAGAATACTGCGAGTTAGGCGTGTGCCGGTCCACCTTAAATAAAAGGTGTGCCGTAATACACAAGGGAGGCTCAAATATAAAAGGGATTTTACTTTTTATTTAAATTCATTTATTGAAAAACACAAGGCAATTACAATTTATTTTTACATGTAGTTTCCTGCTTTGGAAATGCATTTGTCCCAGCATGTGGGCAACTTTTTGATGCCCTCATCATAAAAAGAACAGGGTCGCGTCACCAGCCAGTTGCGTACGAAGTCTTCCCCACTCTCGACATCTTCAAATCCTGCCCTCCTAGAGCTTCTTTAAGCGGTCCGAACAAATGGAAATCGCAGGGAGATAAGTCCGGACTGTCAAGAGGATGATCAAGTGTAGTCCAGTGGATTTCCTGTAGCTTGGAGACAGTTAGAGCTGCAGTATGGGGCCGCGCATTGACGAATGGCTTGGTCTCGTCTTTTGCGGCGATATGTAACCCTCGCCTTGTTTAACAGCTCGCAGTAGTAAGCAGCATTGATTGTGCGTCGCTCATGCAAAAAATCAATCAGAAAAACGCCTCGCCGATCGAAAAAAACTGTTTCAAAAACCTTGCCAGCTGACAGTCGAGTCTTGGCTTTTGCTGCTGCTGTCACCCCTTTCCTCCGCCACTGCTTACACACACACGTGTCCTTGACAAAGTTTGATCACCGAACTGCGCAGTCAATCTGTGGAAAATTTTCGCCGCTGTACTGTAACTGTCCGCCTCTGTGGTGTAGTGGTTAGCGTGATTAGCTGCCACCCCCGGAGGCCCGGGTTCGATTCCCGGCTCTGCCACGAAATTTGAAAAGTGGTACGAGGGCTGGAACGGGGTCCACTCAGCCTCCGGAGGTCAACTGAGTAGAGGTGGGTTCGATTCCCACTTCAGCCATCCTGGAAGTGGTTTTCCGTGGTTTCCCACTTCTCCTCCAGGCGAATGCCGGAATGGTACCTAACTTACGGCCACGGCCGCTTCCTTCCCTCTTCCTTGCCTATCCCTTCCAATCTTCCCATCCCTCCACAAGGCCCCTGTTCAGCATAGCAGGTGAGGCCGCCTGGGCGAGGTACTGGTCATTCTCCCCAGTTGTATCCCCCGACCAAGAGTCTGAAGCTCCAGGACACTGCCCTTGAGGCGGTAGAGGTGGGATCCCTCGCTGAGTCCGAGGGAAAAACCGAACCTGGAGGGTAAACAGATGATGATGATGATGATGATGATGATGTACTGTAACTCCTTCACGACCAAGATATTTGATAATTATGCGTTGTGCAGTGGAGGGGTGCACCTGTTGCTCCGACATCGTGAGTGTTACTGACGAAACGACAGAAAATATCTAACAGCATGCTATCCCCACTCCTAACGGTCCCGCCTAAGCATAGCAGAAGCACGGGGCCAGTCCTACCAAATCTTGATGTTCAGGAACAAAAATCCCGTTTATATTTGATCGAACTTCTTAGTTCGTCCGGGTGCGTTGTCTGGGGCCAGTCGCCAAAAGCACCAAGCGCCCTCCGCACACCATGGAGGTGCGTATTTTACTTTGGTTACTTGGAGATCCACTTCTTAATCAAATAACCAACGACATGATCCGACAGACGATGGAAGTTGTTCCCATTAAAGACAATAATAATAATAATAATAATAAGAAGAAGAAGAAGAAGAAGAAGAAGAAGAAGAAGAATGGGATAAGGACGTCCCGAGAGCGGCAAATGATACAGTCGCTCGTGATGCACACAACTTTTTTTGGCGATGGTTAACGCCCAGTGAAAGGCAAACATAACGATGGCAAGCCACCCTATCCGTAGATATGAAGATTGCTCAGCTGACACCGAATGTTGCATCTGAGCGATTAAAATGATGTTCGTCGATCCGAAGATCGGGCCCTGCACACGCGGGAAAACTCTAAGTTGAAAAAGAGGAAGAAAATTGCTATTGTGGTGTGATTTCATGTTTGATAGGGAGTGACGAACTTCTCACTGTAAATTACAGGGAATCATATTTATATTTGTAAAATAGAACTTCTGTAAGACATACACCTAAAGAGCATTTCTTGAAGCTAATTATCAGCATTGAAATTTACAAAAGTAAATGCGATGTGATGAAGTCCGCAGAGAAGGTGCTGACCTTCCACGCTCAGAATTGCAGGCTTGATTCCCGATGCAGCCGGTAGATATTTAATAATGCTTAAATATGAAAGACTCGAGTCTTTACGTTTTCTGGTACTCTAAAGAGCACGGTAGAAGGAAAATTCCTGTACTCTGGAACCTGTCAATATCCGCAGTAATCTAAGAAACTTCAACACATTTCAATATAATGATAATAACCAACTGAGTGGCTACACGGTTTAGGTCACGTAGTTGTGAAGCTTGCATTCGGGTGATAATGGGTTCGAACCTTACTGTCAGCAGCCTTAATGTTCTTCCATAGTTTCCTATTTCCACACCAAGCAAATGCCGGGGGTCTACCTTCATTACGGCCACAGTCGTTTACCAAACTGACCTAGCCCTTTTCTATCCCATCGTTGCCATGAAACTTGTGTCGATTCGACGTAGAACAATAAATAAATAAATAAATAAATAAATAAATAAATAAATAAATAAATAAATAAATAAATAAATAAATAAATAAATAAATAAATAAATAAATAAATAAATAAATAAAAATAAATAAATAAATAAATAAATAAATAAATAAATAATCATAACAATAATAAATAATAACTGATATCAGTCTCAGCTGAATCTTTGGTTGCTATGCCATGTCTCAAGTTGCGAGCTCAGATAGAAGACACTTGCTGGCTCATCATCAGGTTTTGGAATTTTCATCTGGACTACATCCAGTGTTATTAAATATCTTTCTGGAAAATATGTAATGATTTCCTGAAAATAGTAGTCTTGCGATCTTCTTCAAGTCAGACTTCGCTTAAGAAGAACTTACGAACGATCTCACATCCAACTGAGTGGTACTAGTAAGATACACAACAAAAAGAATACTATGAGTAGAAGAGTGGAACAACTAGTACATTTATATTTTGTACTTTGTCACACTAAAGTCTACCTTTAATATTTTATTGAGCAAATATACAACAATTTAAGTCAGAATCTCCTTGGTTACAGGACACATTGGCAGCCGAGATAGAAGAGGACAATATTGTTGAAGATAACTACGTAGTTGACTTTAACCTTGGGTGAAAGTATAGTACAGACAAGGTAAATACAATTTTACTTTTACTACCGATCAGCTAATAGTATAATTTATTTATAATGTGCTGTATAAAGAAGTATTTTATAATACCTAAATGTTGTAAAAATTAGGGGCATTTCAGAAGGGCACTAGGAATTTATTTTTGATAATATAACATTGGTCGTAACATTGGTCTGTATGTTTTATATTGTGCTCTTTTCAATCGATTATGGGTGCAATATATATACACAAGATGGCCAAAAGGTTCGTTAACGTTTGACGATGCAATACTTTACGGAATATTGGAGGTAGAGAGGTAATAATTGACACACATGATGGACATGACATGGGGTTTTACTGACACCAAAATAAAATACACAAAATGATCAATAGATGGCGCTCCATACGATACACAAGCAAAGACGATGTTCTTTATAACACATGCTCAAGATGTCGGTCTTCATTCATCAACAACACCTGTAGTCGAGGGACAATGATGTGAACAGCTCTGTACAGCATACCCGTAGGTATGGTGAGAAATTGCCGTCGGGTGTTGTCTTTTAGCATCCCTAATGAGGTCGGACGATCGTGGTACATTTGCGACTTCTTGTGCACTTTCTTTTGATGTCAATAAAACCCCTGTTATGCCAATCATGTGTGTCATATCTACCTGCAATATTCCGTGAAGTATTGCTTCATCAAATGTTAACGAACTTTGGGTCACTCTGTATATATAAACTAAATAAATAGTCCTATACAATATACGCAATCTGCTAAAGAGACCAACGCCTTAGCTACGTAAAGTGTTAAGCTTACTGTACTTTGTCTTCAGTGTGAAAATATCTTCAGCACTGTTATATGTATTAAGCTACTTATTATTTAGATTATCGTGTGATACTTGTTGAATTTAAGTTTTAGTTACAGTCAAAGGGCTCTCATATAACTTGTAACTAACTACTAACAAATAAATACATTTCAATTTCAATTGTCCATAGAATGGGTACAGTAGACTGGGCATTAGACGCTGTAAGTGCCGTTAATTTTTTTTGGAATAAAATGGAATACGAATAGAATACTCCCATCCCCTAGTTTCGGATCGCCAAGAACTGAGGAGAGAGTAATCATTTATTGCAATCCAAATTATTTTCATCTCCCTTTCCTAGCGTTTATCCCGATGTATGGAGTCCACTGTTTTGCTACATCTCCTCCATTTCATCCTATTGCTGAGATCTTCAGGTTTTAAACCAACGTCGAGCATGTCGGCCTTGATATTGTCAGTCCACCGCTTTAAAGGCCTTCCACGTGGTCGTATTCCTTCCGGATCAGCTTGGAGAGCTGTTTTAGCAACTGAATCGACCTGCCTTCTCATAACGTGACCGTACCAGCGGAGACGCGCTTCGCTCACTTTCTCTGCAATTGGAGCGACGCCAAGCCTTTGTCGAACATCTTCATTTCTTATGTGGTCACATCGAGTCAGTCCAAGAGTCCATCGAAGCATCTTCATTTCCATTGTATCAGCAGTCTGCTCATGCTTGTTTTTCATTAGACGACATTCTGCCCCGTAAATAGCTGCTGGGCGTACCACCACGGTCTTGTAAATTTTTGCCTTTAGATGGTGAGGTATCTCTTTATCGCAGAGGACTCCTGTGACTTTTCTCCACTTGAACCAAGCTTTATTTAGCCGCGCTCGGGTATCAAAAGTGGCATCACAGTTCGAAGTGACAACTGAACCTAGGTATTTAAAATGCATGGTTTCCTGCATGTCTTGATTATTGATCCATATGGTTCCAGTAGTTTGGGAACTACACTCTAGGTATTCGGTTTTCTGGGTGTTGAGACGCAGACCATTCTCAGCTAATTTGTCGCTCCAAGTTTGTGTCTGGCGTTGGAGTCCAAGGCGTGTTTGTTGGGCAAGTACATCATCCGCATAAAGGGATGCGATGTCTGTATGTCAACCGTGCTGCATCCAAGTAGAGGATAAATAATAATGGTGATATAGCTGAGCCCTGATGTACACCTACGGTGATATCAAAAGGCGGAGAGAATTAAGCTTGACTCCGGAACACACTAGTTGTATTGTGATAGATAAGTTGTACCCAGCTTGCACAGGCTTCCGGGACATGACTTCGAAGAGCTCGCCAGATGAGGTCATGTGGGACTCAGTCAAGTGCTTTCTCTAGGTCCAGAAATGCCATGTATACACTCTTCTCCCTCTCCCTATGTTAAACTATCAATAGACGTGTGGCATGGATGGCATCGATGGTGCTGCAGCTGTTAACAAATCCACACCGGTTGAACGTTACTGTGACAATGTTTCTGAGCCTGTTATTATTATTATTATTATTATTATTATTATTATTATTATTATTATTATTATTATTATTATTATTATTATTATTATTTGTTATTATTATTTAAAAAGCGTCTTTATTGTGGCGAAGTTAGGACTCCCGGCCCTTTCTTACACTTAACCACTCCATGTATATACTGAACCCTTTAGGTCCATATTGAGGGATACCTACCTTTCTTACCTATCAGCAAAGTTCATGAGATCTGTCTCTTGGGTCGTATCGGGTTCTTCGTCACTTGCTGAGGTAAAGGTAGGGTTCAGTAATTCTAATCTATCTACTGGAATGAAAGGTCTGTTTAAAAGATTCCTATTTATTCAGGAAAATTCTGAAGCCATCTTTGATGTCAATGGTATCATAGAAGTCAATTGTGTCCACTGGACACCACAATCATTTTTACATAAACGTCAAAACACTGGTGTGAGACTTTAACGTAACTGCCTGACGGGCATTCTTACTAGAAACCATTGTCTCAATTATTAATCATTTAAGAAAGGAAAGTCTGGAAATCCTTAAATTCGGCTTCCATGTGAGACCACATGTACCATCATAGTGATTCATTATGGTCCAGCCCTCGTAACACGAACTCTGGACTCTGGGTATAATTAAGGCCGTCCAATCGGTGTGTGCCACACAGTGGTTCTACGGCATGGACCCTTAATTGAATCGATGTGACCTGCGTCTATGTCATGGACCGATATCTAATCTTCTAAGTTACTTTAAAGTCATTGTGGATGATGACCGCAAGGAAAGGATGCTACAATGGCATATGGCCCTAATCTAAGTCACTGAGGTTGATGACCCCCTGACCATCCAAGTTTCTAGGCTGAAGGCTAAACACAATTAAGTTACATCGGTTGATGACCAAAGTTCCACTTTACTATCCCCAGCACATTCACTGCTCAATCAATCAAAGTTCAATAATTACAACAATAGCAATGCTCACAAACTTTGTGGCAGTAAAATCCAATTTTCACTAAGAACACAAACTAAAATTTCCAGAATGCATCTCCAAGTTATTCGCTTGATTAAAGTTATTTCAAAATGCGGTTTCACTGAATTTAATAATTAAATACATTTAAATGATTTAACGAAATGTTAAAGATCAGTAAAGTTTATCTCCGCGGACTCTGGTTTCTTCACAAATTCCTACGCAGCTGTGATGTGAATTCAATATTGCGATGTTTATCTGGCTGGAAGAGAATTGTTACATAATTCATGTCCAGTTATATATCTTGTCTCGTGATTTCACACTTTAAAATCTAATCTAGTCCTAACCATTATTAAAACTTGGATATCCTATGAATCTACGTACAAACCAAACAACTCGCCATATAATTACGATGTCATATCTCGTCATTACCATTTATGAAATTTTGCACACCCCTCACAGACAAACCGATCATCACAGCCATCGCTCTATATTTTGGACAACCCTGAATTTGGTTACTCTGTTCCTTATACTCAAAGTTCGTGATTTCAAATGTTCATTACGTCCCCAATTACAGTATTTCACAATACTCAGATCATTACCTGCTATGAATTTCAACTAAATCCAGCATTTTAACGTTTCCCTGGCCGAGAATACAGTACAATCTCAACTCCACGCCTGTCCCGTTATCATAGCTGAGGTCTCTCATCCCCCGAGTTCGCTTGGCAGTTACATGAAACACCTGGTTTATTCACAGTTGACTGGCTTCTCAAAAATGCTCCCTTTAAACTCTGCCGACATAATTAAACAAATACGATATTCTGACCAACAAAATGCACAGATTATGCTTCAAGATGCCCACACTAATTATACGCGTCGCCAATTGATACCGCTATAGATTTCTATGAATTTCTTTCCATTCTCAACATTATAAAATATTCCTCGGGCTATCATGTCCCGGCTTCAATGACAGGACTCTAACCTGATTCGCACATCTCATCTCAACTCATATAAAACATTCCTCGGGCTTCCGTGTCCCGGCTTCAATGACAGGTCCAACCTGATTCACAAATCTCATATCAACAAAACTAACCTCTGTTTCCCAGCTCCACAATTATCATCGACAAAGAACTGGAATAAAATCCTCACTAGAAATACCGACGTCTAATATCGCACAATGCATTAATCATGAATAACTTCGCATAAATGATATCGTATTTAATAGCTTGATTTTTACGAGAAATGACTGAAACATTCTACTAGATCTTTTATTGTCAGTCAGACACAGTTTAAAAATGGGCATAAAAAAACGTTTCTCTCCGTGACCAAACTCATCACCCTAGGTTCTCACCCGACAGCGCGCTTCCACTCGATTGAAAATGAGTAACCATGGATTATTATTATTATTAACGTCAAATTGCAGACAGAAAAATTTTACGTCGACTGAACATCTTAATTTGGCATCACAAAATATAGGCAGTACACTTCACACGTATGACGATCTACATTGGACGTGATATCACTTCGGAACCCTATTCAATAACCTTTACAACATTATACGGCACTCGCAAGACTTCAAACTTTTATCCAAGTGGAAAATAAAACAAATGACTCTTTTAGTCGTACTCTCACATTTACAAAACTTAGTAGGGGTGACCACTGCGTCGTATATCCCCATTCAAATACACTTTTAGAGATCACGAGACAAGATATAAGAGGTAGTAAGATGGAAAGTCACCTACCTCATGTAGTCATAGGGCTCACCTGCGACCCTGGCATTTTATTTAGCCATTTTTACATTCATGGCTGTACATATCATTTTGTTTCTTCAGGTTTCCTGGAATAAAGCATAAAAAAAAGAAAATACCCTTCACTTGTTTGCTGAGCGCACACGATGGATTATAATCATTTCCGCACACGAATTACTTAATCACATTAAAACTTAGAATTTATTCAGTACTTTGACCGTCCTATCTGGTACGATTATTTCACTCAAGAAAACTATCTCCTCATGGAGTCAAGACCTAGCCACACTGGCTAAAATCTGCAGTTGAACTCAGTCTACTTTCGTTGTTTGATTTCGCAGAGCAGCTCAACAATTTTTTGTCCGCTTTGTATCACAAATGCCGGAGGAGACTTCGTCATGGCGTCCCTTCATATTTATAGCAGTTACCCCCTCTCTTCGGATCTCTCCCTTTGCCGCCAAGAAAATTTCTATAAATTTTCTGACTTACCTAAACTGTAATTTCAAGAGTTTTGAAAGTGACTACATGCTTGCTACATTTCTGGCGGTAGTGTTCATGGACATTTAAAAGTTTTACGGGTTCGATTTGTGAGATGATTGACCCCCTTTGATAGGCACTATATTTTTTGACTTGGCTTGGTTCTCGCCATGTACACGCGCTTTGAAATAGTTCACAAAAATCACTTGAGATTCTTCCGCCGTTGACACGTGTGGCTGACGTCACGTACCCCAGAGCGTGGGACCGAAGGTAATCACCCACTCGTCACGTGTCAAATCCATGCTATCAAGAATCCAACTTTTAAATGATTGTCGATTTATACATAATGTTCTTAGGGCACAAAGGTCATGGGTTCAATACAATGTAATTTTTACTTAAAATTTAAACATATTAAATTTTTACAACCTTAAGTATAACTAAAGCAACTAAAGTATCACTAACTAAACTAAGGTGAGTAAAGTTGTCCTGTTGTCCTGCATTCGTTCGAATATCTGCAGTGTATGGCAAAGGAATCGAATAGAGCGGCATTCTGAGCAGTGGCTCACGTCTCTTTTAGCCTTCCATATTGGGACTGTCGTACTAGTTGTCCATGCACGGGGAAGTTTGTTCTCGATGACGATCTGGTTGAAGAGTGCGGCAAGGAATTCTGCAGTGGGATGGCCAATAATTTTCCCGATTTCTGCTGGTATGTCATCTGGGCCAGTTGCTTTTCCATTCTTCATCTTCTTTATGGTAATCATTACTTCCTCTGCCATAATCAAAGACACGGGTCCATAGATGGGATCAGACCTTGTCGGATAGCTTCTTGGTCTCGTAGTAATTTGTTGTCAGCTCCCTTGATGTGCATGACTTTTCCAATGTCCTGGGTTGAAGGCTTGCAGGACTTCGCAAGGCGATAAACGTTATTTTCTCCTGCTTGTGTGTCAAGCTGGTCGTACAGATCCTGGTAACAACGACCTTTTGCAGCTGCCACTGCTCTTTTTGCTTCTGATTTCAACACTTTATATCTCTGAAGGTAAGTATCCAGGCGTGTCTTCCACCAAGTCTTAAAGGCTACCTTTTTCTCTTTGATAGTTTGTTTGATTTCATCGTCCCACCACCAGGTCTGTTTATCAATGTATATTCGCCCGGGTTTTGTTCTTCCCAGAGTTACTGTTGCTGCCTGATGTATCAGTTTTGCAGCATCTTCCCACATGTCCTCAACTGACTGGTCAGGCTTCACTAAGAAATTGGTAAAATCTGTCTTCATTTCGTTCTTGTGGACATTCATTTTCCACCACTTGATACGCCCAGGTCCAGTTTTAGGTGTCTTAGGACGTTTGACAGTTTTTCGAATATCCAGAACAATCAAGCGGTGTTGGTGGGAATGCTGTTATATGGGATTACTTTGGTATCCATTACCATCTTCAGATCTTGTTGTCGAACCATCCAGTAATAGATCTGAATAGCATGACTTCCACTGGTATATGTAGATAGATGTGTTATCCTTTTACCTTGGGTGAAAGTATAATACAGACAAGGTAAATACAATTTTACTTTTACTACTGATCAGCCAACAAATAATGTACTTTATTTATAATTTGCTGTATAAACAAAAGGAACTAATAAAAGGACCAAACAAGAAGCATACTAAAGAACTGTTGAAACTCAGCAGAGAAAACATAAGATGGGTAGTAGGACTGTTGACAGGACATTGCCATCTGAAAAAACACCTACATAGAATTGGAGTAATAACAGACAACAGATGTAGGAAATACAATGAAGCAGAGGAATCAGCTGAACACATACTTTTCGAATGTTAGGCGCTGGGTAGAATCAGACTCTCCACTCTATGACTACCAGGTGAAGAGAGAGAAAAAATCCAAGAATACCCAATAAGAACAACCTGCAGCTTCGTGAAGGGAGCAAGTATATCTAGGTGGGAATGAAGGAAAAACATGGTAGCAAAATATCTTAGAGGTTGACCCTAACTAGGAACTAATATTTGGAGGCCTCATGAAGAAAAGAAGAAGAAGATGGTGATGATTTGCACGATTGTCTTAAAAAATTTGCATGAAGTTGAAAATATATATTTCATAGGCCTACATATATACATACCGGTACATACATTGTAATGTACCAAAAACTATTGTCCCAATGTGGGTGACAATAATTGTAATCTACTTAAATACTTGCCTCACGCTTGGGCGTTAATTGTATCTTAACATAACAAAGGTTTTCTTTCCATCTTTAAGCATCAATTTAAACTTTTAAAAGAATTTTATTCATAATATTAATTCTCGCAACATAATAGAATTGAATTATTGCTTGGCGACTTACAATAAATTTTTAGTGAACAGATAAACAAATGGCGATAATAATAACAACTTATAGTTGGCCGAAAATGCAGGTAAATGGGAACCAGAGGTTACCATAGGACCCGTCAATTTAGAATATTAATAACAACAATAATAATAATAATAATCATAACAATAATAAAAATGGAAGAGCATGAAGGATTCTACACATGTCGTGTTCACAGAGCTGCAAAACTGATACTCTGCTGACCCTCTGCAAACATCAGAAAATGTTTGGAGAATGCGTACAAGGATACCATATATAAATTAATTAACTGTTTGACTCTAGTATGTATACATTCAAAAAAAGGTCGTACAAATTGATATTTACAATTTTCTGTAAATATCAGAACAACCCTAATCCACCATATTCTACATTTTCTTTCCACTTTCAGAATAGATGTTTACTCATTCTCATAGCTTCCTGCTTTCGTGCCTGGATTTGAATCCTGTACTGGAACAGCAGAGCCGTCCCCAGTTCGACCTCCCTGCGACGATATGTCTCCAAACTTGCGCCGTATTATAGCGAGTATGTCTCCATCCTCTCGTGCATGCATGATACGCCCAGTCACCACTGACATGAAGTGTCATCGAACTTGTAATATTTATCGAGCTATTCCCACATGGCCCGATACACTGACGATAGTTTGTATGCAACCGAATTGAGACAGTCCACAGTATATCCCCCACTTTACAACACTGGTACAATAAATATACTCACTCAAACTTCATAAATATCGGACTGACAACACGATACACTGACAACATTCATGGTCCTCAATCAATGAGTACGAAATGAGAGCCATCACAGAATAAGTATCCATCGAACAAATGAGAAACCTCATGCGTCCTCTGAATCATAATCAACAATCCCTCTTTAAATCCAAATAAACAATCATCCCCAGACTAACACTTCCTACGCATTTTTTCTTGCTATTCGCCTTTTATACTTCATTCAAAACAAAATATTCCGTTCCATCACTCCACATTTTCATAATCAGGTGCTTGGATAAAACCAACCTGCCAATTTTTCCTTTCTGTATTCATCACATGCACGCGACTGTTTTTACCTGGATATCCACGTCCATGGTGTTACCCAAGATTACACAAGAAGGCTAAGTTGCAATGTCCTAGAAAGGGCTTTCTGATTCCTACCACTAATATATAATGTTAACAAATCACTTGAAATGCCTAACTTAATTTTCTTATAATCCAGATATTATATTACAATATTATACATTAATTTTAGCATACTAATAACATGACTGCCTCCATATTTACTTGCATAATATGCTGTTACCTACTATCGGCAGCCCTGAAAATGGTTTTCCGTGGTTTCCCATTTTCACACCAGGCAAATGCTGGGGATGTACCTTAATTAAGGCCGCTTCCTTCCAACTCCTAGGCCTTTCCTATCCCATCGTCGCCATAAGACCTATCTGTGTCGGTGCGACGTAAAGCCCCTAGCAAAAAAAAAAATATGCTGTTACACATTAGCAATACAACACATGGTACATGTTACACATATTCATATTATAGGATGTTATGCCTTTCAGGGTTCAGTCTGCGAGCTTCTTCGACGTCATCAAGCGCCTTCACAATTACTGCTACTGTTTGCATCTTCTACTATGGCTTTATTTAGTTCCAAACATCTTATCTTGAAATAATTAAAATGAGTCTAATTATTATTATTATAATATACAAAATATATGGTTATCTCATACAGCTATGAAGAAGAAAATTAAGAAAGAAAAGTCCAAGTTTTCTTTCGTGCAAACTAAGGAAATTGTAACTAATTAGGATTTCCCTCCTGGACTCCATAATTCCTATACCGATATGTTAAAGTAAGTCAGTTATTCAATCGGAATATACAGTATTTCTGTCAAAGTGTCCAAAGACAGCTGGATTTATTTATCATGCTACTCAACTGCAATACTTGACTAGCATAAACATGAGAAGTAAAACAGTTAGAAAACAGAGTCGGCAAGAGCCTTATCACCTGCAAGATAGCAACGGTTATCCTTCCATGTAGCGGAGCAGGATCAGAAATAGCACTTTATGCAGTGCTTGGAAGCAATTTTTATTTAATGACATTACTCTATGTGGGTGTTGAATTTCTATAATTTTTTACAAATAGAGTAACTACTGTTCACCTAAAACACTTGCGTTGTTAACCGTCGTACCAGTACACGCTTGAATATTCCATAGGTAGTGAACAGTAAGTAACGAAGTTTGAAAAGGGTGCGTACTCATTAAATTTCTTGTGCGAAAGAAATAAGAGATAGCTATTCCTAGTAGCTTCCGTGAGTTTTAAAACTTATTGAGAAAAGAAACATGTATAGGACGAAACGGATACTAATTTCTTCAACATCCAAAAACTCAATGTCCTATGAACTGTGGTATGGATTTGTCTTTCGGCTATTCAGCATGTGATGAGTAGAGGAAGGAAGCTTGTAGTTTCATGCGACTGTAATCACAGCCAAGGACCCTTCAGTTTTACGTAGAATTTGAGCTACAGATACTTGAATTATCATCTGAAATATTCCAAATACACAAGCTGAAATCAGAACTACGGCCTTTTTGATTAGCCAGTAATAATGGCCCTCTACTCTCACGTGGCCACCTTTCTTCGGTTCATCCAAAATGGAGTAACTAGGGGAGAGCTTATTTTTTCGATAAAATTAAACGTATTACAAGAAGACGTAATAGGTTATATTTCCTCCTTTAGTTCCTTGTCTAATTGTTAAACAGTCACCATAATTAATATTTTTTTCTATTTTTATGTATCTACATTTGTTTGTTTGTTTTTTGTTCGTTCGTTCGTTTTTCCCCTCAATCTGAAGGCTTATTGGATCCCCAATAGTCCTACCACTAGCTGTTTTAGAAAGCCTGATCATCAGTGAAGACCTGTACTGTGGAAATAAGGAGTGGGGTAGTTTCACGTTGATTCTCTTAAAGCCAGAATATTTTATTGCACGTCAGTTACAAAGCCCACTGAAAAATACAAGTTAATATAATAACTCTTACAAGGCAACATTGAAAGTTAGTGATTCTAACAAAACTATATGTTACAACTGTCAATGTTTGTATACGCTTGTAATGTGATCCTACAGTATAATAAAGCTGTACATTCAACTCTTGTGTATGATGTTTAAGCCCTTAAACCCTTATTCATTTCGGAAACATTTGGAGGACAATTCTTTAGTCCCCAAGAAGATCCTTACCGAAAAAACATGATATAATCTACATTTGCACTCAAAATATTTCTTAAAATCAACAACGATAAATAGTTAGGCTAAAGAAGTTAATACACAACTAGCTGTTACCCTCGGCTTCGATCGCGTGGATTTCGTAATTTGATAAAAATCGTTCTTCGGTACTGCTCTAAGACATTATCTTAAAATTTCTGAAGTATAAAAACTGGCCGAAAAACTGAGTTTCATTTACCCCAGAACCTTTATGTACACCACATTTGTGGTATTGCCTTTTGGTGCTAAGATGGCCAGTGTACTGGCAGAGCTAACTATGGAACTTGCGACATAGAACTGTACATGTGAAAAACAGTCCTATCTCAAGTCGAAAAATAATTGCGTGTTTCTTTTTTAAAGGATATTCCAAATACCTATTCCCACGTCTGTAACGTCTGTAGTTTCTGAGATAAAAGTATCCTCATAAACAGAATTCAACACCTTTATCAGTTCTTTCCACTACCCTCCCCCAAATTGGGTAGATTAAAAAATGCATGTTTCTTTATTTTTAAGGAGATCCAAATGCCAAATTTCACATCTTTAACATCTTTAGTTTTTGAGATATATGTATTCTCATAAAAATAATTCAACTCGTTTTTCACTTCTTTTCAACCCCCCACCCTCACCTTAATTGAATTTTTCAAAATAAAAATATGCGGGTTTTTTATTTTTAAAGGAGTTTCCAAATACCAATTTTAACGTCCGTAACATCTTCATTTTTTGAGATATAGTCATCCTCATCAAATAATTCAACTCCTTCAATTCATTCCACCCCCACCCCACTTTAAGTGAACTTTCCGAAAACGAGATATACGTGTTTATTTTTAAAGGATATTCCAAATACCAATTGTCACCTCTGTAACATATTCATGTTTTGAGATATGAGTATCATCATAAAATAAATTCAGCCAATTTTTCGGTCCCTTTCACTCTTTTAAATGGATTTTACGAAAACAGAAAAATGCATGTTTCTTTATTTTTAAAGTTGATTCAAAATACCAATATTTGCATCTGTAATCTGTTAAGTTTTTGAGATATACTCACTCACTCACTCCTTTAGCGATGGAATATCCAAAAATCATCCCCTAGTGAGCAGTGAGTACCTACACTGTGATATAAATGTATCCCCAAAATGTCATTTCTTTATTTCCAGTATCTTTGGCTCGGCGATGATGAGTCAGTCAGTCAGTCAGTCAGTCAGTCAGTCAGTCAGTCAGTCAGTCAGATGATGAGATCTGCTAATTAGTTTCACATCCTACTAACTGCTGTTATGGTTTTCGGAGACTCTGAGGTGCCGGAAATGTTGTCCCGCAGATGTTCTTTAACATTTCTGTGTATCTAATGCCACAAGGCTAATGTAATTGGCGTGTGGTTAGGGTCGCGCAGCTGTGAGCTTGCATCCGGGAGATAGTGGGTTCGAACCCTACTGTCGGCAGCCCTGAAGAGGGTTTTCTGTGGTTTCCCATTTTAACACTAGGAAAACGCTGGGGCTGTACCTTAATTAAGGCCACGACCGCTTCCTTCCCAATCCTAGGCCTTTCCTATTCCTTCGTCGCCATAAGACCTATCTGTGTCGGTGCGACGTAATGCCAATTGAAAAAAAAAATTGGACACCTTCAAATACCATCGTACTAAACCAGGACCGAATCCACCACCATTGGCCCTACCGTCTGATTCCCTGTGGGCGGCATACAGTGGTGTTTTTTTTTAACAATCTGCTTTACGTCGCACCTACACAGATAGGTCTTATGGCGACGATAGGACAGAAAAGGGCTAGGAGTTGGGAGGAAGTGGCCGTGGCCTTAATTAAGGTACAGCCCCAGCATTTGCCTGATGTGAAAATGGGAAGCCACGGAAAACCATCTTCACGGCTGCCGATAGTGGGGTCATACAGTGGTGTATGCTTGCTGCTCAGCAAGGTGGCCTGTAGATACTGGAGTGCCATTGGATCAGCGATTACATTCTCTGCCGTGTCATTTGGATTTCTTGACCTATACTGCCTCTAATCACAATCAGCTGCGCCGGACTGAGTGGCTAAGACGGTTGCGGCGCTGGCCTTCTGGCCCCAACTTGGCAGGTTCGATCCTGCATGAGTCCGGTGGTATTTGAAGGTGCTCAAATACGTTAGCCTCGTTTCGGTAGATTTACTGGCACGCAAAAGAACTCCAGACTAAATTCCGGCACCTTGGCCTCTCCGAAAATCGTAAAAGTAGGTAGTGAGATGTAAATCAAATAACATTATTGTTACAATCAGCTCCTCAGTTAGTCTAACGAGGCTGAGTTAAATCCGTTCCATCCCTCACGCCACAATTAACATTCTCTGGTGAGGTGGGATTTGAACTCGAGGTAGTCAGGTAAGCGACACACACACTTCCTCTACACTATACTACTAGTAGAAAACTATATTGACAGATAAATATCCCACTTTCATGTCTACATGTGATTTGGTTTATCACTTTGAAGACTTCCAAGCGGGAAGCATGTATATTCAATTTTAAACGCCGAAGCATCACCTGGAATGACAACACTATCTGAGTGACAAGTTCACATATTCTTGGATTATTCTGAATTTCAAATGTTGCTAAAACCTACCAGGTGAAGTGGTAAAGTGAGTTCATGTCCAGTAAACGTAATGCGGTAATGTACTTTGTTAGTTCTCACTAATTTAATTAGCCTCGACTAATTTCAAACAACGTCTGGAAGTTCAGAAGTGGAACAATTCATTTCATTTCCCTAAATGTATTTCCTACCAAACAGGATCGTGGAAACATTGCATAAATTGTAATTAACAGCTATGTTTAACTATTGCTGGGATTAATCTCTGGCAGAGATCGCGAATTTAAGAGAAAAAGCACGAAACCTTGATTAGTTGAATACATAAGTCATCTCTATACAGGTCAGGAAGGATTTTCTGCATAGTCATTATTATACACATATCTCCAGTATAGACTAATAGGCCTTCCATTATTCAGTCTGCAAGCATCTGTGAATTAACTAATCATCTCCACATTCCTCTATTTGTAACTACAGTAGCTCTGTCATCTCGTTTAGTTCCACACATCTTATCTTCAGATCATTACAAACTGAGTCTAATCATCGTCGCATTGTTCTCCCTCTAGTTCTCTTCCCCTATGAGTGGGGGCAGTAGAATAACACCTACGGTATCCTCTGTCTGTCGTAAGAGACGACTAAAAGGAGCTCTTAACTTGAGAACATGGGTTAGCGACCCTCGGGCCCATAGCTGAATCCGTGCATTGCTTGCACTTGCTTGTGCCAGACGCTTCACCTTCATCTATCCTATTCTGACCCTGTTGTGTTAACTCTTGTTCTTTTTTCCGACCCTAACGGCATTAGAACATTCGAGGCCTAGGGAGTCTTTCATTTTTACGCCGTTCGTGGCTCTTGACATTTTTTCGGCCCAAAACTTAATTTTTCTAACTGTCGGATCCCTTCCACTTTACTCTCTCTGATTAGTGTTATATAGAGGATGGTTGCCTAGTTGTACCTTCTTTTAAAACAATAATCATCACCACCACGACCACCACCACCTCTAGTTCTCTTACCCTCCATGGACGAGTGCATTATTCTTCTACATAACCTATCCTCCTCCATTCGTTTCGCATGACCCCACAACCGAAACTGTTTTGTACGAACAGTTTCAGTAATATAATTTATTCCTAATTTAACCTTAATCTCCTCATTTCGAGTAGGCCCTAGCTTCTGCCATTGTTCTCGCTGCTTTTATGCCAGTTACTTCTAAAGTATAAATAAGATATTCTGAGTCCACTCTGTTTTCACCCCGTGCAGTAAATTTGATCTGAAAACAGGCCGATGTAAAGCTCATATCGTCTGAGAACTCATTTCTTTGAAAGAGAATACCGTTGATCATAACTGCAACCTCACAGATTTAGCCTTGCTTCGTCTTGGTTCAGTTTTGCTAAGTATACATCCATCCTGAGAAAATTTACATCCTAAACACCTGAAGTGATCCACCTTTTCCAGTTTCGTATTCTCTACCCGGCATTCATTCCTCCTAGGTTTGTTCCCTAATGACATCAGTGTACTATTATTATTATTATTATTATTATTATTATTATTATTATTATTATTATTATTATTATTATTATTCTACTTCAATCTCTAGATCCTTTTTAGTTCTTATTTATGTCATTCTGCAGGTTAGTGGTACTTTCTCGCTTGATATTGCCTGATATTATGCACTTAGTTCCGTTAATCCCTCCTCCAGTTGCCACAGCCTTTGTCGTAGTCATTTGTACATCGCCAAGGGAAATAACGGTGAGCTCCTATCGAATCCTGCCTTGATTTTTTTTTTTTTACACCATTTGCTTTACGTCGCACCGACACAGATAGGTCTTATGGCGACGATGGGAGAGAAAAGGCCTAGGAATGGGAAGGAATCGGCCGTGGCCATAATTAAGGTACAGCACCAGCATTTGCCTGGGGTGAAAATGGGAAACTACGGAAAACCATCTTCAGGGCTGCCGACAGTGGGGTTCGAACCCACTATCTCCCGGATGCGAGCTAACAGCTGCGCGCTCCTAACCGCATGGGCCTTGAATTTTTGCTATCATCTATGTCCCACAGGGGAGCCTCCGTGGCTCCGGCAGTAGCGCGCCAGCCCCTCACTTCTGGATTCCATGGTTCAAATCCCAGTCACTCCATGTGAGATTTGTGCGGGACAAAGCGGAGGAGGGTTAGGTTTTTCTCCGGATACTCCGGCTTTCCCTGTCATCTTTCATTCCAGAAACACTGTCCAATATTTCATTTCATCTCTCAGTCACTAATCATTGTCCCAGAGGAGTGAGACAGGCTTCGGCAGCCGGCACAGTTCCTATCCTCGCCGCTAGATGGAGGCTTCAATCATTCCATTTCTGACCCGGTCAGCTTCCCACAGGAAGCTCGAATACCGTAAGTAAGCTGCGCGTTACAACTGGAAGTTTCCGAAGTCGAACTTTAAATATGCCGTACAAAAGCAGAGAGTTGGCAACAATAGATATCCTTGAACAGTTCCAGATACTCGAACAACTCTATCAACTCATGCAGTTGCACCATTATGATTCTCGGTATTCAGGTTTCGATTCTGTGAAACTTTCCAGTTAAAACTCACACAGAATGTAGATGGTTCTAGCAAAATTTCAAAGTAGGTTTCGATATGAGTTCATTGATATTTCCCTTGTGCGTAAAATTGTCTTAAATTTATCCCAAATTTCTGAGGTCTCTATCACCATCTTAACTCACTTTGAGTTTTGGCTTGGAGTTGAAGGCTCGATGGAATGGAATCCCTGCCAATGCATGTGGCACATTTAAAATTAAATATCACTGTCCTATGGTTTTAATTCACCTTAAAGCTTGAGGTCCCATGGCTGCGGTCATGATATCGACAGTCGTGTTAAACAACAGGCTTCTTTTTCAAGTTATTGTTTCTTTGACATGCAAATTGTTAACCCATTTCAGGTGGATATTCAATCTGAGGATTCGCTGGTATTTGCAGCTCAGTTGAATAGACGGAAAGTCAATAAGAAAGGTACTGTGCTAATTACGTAAAGAATACATCATTTCGGAAAATTGAGACATTGTCCGCCTCTGTGGTGTAGTGGTTAGTGTGATTAGCTGCCACCCCCGGCGGCCCGGGTTTGATTCCCGGCTCTTGCCACGAAATTTGAAAAGTGGTACGAGGGCTGGAACGGGGTCCACTCAGCCTTGGGAGGTCAACTGAGTAGAGGTGGGTTCGATTCCCACCTCAGCCATCCTCGAAGTGGTTTTCCGTGGTTTTCCACTTCTTCTCCAGGCAAATGCCGGGATGGTACCTAACTTAAGGCCACGACCGCTTCCTTCCCTATCCCTTCCAATCTTCAAATCCCCCCGCAAGGCCCCTGTTCAGCATACCAGGTGAGGCCGCCTGGGCGAGGTACTGGTCACCCTCACCAGTTGTATCCCCGAGCCAGAGTCTGAAGCTCCAGGACACTGCCCTTGAGGCGGTAGAGGTGGGATCCCTCGCTGAGCCCGAGGGAAAAACTGACCCTGGAGGGTAAACAGATTAAGAAAGCAAGAAAGAAAGAAATTGAGACATTAGGATTTGTGATCTTGTATCATTTAGAAGGTTTTTAATTATGATATGTTCACCACTTTCACTACATATACAATATACATACTACATCTACTACATATCAACATTTTCATTGGATTCAAATATTTCTTTATCAAGTATAAAACAAAGGCATGGCAGGGAATTTGACTCAAACACATGGACATTCCAGGGCAATAGTAAATCAACTGAACAATTCCACTTTCGATAATAAACTAAGCTTTATGACACACTGGAAAACCGGGCGAGTTGGCCGTGCGGTTAGGGCGCGCAGCTTAGAGTTTGCATGTGGGAGATAGTGGGTTCGAACCCAACTGTCGGTAGCCCTCAAGATGGTTTTCCATAGTTTCCCATTTTTACACCAGACAAATGCCGGGGCTGTACCTTCACTAAGGCCACGGCCGCTTCCTTCCCACTCCTACGCCTTTCTCATCCCGTCATCACCATAAGCCCTATCTGTGTTGGTGTAAAAAAACTGGTTGGAATTTGAAGAGTTATGCATGAAATTTGAAATGTTATCAATATCTATCTTAATCTGTTTACCCTCCAGGGTTGGTTTTTCCCTCGGACTCAGCGAGGGATCCCACCTCTACCGCCTCAAGGGCAGTGTTCTGGAGTTTCAGGTACTGGGTCGGAGGATACAACTGGGGAGGATGACCAGTACCTCACCCAGGCTGCCTCACCTGTTATGCTGAACAGTGGTCTTGCGGAGGGATGGGAAGATTGGAAGGGATAGACAAGGAAGAGGGAAGGAAGCGGCCGTGGCCTTAAGTTAGGTAAATCCCGGCATTTGCCTGGAGGAGAAGTGGGAAACCATGGAAAACCACTTCCAGGATGGCTGAGGTGGGAATCGAACCCATATCTACCCATTTGACCTCTCGAGGCTGAGTGAACCCCGTTCCAGCTCTCGTACCACTTTTCAAATTTCGTGGCAGAGCCGGGAATCGAACCCGGGCCTCTGGGGGTGGCAGCTAATCACACTAACCACTACACCACAGAGGCGGACTATGTTATCAAAAAGTGGTGGAATTATCATATAATCACTCACTACATATTGTTACAACTGTATTTATTTATTTATTTATTTATTTATTTATTTATTTATTTACAATCGGCGAATTTAGGGCTCTTGAATTTCTGGTAGGAATAAAGACTGGGTTATTTCATAACCACTTACAGATGTCGGCATTGAACAATAACAGCAACAATGCACACTGCATAATGTTCATTTCCAAGAACGGTTAAGTGAACATTCTTCTTCTTCCTCTTCTAATTATTAGTGAAAGGAACTCCAGTAACTGCACCGCCAGATGCGAACGATTCTTAAGATTGAATCCTATGTAACGAAAATTTTAGGCTACTATCGATCTCTTGCTTGTCGGAAGAGAGCACAAACCATGATGCATTAAATAGGAGTAATTATTCACGTGTATGGTCAGATTTTTCAATCAAATTCTGTACGTTGAGAACAGAAGGGTAGATGGGATCACAAATGTCTACTGAATCAAGTTGGTAAGAAAAGAACGACTGGGCGAAATTTGACTAGAATCAATCTGAAGAGACCCAGATCGCATACAGCATATTGTTCTTAGGGACTTCAGGAGTACGAATGGCAGGGGAATATGACCTACAGAATAGAGCAGGTGACGGGTGTAGTAGATGCGGAGATTAGCACAACATAGGGTATCACGGAGAGCTGCACCATAAATGGCAATAAACAGATACTTCAAACCACCTTCAACAACGTAAAGACTCCGAGATGAACTTGACGGAAGAATTTATTTTTAGTAGATGCTCTCTGGAACAGTTTCTTTTCGGAAGGATAGAGGACTTTAAAAATAATATGCATCACCATACAACAAGGAGGTTGCCATACTTCTTCAGCAGAAATATGCTTCATGCAAACTGCTCAACGAATATGAGAAAAATTGACTCAGTACATTTACGCTAACTTTTAAAATGTAAATTGGTCATAAAATTTCAAGGGATTTTACTTGAAGAAATAACATGAACGCAAAAGTTTAAGCGAGCGCTGAAGTTTTTCCTTTCCTACCTGATGCATAAAATATCATTAACATTAGAAGAGGTACGCAAGGAATTTCTGTTCAAGGCATCCTAAGCATCGAGTGAAACATCCGAAGAGACGCCTGCTTCAGTAAGAAGGTAAATACGGAAACAGTAAAAGTAAGAGAAGAGCCTAGTCATAAATATTTTACCGCTTTGTGGCCGGAGTAGCCAACCGAAAACTCTCAAATTCCTTCTTCCGATTATGCGAGTTCAGTCTGCTAAATTACTCAATATAGTTCTTCTTTTTCTACAGCTTTTCCCACACCTGTGGGGTCGCGGGTGCGAACTGTGCCGTACATGTGGATTTGGCCCTGTTTTACGGTCGGATGCTCTTCCTGACGCCAACCCTATATGGAATTTCTATAAGAAGGGAACCTAGAAATATTGTACGTTATAACAAGGCCTTCCAGTCGTTTGACGGTGGAACTCAACGTCATTAAATAAGCGCCATAAAAGAGTAGCTGAGCACCTAGCGGAGTGGCTACGCGTCTTAACGCGCTACGACTGTAGAGCCAAACTCTGCATTCGGTAGACAAGTCCTTCGAACCCCACTGTCGGCTGTCCTGAGAATAGTTTTCTGTAGGTTTCCACTTTCACCTCCAGGCAAATACCGGGACAGCTCCTATTCGTATGCCACAGCCGAACCCTCCCATTTCCTTACTCAGTTTTATTCACCAACATTCATTTCATCGTCGTCCGGCTCCATGGCTAAATGGTTAGTATACTGCCCTTTAGTCACAGGGGTCCCGGGTTCGGTTCCCGGCAGGGTCGGGAATTTTAACCTTAATTGGTTAATTTAGCTGGGTCGCATCATCACTTCATCCTCATCACGACGCGCAGGTCGCCTACGGGAATCAAATCAAAAGACCTGCATCTGGCGAGCTGAAGTTGTCCTCGGACACTCCCGGCACTAAAAGCCATACGCCATTTCATTTCATTTCATTTCATCGTCATTAACACTTCAGCTGAGGTTGGCGTCAGCAAGGCGATCCGGTCATAAAACACACCATATAAATTCACCGACCCCCGTCTCAAGAAACAGGGCTAAAGGAGTAGGCTACATTTGAGCGAAGAATTGTTTTAAGGCGTGGCTTCACGGAGGAAATCCTTGGAAAACAGTAAAAATGTAGAAAAGTGTCTCATCCCTCCACTGTTTAGGAACTATAGATTAGGCATTTTGAGGTTGAAATTAGGACAACAAATTGTATGGGCTTTTTTTTTTTTTACAATTTTCTTTACGCCGCACTGGCACTGTCTTATGACGCTAGGTTTATGGCAGCGATGGGATAGGAAATGGCTAGGAGTGGGATGGAAGCGACCGTGGCCTTAATTAAAGTACAGTTCCAGCATTTGCCTGGAGGGAAAATGAGAAATCACAGAAAACAATCTTGAGGGCTGCCGACAGTGGGTTTCTTTTTTGCTAGTTGCTTTACGTCGCACCGACACAGATAGATCTTATGGCGACGATGGGACAGGAAAGAGCTAGGAGTGGGAAGGAAGCGGCCGTGGCCTTAATTAAGGTACAGCCCTAGCATTCGCCTGGTGTGAAAATGGGAAACTACGGGAAACCATCTTCAGGGCTGCCGATAGTGGGGTTCGAACCTACTATCTCCCGAATACGGGATACTGGTTGCACTTAAGCGACTGCAGCTATCGAGCTCGGTACAGTGGGTTTCGAACCCACTATTTCCCGAAGTTCAAGCTGTGCGTCCCTAACCGCATGGCCTACAGCAAAATTTATAATCTGGAACAAAATACCGATTACAGGATGCCTGAATTATCAAGAGATGGAATGCTGAGAGCAGGGAAGATTGGTCCGGGACTTTAGAAACAAGTCTTAACGATTATTATTATCGTCTTGAAACCAAGTTACTTGAAAAGTACGTGAAGTAAATGGCAAACCTAAAATGTCACTTACCAGCTTAACGTGGTTAACCTCCTCGACTTCTTTACACAAACTGAGAGCAGGCCGACAGAAGAGGCATAAGTCAGGATAATTAACTGTCAAGAACATCGAGTAAAAACAGAAAAAAGGATAATTCGGATCCTAACAACTTCTACTTCTTTAACGTGGACAGATACAAAAATCCGTTGTAGTGAAGTACGAAAGATGTGCAGAGCCGCTTGTCAGACAGTGACTGGAAAGGTTCTCTCTATTACTACAAGCAACATTACGATTATAAGTAATGAACTCTTCGATAGCATAAACTCTGTCTTAACACAAAAATATATCGCACATTCTTATTAATCCTCGAAATATCCTGTCCAGCAACATGTCAGATTAATTGCACTTCTATTTCGTTCGTCTTTCAAGCGTTTTTCGTTTTACATTGTAGCACTCCTCATAAGGTAAATATCAGCCTATTAGATTGGCATTATACAAGAATTACTAGATACTACAGGTAAATTCCATCAGATGACTGGGTGATAAATATTGTGAAAGCAGTATTAAGATGTCCTCTTGTCTGCTAGATTGTCAAAATGAATTTCAGTAATTGAAATCCACTGACTGGAAAACCACTGTGGACCTGGAATCTCACTGTTGTTAAATACCACAGTCGCAGAACGAGTTATGGCCACATGTGAGAGACAATTTCTGAATGAGCCACTTCTGTATTCACTTTTCATGCAGCTTATCTTTGTAAACATGTAACTGCTCCAGATATTCTGTTCCACCATAATCGTAAAGTATATCTGGTTGGATTTATATGTCATAGAAATGGAAACTAGTTTCCTAATACTATTATAGACTAAAACACATATCTACCGGGCGAGTTAGTCGTGCGGTTAGGAGCGCGCAGCTGTCAGCTTACATCCGGGAGATAGTGGGTTCGAACCCCACTGTCGGCAGCCCTAAAGATGGTTTTTCGTGGTTTCCCATTTTCACACCAGGCAAATGCTGGGGCTGTACTTTAATTAAGGCCACGGCCGCTTCCTTCCCACTCCTAGGCCTTTCCTGTCCCATCGTCGCCAGAAGACCTCTCTGTGTCGGTTCGTCGTAAACCAAATAGCAAAAAAAGAAAGAAATTCTTATTACGTTTGCAGAATTGACGCCCTTTGATTCTTGAGATGAAAATCTCAACCCAGGAACGACCGGTATTCCAAATTCACCCAGAAGGGTGGGAAGCCAGCAGCTAAGCTACTGAGCTAATCACGTCCAGCCCCCTCCCCCCTCGCAACTGTCTGGTGTGAAAACGGAAAATCTTTTTTGATGCTATTTGAAGATCCAACCAGCAGCCTCCAGGCTGAATACTGAACATATTGGATATAATAGTTCTTTTTTTTTTTACCCCACTTACTGCCAAGCGAACGAGCTTTTAAATACGTTTCATGGCTCTTCTTCTTTTTCGCCTTTTAAACATTTTCCACAGCATCAGTGACAGTCATTTCTTTCTAGCTGGATACTGTTCTTCCTTTCTATTTGCAGCGTAAAACAATGCCCTTTTTCCAATCATATTTTCTTTACTCGTCCTATCGATATTCTGCACTTAGAAACATACCGTAAATACATCTTCATTATAGACTGTTAAGCCTTTCAACGTTCAGTCTGAAATCCTCTGCAAATAAACTACGTGCCCCTACAATTCCCTATTTCCAACTGACTCTGTAGCATTCTTTAGTTCCATACTTATCTTTAAATAATTAAAAACTGAATCTAACCATCGGAAACTTGGGTTCCTTCTGCTTCTCTTACCCTCCATGAGCAAGTCCATTATTCACCTAGGTAACCTAGCCTCCATTCACCTCATATGACCTAGCAACCGAAACTGGTTTACAAGCGGAACTAATTCATCCATAGGGTCATTCCTAACTTAGCCTTTATCTCCTTATTCAGACTATCCTCATGCCATTGCTTCCATCTGCTTATATCAGCAATCATTCTCTCTACTTTCATGTCAAGTATGTTACATTCAACTCATGAATAAGGTAGTCTAAGCCCACACATCCTTAATTTCCGTACAGCAAAGTTGGCCTAAGAACATACCGATATATAGTTTCGTACGAGAACTCGCTTACAAAATACCGTTCATCGCAACTGCGAGCTCATGCCTTCGCTACATATTGATTCAGTTTCACTTATGATACTATCATCCCGAGAGAACACAGAGTACACATCCTAAATGCTTGATATGATCTATTAGTTCCAGTTTTGTAATTCCGACTTAACATTCAATACTCTTAGGTTTTCCCCTACTGATATCACTCTACCCTTGGAATTTTCGTACCATACCCGCCGTATGACTTTTCAACATCCAAGATATTTGGTTGCAGGCTTTCAGCAAAGTTTACCTTTAGGATCAAGCCGTCGGCATAGGCTAACCTGATTACTGCATTTCCACCCAACTATATCCCTACCAGCCATTGTATAAGCTATTTTTCAGGAAATGGTCCGTGTTTTAAATATGACTAAACCGGCGAGTTGGCCGTGCGATTAGGGGTGCACAACGGTGAGCTCGCAACTGGGAGATAGTGTCGTCAGCCCTGAATATAGTTTTCCATGGTTTCCCATTTTCACACCAGGCATATTCTGGGGCTGAACCTTAAATAAGGCCACGGCCGCATCCTTCCCACCCCAAGGCCTTTCTTATCCCATCGTCGCCATAAGGTCTATCTGTGTCGGTGTGATGTAAATCAAATTGTAAAAAATATAACCAATAGGCTGACAGTTGATAGCCTTGTGTAACCCCTGAAATGACTGTGAACAAAGAACTCATTCTTCTACCAATTCTTACTGAGGCCCGATTGCCTGTTTTCCTGATCTCACAATCCCTTAATGTGGCTAACATCTTCTCCCCTGGCACCCTGTTTTATGCCTGCTCTAGATCTACGAAACATGACTGCCTGTTCCTCTCGAAGCATTTTTCGATTACTTTACATATACTGAAAGTCTGGCCCTAATAGCCCCTTTGTGGTCTCAAGTCACACTACATTTCGTTCAACTTAGTAGCCACCAATGATACGATCTTCTTTCCAAACTGCCTGTTATATTGATCAATGAAATAAAATGTCTCTCTGTAATGTATAATTTTAAATCATTCCTCGGCCAACATACAGTAGAAGTGAACTATCGACCATGTGATCAGTCTGAGAACTAGCGGTTAGCTAGTTGCTTGTTAAGACATATGGGGCAGCGCTGATTTAGTGCGCACGCGACGTGAGGTAGTAGAGAGCATTTCTGTGTCGGCTGGTGGACAACAGGTGAGGCTCAATTAATTGATATCTCAGTGTAAGCCATTAACACTCCACCACTCGGCTACTGAGCATTCCACACGCTCTCGAAAAGAGAGAAAAATACACACTGCATCTTATTGCCGACAAACACGGGTAAATAAGGGAAGGAGTTCGCTGTTGGAGGATACATTCATCAGGTCGCATTGGTGGAGGTTCCAGGTTGAATTTCTTCTCCGCTGTGATGTTGCAGTAGAAGATTTTCCAGCCTCCGTAGATGGAGCTACTATCACTGAATGAAAGAATTCATGTCATGAATGTTCATTTAAAAAGTAAGGTATAGGAGCATCTACATAAGTTCAGATATTATTAAACATTTGCTAATTTACCAGTCTGTTAAGTGGAGACCCTGCCGAGGTTTGAACCTAAAATCGTCCAAAAATTTAAATTTGAATTTTTTACTGCTCTATGTATTGGGATTTAAATAACGAGTGATATTTAAATAATACAACCCCTAAGGGGTTTTGACTGTTGAGTGGGGCCTCGGGGAGGGTGGGTAGGCCTGATGACAAAAATATTCATTTTTCTGAAATCAGTTCAATTAGGAAGTTAACATTTCACGTGATGCTTGCTTATCTAGTCCTACATTTTAAACAAGAAGGGGTCTTAAAACAATACACCCCTAAGGTGCTTTTTTTTTTTGACAATTTTATTTGCTTTACGTCGCACCGATGATGGGATAGGAAAACAATCTTCAGGGCTGCGAACAGTGAGATTCGAACCTACTATTTCCCGGATGCAAGCTCACAGCTGGGCGTCCCTAATGGCACGGCCAACTGGCCCGGTCCTAAGAGATTTTGATTCGGGGTGAATACTGATGAAAAAAATATTCATCCCTGCAAACCGTTCGATGTACGAAGCTGCAATTTTACGAGAAGAACTTTTTTTGGTAGGCATCAAATATGACTTAATTCATAATAACTTATTTCGACTATATAAGGATTGTGAACATGCAGAAGTTGAAGTTATAAAACTAACCAAGGCTTCACAGTAGCCAAGATATCAGACCGCATTTTCAACTCTTTTTCATATTTGCCAACAAAATCTATTTGTAAATCTGAGCTAGTTAACAAATAATTTTCAATCAATTAATCAGTCACTACAGATATGCACTTAGGGCAGTCGCCCAGGGGCAGATTCCCTATCTGTTGTTTTCCTAGTCTTATCTTAAATGATTGCAAAGAAATTGGAAATTTATTGAACATCTCCCTTGGTAAGTTATTCCAATCCCTAACTCCCCTTGCTATAAACGATATTTGCCCCAATTTGTCCTCTTGAATTCCAATCTGGTATAGTTCCTTCATGCAAACAATAATCAAATAAGTACTTCAGATATGGTACTATTTCCCAAACCATTGTCTTTAGTATATCCCCCGAAACCTGATCAATACCAGCTGCTTTTCTAGTCTTCTACTTTTGTATCTTACTGTAAATGTCATTGCTGTCATAGGTAAATTTTAATACTTCTTTAGTATTAGTCACCTCCTCTATCTGGACAATATCCTTGTAACCAACAAACTTTACATACTGCTGAGTGAATACTTCTGCCTTTTGAAGATCCTCGCATACACACTCCCCTTGTTCATTAATGATTCCTGAAATATCCTTCTTGGAACCTGTTTCTGCCTTAAAGTACCTATAGGCCTACATACTCTTCCATTTTTGACTAAAATTTGTACGGCCACCAATTATGCTTGCCATCATGTTACCCTTAGCTGACTTCTTTGCTAGTTTCAATTTCCTAGTAAGTTCCTTCAATTTCTCCTTACTTTCACAGCCATTTCTAACTCTATTTCTTTCCAACCTGCGCCTCCTTCTTAGTCTCTTTACTTCTCTGTTATAATATACTGGATCTTCACCACTCCTTAGCACCTTTAAAGGTACAAATGTATTTTCACATTCCTCAACAACTGATTTAAACCCATCCCAGAGTTTGTTTACATTTTTATTTACCGTTTTCCACCGATCGTAGTTACTTATTAAAAACTCCTTCATTCCTGTTTTATCAGCCATATGGTACTGCATAATAATCCTGATTTTAATATCTTTCCTTCTTTCACATTTATTTTTAACTATCACAAAAACAGCTTCGTGATCACTAGTACCATCTATTATTTCGGTTTCTCTATAGAGATCATCTGGTTTTACCAGCACCACATCCAGAATATTCTTCCCTCTAGTTGGTTCTATCACTTTCTGAATCTTAAACTCAGTATACGACTGGAGAAAACACTGAGACTATATGCCATTATGGTACCTACGTATTCTTTCCCACATTGAATCTGTAAATTTTGAAAGATTTAAACCTCTCTAATTAGTAATCAAATTCCCACCAGCTTAATGATATAGACAGTTGCAAAATTATCCTTCCACTTACTGGTGTGATAAATACTTTGGTGAAAGGTAATCCAAATGCTATCACGAAGCCTCGAAGATATTATCTAGCATAGTAACATAAAGGCGGAAAATAATGGTGTATATTACGCGTACCTCCGTTTCTGTTAATAATCCACTAATATACGAACGTAGCGTAATAAACGGTAAGGCCCGCTAGGCCTATGTTCTCTGTGATATCCAACATCATAACATGGTAAAATACATGAATCAGGGTACTTTAGAATGGTACAGTACGTGCTGACGGTGCAATACGTAAATATCGCATTCAGAGCTAGAACGGGTAAGACAAGGGAAAACACTCCTTGAACTGGAGATAATTGATGAACTCCATAAAGAAAGACATTTGCAAAGGCGAATTGCTGAGAAGACAGGAATACCACGATCAACAGTAGAAGGTATTATTCACAGGTTCAAAGCCACTTCGACTGCGATAAATAAACCTAGAACAGAACGTCCTAGAATGCTGACACAACATGAAGAGAAACGCAACCTACGCACGTGCCTCAAAACCCGCATGTTTATGGCCCTACACCGTGAGAACATGTAGAATCATGAAGTGGGACGAATATCAGCACCGATACTGTAAGATGAGTGTTACGCAGAGCTGGTATGAAAGGCCTTATAATAAAAAAAGAAACCCTTGATAGGTAAGGTAAACAAACATAAGAGATTAGAGTTTGCGAAACAATATGTTAGCAAGCGACTTACATTCTGGAAACTAGTGTTATTTAGGGATGAATGTAAATTCAGATGTTCTGATGTCCGCAAAGCGCCGTTTGTGGGCAAAGAAGGGCAACGAAATCCAAGAGGTTTGTAATGACTGTGGCACCTCGGAATGATACTTGTCCTCACGTAGTGCATATCCTATGATGGCTGTTCCAGAAAATGAGGAAGATAATTCCAATAGACCCTAAACCACCAACAATGGATAGGATGGTATATTTGGACATTTTAGAGCAGCATCTGAATCCCAGCGTAGATTAATTAGGGACTGCTGGTAACTTCTACTTTAACAGGGTAATGACTCGAAACATAAGTTACGGCTTGTGTGGTTAAGCACTGGTTGCTTTACAATACACCTTGAGTGATGCAAACACCACTCCAGTCGCCATATTAAAACTCCACAGAGTATTTATGAGCGGAACAAAAACAGAGGAAAAAATAAGGAAAGATGGAAGCCAAAATTTCTTGAAGAGTGGCAGGAGATAGGCCCAGAAATTACGGCAAAACTAGACCAGTCCATGCCGAAGAGGCTTCAAGCTGTCATTGATTTCAAAGAAAATTCGACTAGATACTGAAAAGTTATGTGTTCTGTGAGTCAAATGCAAACGAATTGCTGCACTACTTGTCGGAATAGACAGCTACAGAAGTCAATATTTTTAAACATGCTGTGTTATTTGATTGTTGCATATTGTCACGTTTTCATTCTCAAATAAAAGGTAACTAAGTATTAGAACATGGATTTACTTGGTACATTTCGACTACTAACCGTTATTTCTCGTCACACCAGTGAATGGGCGGATACTTTAGCGACTATCTGTATAGTAATCAATCAATCAATCAATCAATCAATCAATCAATCAATCAATCAATCAATCAATCAATCAATCAAT
Source organism: Anabrus simplex (assembly GCF_040414725.1). NCBI lineage: Eukaryota > Metazoa > Arthropoda > Insecta > Orthoptera > Tettigoniidae > Anabrus > Anabrus simplex. The sequence goes on from NC_090265.1 coordinate 450,815,228, forward strand.
CAATCAATCAATCAATCAATCAATCAATCACTACTGATCTGCATTTAGGGCAGTCGCCCAGGTGGCAGATCCCCTATCTGTTGTTTTCCTAGCCTTTTCTTAAATGATCGCAAAGAAATTGGAAAATTATTGAACATTTCCCTTGGTAAGTTATTCCAATCCCTAACTCCCCTTCCTATAAACGAATAATTGCCCCAATTTTTCTCTTGATTTCCAAATTTATCTTCATTAAAGGAGGTTTTGTCTCGATTGTTGTTAGAGTAATTGATGCTGTCATCTATACACAAAATTATATGTGTTCGGTTTTAAATCAGAAGTGGTCTAAAAACAATACACCACTAAGGGGTTTTGACTTGAGGGAGGAGGGTGAGGCTGGATGACAAAAATATTAATTTCTCTGAAACCGCTTGATGTACGAAGTTAAAATTTCAAATTATATCGTAGGTATTAAATAACTGAAAGTCTGAAAAATTAACCTCTTTAGGGAGTTAAATGGGGGTTCAAGATCCTAAAACAAAACTCTTCGTTCCTACGAAACCATTTAACGTATGAAGATAAAATTCCATATGGCGGTAAATATTTTTAATCCTAGGTGTGAAATAGTAAATACCTTGAAACATTCCACCTCTAAGAGGTTAAATGAGGTTGGCTCCGGAAACTAAATTTTTCATCCCTCAAAAACCGTTTGACGTACGAACTAAAGATGTATTTTACGGTTTTAGCCGAGTTGCCAATGATTAAAACTTTCAATGATAACTTTCAATTTAAAAACCGTAACAAAGCACGGGTATCTTGCTAGTATATTCTTCTATTTCCTTCTTCTTCTTCTCCCGCTTTTCCCACACCTGTTCCGTCGCGGGTGCGAACTCTGTCGCACATGTGGATTTGGCTCTATTTTACGAGTGGATACCCTTCCTGACGCCAGAACTATGTGGAGGGATGTATTCATTATTGCATGTTTCTGTGGTGGTTAGTAGTGTGATGCTGTGTTTTGTTTTGTGAATATGACGGGAAATGTGTTGAGAGAAACACAAACACCCAGTCCTCAAACCATATACAGTTAATTATCCGGTCCGGCCGGAAAATCGAACCCGAAACCCTTTGAAACGAAGCAACTAAGTTTGACCATTCAGCCAAGAAGCCGGATTGCCATGCGATTACGATCATTATTGTTATACCGTATTTACTATGGTCGTCATGTGGATACGGGGTAAGGGGTGCGAGGGGCAAGCATGGCTTTCGCGCATGCGCTAATCTCAAATCTCAAGGCCTGAAAATAAACATCTGTTCCGTCCGCGGTGACTCTTTCGAATTCTGGTACTATTGTGATGTTTCAGAGTGGTAGGACAATTGTGCTTCAGTTTCACATTTACTGTAATTACTGCGTAATGAACAGTTTAATATTGAAAATGCATTGAACATGTTATTATTATTATTATTATTATTATTATTATTATTATTATTATTATTATTATTATTATTAGTTTCTAATTATAAGCAATATTCAGATACAGAGGTCTATGAGTCATTGTGTTAGTGAATGAATATGTTTAATTTAGTGGCTGTTATCTGAGGACTATTGCTAATGGAAACCTAATACCCTGGCTAAGAATGAATGAGTAACGTACTGTGCTCTCAAACATTCGACTGTAGTAAAATTTGCTTAAATAACTGTTCCTTCTTCAAGGTACACCCCATACTAACAACGAATGACGCCATTTCAGTCCTGTCATGAGAAACGCTTAAGTTGCCAGCCCATGACCAGGACTGAGATGACTGTCCAGTTAGCACAAGACACGGTCGAGGGAGCGCCAACCACTGGACGGTGTACACACGTTGGTAGGGGACGGGTTTAATGTGACTCATTCTATTCGAGGCCATTAATGGAAGATACTGGCGTTCTGTACCTGAAGAAGAGCCTTTACTTTGGTTGTTGCCCACCAGCACACATTTGTGTCAGTCTGTTAAATTAACATTTTTTACTTATATATGTGCTTATTCTATTCTTGTTCAAACTTAAAACATTTTAAAAATGTGAAGTGTGTGTCTTTCGATCTGAATCTCATGACATCTACTGAGAAGTGTCCTTATACTGTAGGATTCAAAGAAGGAAAGCAAACTAATATTATTTCATGTGGCTGCCGATATCTCGATTATATTTATCTCTAGTTAACGTCGCACTATCATATTGGTGGTTTTTGCGACGCAAGGATGAGAAAGAGCTAGGATTGGAAAGGTAGCAGCCGTAGTCTTAATGAAGGCAGAACCCCTGGATCTGCCAGGTGTGAAATGGGAGAAACCGCAGAAAGCCAACTTCAGGGCTGCCGATGGTAGGATACGAACCCACCATCAACCGAATACAAGATTATAGCTACATGTCTCGTACAGCGTAGCCAAATCGTTCGTTCTGTGAAGTAAGTATGTACTAGTGACAAAGGCCTCGGCTATTACGCCACTTAAATAATCATTAACACTCTTCCTTTAGGGCAAGATACATAACTTACAGACATTTGAATATTCAAGATTATTTTACAGTAAAATGTCCAGAATATATTTCTTAGACTTGAGCTTTACAAGAAAATGTCTGCCAACTCAGCAAGCATTGTCAGCAGGGAATCATAACTGTATAACAGCATGCTGTTTGAGGATGGTTGTTTAACTGTATTGTACTTCCTCTTAAAATAATTATCACTATCACAGCAAGTTGAGCAACTACTGTCTAATACTTGTGCCAGGTTCCTCATTAGCCTGCCTTGAACTTTTCAACACCACCACAATAATGCCTGTTCTGGTTATCCTCATCTACATTCTTCAGAATGTTCATTGAACAAAACCAACACCTGCTAATGTCCACTCAACCACAATGACAACTCCAGCAAACATTTGTAGCTATAATAAATACACGTGGAAATCAAAATGAGCTTCTTTTTTTTTTTCATTTTGCTTTACGTCGAACCGATACAGATAGGTTTTATAGCGGGATAGGAAATGGCTAGGAGTAGGAAGGAAGTGATCGTGACCCGTGGCCTTGATTAAGGTACAGCCCCAACATTTGCCTATTGTCAACATGGGAAACCATGGAAAACCATCTTCACGGCTGCCGCCAGTGGGGTTCAAACGCACTATATCCCGAATGCAAGCTGACAGCTACGTGATTCAAACCGCCTCTCGCTCGTTATTATTATATTATATTATATTATATTATATTATATTATATTATATTATATTATATTATATTATATTATATTATATTATATTATATTATATTATATTGTTGTTGGGTATTCAGCCCGAAGGCTGGTCTGATACTCTACAGTTCAACCAACAGCTGTCATTGATAGCCTAGCCAGAAGTTGCTCCTACATATCAGTCTGCCAAGTCCACGGAACTGCATGCACCAACCGACCCTATGAGCGATATTTCACACCATTCATAACAGGGACTGGCTGCATAAGGAACGGTATTAGTAGAATCGCTCATTCCTCGGTCACTTTCGTATTGTCAAAGCCAAGGATGAGACTGAGACAGGTCAATGAAGGTAACAAATTTATTCTAACCCATACCAGAAGACATGGTGCACGCTAAACACTACATCCCGCCAGCAAAGGCATATTATATTATATTATATTATATTATATTATATTATATTATATTATATTATATTATATTATATTATATTATATTATATTATATTATATTATACTCAGTCACAGTTGCTGAATGGCGTCTTTATGTGTAGATTTCAATTTGCTTTCCAATAATCTGCCAATGTTTGGTTTAATTTTATATTGTTATGCTTAGTCTATAGTTGGGTATTCAGGGTACGATACTTTCCTGGGGTTATAACTAATACAAAAAGGGTCTCATAATTTTGAAACAAACTATGATCATATGACAGATGCCAGAGGAAGTTTTCCTCAGAATGTCTCCAGGGCAGGTCCAACGCCCGCGGTTGTGTCTTACTGGAGCGGAGTCCTTCATTGCTGCTAATTATACGGCGGGGCCTACACCTGTGTTTGTTGAGCACTAACAATAGGCACTTGGCGCATTCCAGGCGGACCATTAGCATATGGGTGTGCACACCCAGACTTCCTACATCCTGACTAATCAGGATATCTGACAATCTGGACGATATGGTGGAACAGTCAACACAGACTGTATGTTTCATGTTTCTGAGTATTCTTCCCATGGCGAGGTACAAGTCCATCTTTATTTCAGTGGCTGAAATAGCCGTAAAATGTCTCTGAGCGTGTGTACCACAACAGTCAGCTAGAACTCCCGATTGATATTCGTGAGAGGGGTCAGATGATGAACTATTTTATATGAATGTATCAAAACTGCAAAAGGTATTAATTTTAATTTTAAAAAACCAAGTATTGTTTTAACGTACAGTATTTTTCTTTAAAATTATGAATGATAGATCTTACTAAAGGCGCATTCGTTAATATCTCCGTCAGGTTAATATAGCATTCCTCAGAAAGTACAAACAGGCTGCGAGGTAGTATTTAAAGGTACCGATGGTATCTAGAGAAGCTAAAGAACATAAAGTTTTGAGAAATGGCTCACTCCAATACTTTATGTGTGACAAATTCTGACATACATTCATACAATACAAGAGATCAATAAAATCCACATTGAATTAATTAACTCAACTAAATATGGCAACAAATCTGTATGGTATTACTCAGCACATGTGTATAATTCACTTCCTGAACATATTCGACAGGCTGCTTCATTTACTGAAACTTGTAAAATATTTACATAATATGCTCTGAACATCTGAGATATCTTGACTATGTAATATGTAGGCCTATTCGTTAAGTGTATCGTACCTCTATAACGAGTTTAACTCACTTTACGTTTATTCTCATGTAAAGATTCTATGTTATCTCCTAATTCTGCTACATGTATATCAGATATGTATTGCACCAGTATGAGCCATTGGTGCCCTTTACGAAATAAAAAAATAAAAAATGTACTTCTTTAACGAAAGCCATGGGATGTTTGCGTTCACAGTAGAGCGGCGAGGAGTGCGAAGAGGAGAGTGGAGCAGACAGTAGAGCGGTGCCAAGAGTGGTGCTATGCACAAAATGAGAGTGACTGTCCAACGTCATAGTGTGAGTTTACTGAATCGAATCGCAACTGATACAGTGTGTTGTCAAGATGTATCTGTCGAAGTCCACGTTAACACACATGTCTTGAAAGTAGTAATGCGGCTAAATGTTATTATATATATATTCAGCCAAAAATCCCAGGTGATGGAATGTTCATCTTATTAATATGGATAGGACAGAAAATGGGGAATTCAGTCGTTTATACGAGAAATTTGTTTTTCATCCAGATACATTTCGGGAGTGGTTTAGGATGTCTATTCCAACGTTCGATTATATCCTGCAGCTTGTCAGTCAGACTACATTTTAAAGAAATGGACAAACACATACACATAGCTACGCTGTGAGGAAGAAAATCGCGAATACATCGAAGAAAACGAAAACGAACGAGGGTTGCCGAACTTATCGGACAGCGATGGTCATCACCATGTGAAACAATTTTGTTTCGCTCTGCACCGTTACTGTACACATCCTTCCTCGTAGCTCTCCTCTCCACTATAATTCTACACATGCTGTTAAATTAGGCCAACCTTGATTCCTCTGCTCTCGTCCTCTCCGCTCTCCTCAGCACTCCGCTATATTCGCACCCTTTAACCCAAGAACATACTTCCCACTCTGTTGGTCCACGTTTTAGTTCGGAGAAGAGAGGGCAGACTGAAGGACAGCGGTGGTCGGTCCAAATGTGGCATTGAGGGGTGCATGGCAGGTGCTTACAATTCCTTTTTTGCAAGTTGCTTTACGTCGCACCGACACAGTTAGGTCTTATGGCGACGATGGGACAGGAAAGGGCTAGAAGTGGGAAGGAAGCGGCCGTTGCCTTATTTTAGGTACAGCCCCAGCATTTTCCTGGTGTGAAAATGGGAAACCACGGAAAGCTTACAATTCTACAGCACTGAGGACTCACATAAGCCTTCTCTTCATTATACACCTTTAGGAAACACCAGTCGAGTTATTTACCTTCAACAATGTTCTCTATAACCAGACTTGCAGCTCTCCGAGACCCACAGCGAACAGCCGCCACTGGTGAAGGAGAGGATCAAGATGCTTGTGAGACAATTTTCTCATTTGCATGTATAATTAAATTGTAAATTATCTTCACATTCGCATATGCTTAGTGTGGAGGGAGGCAATAGAGGAAAATACAGAGCGTGTAAGTCAGAGTGTGCTACAAGGCCATTTTATATGGTTATTATCGTGAGTCAACGAATGCGCACCTCTTGTATAGATTCTATCTAGTCTTCTTCTTCTGTGAATCTGTCTTGAGACAGGTATCAACTGGACAGCCTCTGTCCTGAGCACCTTGCTTCATTTGTTCATAGCTTCTCCCTTGTTTGACATCTGTTAACATTCCAAACCTTCTTCTTCCTCTTCCTTTTCTTCCATCTATATTTCCCTCCATCACCCTCTGTTGAAGACAATTTCTACGTTGTATGTGACCCAACCAGGATATTTTCCTCTTCCTTATCGTTTTCATCAGGTGTCTCTTCTCTCCTACTTTCCTTATCACTTCATCATTTCTCACTTTATCTGTCCACTTCACTTTTTCTATTCTTCTCCACAACCATATTTCAAAACTTTCCAAATACTTTGTTTCTTTCTTTCTTAATGTCCATGTTTCAGCTCCATACGACACTACACTCCACACAAAACACTTTGCGAACCTCTTCCTTAAATCAATAGGAATTGCCTTAGATGTCAAAAGCCCTCTCACCTTTCCGAAGTCTTCTTTTCCCATAGACGTTCTGCTTCTCATTTCTTCCGTACAGCTTCCATTCCATGTCAACAAACATCCCAAGTATGTGAATGACTTTACTTGTTCTATCTCGTATGGGGTTAAAAATAAGGTCGACTCAGCTTCATGACAACAAATGCAACAAGAGAAATGCTATCCTACTGAAGTGGTTTCCCCATTTCCATTTCATATAATTACCGGGATATTATTGTATTTAATATACCGGTCACAGCTACTTCCTTCCAAGTCCTAACGCCGGACGCGCACGGAGCCACTAACCACCGCACAAGCTGCGTTCTGCATGTTGTATGTAGACGCAGGTACTCCCTCACCGCAGCCAGCAAGCCAGTCAGGTCAGTTGCTGTACTGAGGAGTGTACGTATGCTATGGAGCCATTCCATACCGAATTATTCATCCCTGAATTTGAAGCGAGTTAAACGATCTTG